>NC_083698.1:46412812-46721250 GCF_033118175.1 Dama dama | reverse complement strand
AACTGCAGAGTTTTGGGGGGCCAAGTGGGGAGCCCCTTGGCTCTAGGATCACAGAAATTTAAGGCTGCCTGGGGTCTCAGAGAGCTGCTGATTCCTCAGAGAGTCTGGGTTAATCGTTTCCCTTTGATCACAGTGTCATGCTCTGGATTATACCCATATAAGGAACTGTGGATTATTTGCATGTTTAGATAGCAGCATGACGAATCATTCTATTTTTTAAATGCTCTTCTTTTGGGGTTTGATGTAAAATTTAATTTCAGGGTAATTAATTATATAGCTAAGCCAGTTTCCCAGTATACCTCTCAGTACTCCAGGCATTTACGCTGGTTTGCTGACTAACATTATGTCCTCCAAGAAATGGGCCAAAACTGGGTTTTGTTTTGATTTTTCTTTTGTCAAAGATTTAGTTACATATAATTCACATGCCATACAATTCACTTTTTAAAGTATACAATTCAGTGATTTGTAGTATATTCAGAGTGTGTAACCATCACTACAATCCATTTTAGAACATTCTCATTACCTTAAAGAAATGCCATACTCTTATTTCTGGTTATATACCCTCAAAATTGAAAGCAGCATCTTAAAGATGATTTGCATGCCCATGTTAATAGAAGTACTATTCACAACAGTCAAAAGGTGGGAGCAACCCAGGTATCCATTGATGAATGAATGGATAAACAAGATGTGATATGTATGCATGATGGAATATTATTCAGCCTGAAAAAGAAGGGAAATCTTGATCCATCCTACAACATGGATGAAACTTTATAGCATTTTGTTAAGTGAAATCCATAGAAACAGAACATAGAATGGTGGTTGCCAAGGGCTTAAGGGGAGGAAGGAGGAATAGAGAGATGGTATTTAATGATACAGAGTTTCAGTTTTGCAAGATGAAGAGTTCTAGAGATTGGTTGCACAACAATGTTAGTGTACGTAACATTATTGAACTATATACTTAAAAATGGTGAAGATGGTAAAGTTTTTGTTATATGTATTTTACTATAAAGAAGAAAAGAAACACTCCAGCTACCACCTCCCATCCCACCAGCTGTAGTCAAGCACTAATCTACTTTATGTTTCTATGTTGTTCGCTCACTAAGTTGTGTCTGACTCTTTGTGACCCCATGGACTGTAGCATGCCAGTCTCTTCTGCCCTCCACTATTTCCCAGAGTTTGCTCAAATTTACGTCCATTGAGCCAGCGATGCTTCTGTTCCTATAGATTTGCCTATTGTGGACATTTCATAAAGGGGAATCACATAATGTGTGGTGTTTTGTGTCTGGCTTCTCTTGCTTACCACAGTATTTTCAAGTGTTATCCATGTTGTAGCAACTTCATATCTTTTCATTGGTAAATAATATTCCATTGTTTGGATATACCACTATTTATCCACTCATCAGTTGAAGGACATTTGGGCTGTTTCCAAGCACATTAGCTTTTCCTGTAGCAGATTCAGCAGGGAAAATACCTATCTTGCTCTGGTTGCACAATTTCTTAGCCTTCACAACATGAACAGAGCTCAGCAACATCTATGAGTGGAAGAGAAAGAGGAGAGAGAGAGAAAGAAAAAGAAAAAAGTAAAGAGGCGCTAAAAAAGAGGAGAGAAAGGATTATAATAGATGGCATCTGCCAGAGAGGGAGCCATTAGTAACATCCATGACGCTCAGAAACCCTTGCCCCTAATCACTTGATCCAGCCAGCATCACTTAGAACTGTGCCCCATTTCCCAACATGTATGACCTCTTGTCTCCTCCTAGCTGGCGCCCGGTAGAACCGCATGAGGGCTCTGAACGTGTCTGGCATTGGCTTTCCTGGGGAAAGTTGAATGAAGTACAATAGTGGTGCGGCCAGGCAGACAGTGAACTTGACAGGGCAGGCTGCTCAGGGTTCTCGTGGCCACGTTTAGCTCAGTGTAAGCTAATAAGGTTTACCAGTGTGAAGAAGTCAGAATGAGAACTACTATGTACGATGTGCTTTCAGCCTGCGCCTGTCACCCCCTTGGGAGCCTGCCGCTCTTGCCCTGTGATGTGGATACAGGCCAATGCTTGTGTCAGTCATTTGCTGCCAGACTACGCTGTGAAGAATGCACTGTATGTATTTGCCTCTGATTCCCCTTTTAGGGGGGCTTCCCTGGTGGCGCAGATGGTAGAAGAATCCACCTGCAACGTGGGAGGCCTGGATTTGATCCCTGGGTTGGGAAGATCCCCTGGAGGAGGGCATGGCAACCCACTCCAGTAATCTTGCCTGGAGAATCCCCAGGGACGGAGGAGCCTGACGGGGGGCTACAAAGAGTTGGACATGACTGAGCACAAAATCGCCCTCTTTAGGGAGTGATGTGGTCTCCTACGGCCATTGCCGAGAAGAGACTTGGTCTTGTTGATCATTTTCCTTGCCCTATTGTATTTCAGTACTCCTATGGTAAAAGTATTTACACTGCAGAAGTCAGCAAACACTGGAAATCAGCCCCTGTCTTTCTGCAGAAAGCTAGTAGTTAAACATTTACCAGCACTTTTACCCAATGGATCTGAACCAACCCAGACAATAGTTTTATCCACTCTTCTCCTGGAAGTGCAAGCAATAGAGTATAAGAGCATTTATTTGCCGCTGCCCCCCCCCCCCCAACCGCTTGTTAAGGCCACCAGGTCATGGAGTCTTTTAATATACAATCAGTTTTCCACCCCTACCCCTCTTGCCTAAAGTTATTTTTGGACGAGCTCATTAAAAAAAAAAAAAATCAAGTTTAAATGTATTGTAGATTCCTGTGGGAAATAAACCCTTGGATTTTTCACAGACTCTATTACACACATGAGCATGTATGTCTCAAATTAACAAAATAAAACATGTTCCCGCCATAAGAAATGTGTCATGCATTTAGAGAGTTAAAAACCCAGCTCTTTACTTTGTCCTCCAAACTTGGCAGCCCACCGTGACATTTTAGAAAGAAAAAACAAAAACTTAACCTAATAAAAGAACAGTGACCTTGATGTGTCTGAAGACATGTAGCTGGTAAATAAGAAACATATGTCTGTTACAACATAGTTTGTGCTAATATTATAAGTCGCTTTACTGAAAACACATGGGTATGAGGCAGAGGAGGAGGGAAAAGAAAGCAAGGAGAAAATACTAAAAGGAAACTCTACCACAGGACAGGTCATCTAGAAGTTTCACGTTGGAAGGTGAGCTGTGCCAAGTTCCATGACCATGAATGGGCAATACAAAAAAGGAGTGTAGAGCTAGTGAATAGGTCAACGGAGACACCACATCAGATCATTGCAGACAAACCTTAGACTCGGCCTGACTTTTTTTCTCAGCTAGTTAACTGCCATTGTTCTTGCAAAAGGAAAATAACTGAGCAGGGGCCACTACTGGGGAATCTTGTCCATCATGGCTGAGCCAAGCCATCTGCTTGGTGCCCCACGCAGATCTGCTGATGGTGTGCTGCCTCGCGGGGGGTCTCACTACCCCAGCCTGAGTAAAGCAGCTCAGTTCACATTGCTTTTGCCTAAACTGAAGTTTGGTTTGGGGGAAAAAGGATTTCAAAAGCCCTTAGCTGTGTTATGTAACAAACTGTGTCAACTTTTAATGTTTAAAATAAATCTGTTTGAGTAAAACTGGGCATAAAATTGTACCAAGATAACAACAAAACATATGAATACTTAACAAACCCATTTCAAATGAGAATTCCATGCCAACCTAGATCTTAGTTTCACCTAAGCTTGTTAAATAGATATTTGAGCAGGGGAGTCTTTTTCTGAGTCTTTTATAGTAAACGTCAGAATTGAGAAGTAGTTGTTTGTATCTCACCAGCTGTTTATATCGAATAAAGGTCAAGATGTTGCAATGATGAGAAAAGTCTTGAAGAAAAGAGTTGGATCTCTCACATGGGGAGAGTTTGTTATGCCAAAACAATTATTTATAAGTAAGCAATCCTACTGAACGGTGATAATTCATACAAGATCTCACTATCAGCTGAATGATTTTTTTTTTTAACTCAAAAACATTGCTGTAGTGTGGAAGTAAAAATCCCTAGGGGTTTTATAGTAAGGGACTCCATTGGTTTTATGCTAACAGTTGCAAGTAGGCTAGCTGAAGAATTTCTCCTGACTGTCCTTAAACAACCCAGCTTGAAGCTAAAATTGGTGCTGTCAGAGGAACAGTGAGGTTTCTATTGCATTTCTTTTTTTTTTTTTTTTTTAATTGGAGTATAGTTGATTTACAATGTTGTATTTTAGGTATACAGCAAAGTGATTGAGTTATACCTATATCTGTTCTTTTTCAGATTCTTTTCTCTTTTAGGTTTTTACAGAATATTGAATAGACTTCCCTGTGCTGTGTAGTAGGTCCTTGTTGATTATCCATTGCAATTCCCCTCGAAGCAATACATAGACAACCTACCTGTCCTCTTCATTTGAGTCCTGGGAATAGGAGATGTTTACTTTTAGAAGATCATTATCAAGGGTGTAGGCAAGCAGGCTGCTGTGTGATTGTTCAGGCCCCGTGGCTGTTTACTGTCGACAACTGACTTGTAGTGCTTTTAATATTAATGCCATACTTCAGAGAAGCAGGTATCTTCACAAGTGGAATCAACTGAGTATTTTCTGTTTGTAGGTTGGATACTGGGGACTGGAAAATCACCCCCATGGATGTTCTCCCTGCGACTGTGATATTGGAGGTGCTTATTCCAACATGTAAGTCAGTAAAATGAGTGAGTTTGGTGGCAGTATTCCTCAATCCCATTTCCATAACATAAGTAAAAGCACACTTATTAGGACATGCTGATAGTCAGAAGTGAAGTCACTCCATGGCAGACAAAGGGCATTGAAAAGCAGCAATCTTGAGACATTAAAGATAGCCCACTTGATTTCTTTCACTTCAGGTATTTCTGAGGCTGAGAAAACAGTTCTGTTACTTGGGACTCCCAAGGTGGTGGGAAATAGCCCTGCACATGTATGACTTGACCCACCTAAAACACCAACTTTCTGTCAGCATGTAAAGGGAGGTCCAGTATCCTCCTTTGTGCAGTTTTTAGAGAAGCAGAGAGCCACTGAGGGCAGAAGTGGTGACCAGGGTTTCATGGATCTGGGTTGGTTTGTCAAGATCAGACCTGTAGCACTGAGAGAATGAACGTATGGTTACCGTAAGGGGAGAATGGCCAGGGGAGGGATAGATGGGAAGCTTGGGATTGACATGAACATACTGCTGTATTTAAAAGGGATAACCAGCAAGAATCTAGTGTATAGCACAGGGAACTATACTCAATTTTATGTAATAGCCTAAATGGGAAAAGAATTTGAAAAAGAATAGATACATGTGTATGTATAGCTGAATCATTTTGCTGTACACTTGAAACTAGAACAACACTGTCAATCAACTATACTCCAATACAAAATAAAAAGTTAATAAAAAGACCAGACCTGTAGATCCCATTGCCTCTCCACATCTTCCCCAGGATGACTGATTGATGGATTCATAGAATGGACTCAAATCCAGAGAGCACTTACCCCAGCACCCCTAGGCTCTTATCTTACACTTGCCACCCCACCTCCACTTTTTTTTCACGAGGTGGGTTTGTTTCCCCTCAGGTGCTCACCCAAGAACGGGCAGTGTGATTGCCGTCCCCACGTCACAGGTCGCAGCTGCACTGAGCCAGCGCCTGGCTATTTCTTTGCTCCTTTGAATTTCTACCTCTATGAGGCGGAGGAAGCCACGCCACTTCTGGGACTGGCACCTTTGGTTCGTATTTCACTGACTCTCCTTACAGACTTCAGCTGGTGGAGTGTAGGTAAATACATAAAGCACACCCTTGAGATTGTGGGCAAGGTACCCGGAAGAGAGTGGTTTTGCCCACAAACACGGAGCAGAGTTGATTCTATTACGGAATTGCAGATTCTATAAAGTCTTAAGGGCACAGTTTGTATTCTATTTTATTTTTATATCCCCATTCCAACACAGAGGCTGGCACAGAAGTGTGAATTGGATTAAGTTGTGATGACACAGACTTGACTCTTGCTCTTTCAAGGTACCCGTCAGATAGAGAATGTTTATTGAGCGTTTCCTGGTCTGTCTCCCTGATGACACCATAAACCATGAGAGGGAACGGTGGGTGTGTATTCCATCACCACTGCTGCTCTAGGGCAGAGCCCAGTGATTGGTGCATAATAGAAAGCTGTGAATCTCTGCTACTGAATGAATGAATCTGCTACCAAACCAACTGTAAGATGCTCACCAACCTCCTGAAGCTGATCCTGGATTAGCAGTCCTCAGTGCTGGTCGCGGGGTGTGTGACTGAAAACGCCCCTTGGTCCCATTCAGTACAGGTCACAGTCCTGTGGGGGATGCTCCCTAAAAACATTTATCTCAAAGTCGTATGAGGGGGGGCACACATGAGCATCCGAACCCAACAGAGAAAAGTTAAGTTAGACTCTGATAGCACTCACATGCCTGTGACTCTAGCCACAGGCAGGAATCTGACCCAGGAAAAGGCAATGTGAGGTGAACGACTTCAAGGGGAGAAGGCATATGAAAGTTGATTCCAGAGACAGGATTTGGATGGAAAACTGGGAACTCATTCCATGTTCCAGTGACTAAGTCATTTCCTGAGATCTCTTCCTAATCTGGACATGACTAGTGGGAGGGATGAAAATACCCCTGAAGAGGCTTGGAATTTGCTCTTTTACTGACTGAAACTGGGGCAGGAAGAGGAGGCTTGCACTGTCCTGACCTCCATTCAGCACTGCGGTGGGTAGAGTCAAGATAAAACAATCCTATGTCTGGATTCTTCTTCATGGTTTTTAGTATTACAGGTTTATGAGAGTAACTGGGAAAAAAAAAAAAAAAACTTTAGAAAGGGAATATTGATATTTAGGCTCCACCTCCAACTATCATGAAATAATAGAAAAAATATACCTAATGATGTTGGTCCCTGGTTCCCGGCCCAGAGCTCTAGAACCTGTGAGCTTTTCTAAGGGATAAGAGCACCAGAAGGATCCTTTGTTCTAATGTTTGGTCTTTGACCCTGGCTGCTGATACAGAACTACTAAATCCTTTGGACTTCCTGGGTGAGAGGAGTGTCATTTGTCCTGATGAGGTGACTCTGGATGGCTTCAGGTCAGTGGTTGGTCACCAGAAAGTATTAGACCCTTGAACCTTTTGGCCCCACGCCCCATCCTCCAGGAAGGGGAGAGGTGAGGGAGATTGAGGTAATGATCCATCATGTCTGTGGGCTGAAGCCTCCATACAATTCCCGCAAGTACTGGGTTCTGAGAACTTCTAGCTTGGTGGCCACATAGGTGTGCTGGGTGTGGTGTAGCCCAGCTCCAAGGGGACAGAATCTCCTGTGTCTGGGACTCTTCAGTCCTCACCCTATGTACATGTTCATCTGAATGTTCATTTATATCCTTTCGTCATATCCTTTATTATACCAAAAAAAAAACAATAAATATAAATAAGTGATTCCCTGAGCTCTGTGAGTCATTCTACCAAATGATCAAACCCAGGGAAAGTGTCACAAGAACCCCAGTTTATAGCCAGTGCATATGCTGAGACCCAGGCTGACTGGCATAGAAAAGGATTAGTTAAGGTCTCTGCCCTCCAGAAGTTTTTAACCACAACTAATACTTTTCATAAATAGCTCAAGACAGGGACAGTGCCGGAGAACAGGAAGCGTCCGTAAGTGCTTCAGGATTTTAGAGCCATGAATAGACTTAACACACAGGTAGAATCATCTGGACTGAGACTTGAAACTAATTAAGTGTTTCCACTGGTAGACTAGGGGAGAGGACAATCCAGTCAGAAAAGTTCCAAGTAATAACTCAGAGGAGAAACAATGCAGGTGTATTCACAGGTAGAACAGAAAGTTTACATAGAGAAGAAGTACTGGAAGATAAAATTAGATTTTCCCATTAAAGAGGCTGGGCTTCCCTGGTGGCTCAGTAGTAAAGAGTCTGCCTTCAATGCAGGAGACTCGAGTTTGACCCCTGGGTCGGGATGATCCCCTGGAGAAGGAAATGACAACCCACTCCAGTATTCTTGACTGGAAAATCCACAGACAGAGAAGCCTGGTGCACTACAGTCCATGGTGTTGCAAGAGTCAAACACAGCTTAGCAGCTAAACCACCACCATTAAAGAGGCTAAATTTTGAATCTTTCTGAGCAAAGGAATGACATGATGAAGACTGTCCTCTGTGTCCTCATAGACACCATCCAGCGGAGAAGAGTCTAGTTTGGAGCAGCACCATCTGCAGTAGTCCAGACAGGGATGGAGAAGGGGCCAGGTTCAGGGAGAAGAGAGAGGATGGAAAACGGAGACACACAAGGACATGAATCCAAAACGCGTCTTACAAGTAATTGTTTTAATACTCAAATTGGAGAGCTAAGAAGAATGACAATTAACTTTCTTGGTAGGTCTTCAAAAATCTATATATCTATATCTATCCATCCATCCATATCTACCTACCTGTCTATCTAATCTTTATTAGTCTGTGCAGGCCGCTAAAAATACCATAGACCAGATGGCTTGTAAACACCATGAACTTATTTCTCACAGTTCTGAAGGCTAGGAAATCCAAGGTCAGGGTACCTACTGATGCAATGTCTGAGACCCACTTCCTGGTTCTTAGAGGGCTGTCTTTTCACTAAGTCCTCCCATAACAAGGGATTTCTCTCAGGCATCTTTTATAAGGGCACTAATCCCATTCATGAGGACTCTGCCTTCATGACCTAATCACCTCCCAGAACCCCACCTCCTAATACCATCACCATGGGGATTCGATTTCAACATAGGAATTTAGCAGGGGGACAAAAGCATTCAGTCTATGGCAACATCCTTGCTACTCAAAATATGGTGTGCAGACCAATAATAGTGGCATCATTTGTGGATTCATTAGACTTGGAGACTCTCAGCCCCCATCTAGACCTACTGAATCCAGTCTGCATGTTAGCAAGATCCCCAGGTGATTTGTACACAGTTTGGGAAGCACCTGACTTGTTTTCTTATAGAAATTAAACGTGGCCACAAAAGTTAATATTGATTGAATTTAACATAGTATGGCATCTAATATAGTATTCCATAATATGTTTTCTGTGTAAAATTAGTAAAATAGTTTATGATTTTGTGTTGTAAGGTGAACATAATTAGTGAAGGGGAAAAAATGAAGAGGACGAATAAACATAAGCCTGTGGGTCCTGTCCAAAGGAGCTGACTGAACAGCCTGCTCAAGAGTCTGAACAGTGACCACTAGAATAGAGGGCTCAGGGCTTCCCACTCACAATGAACAACCAGAGCATCTGTGAAATTAAAAACTTTGTCTGTAAAACTAACAGTGAAACATCAAGCAAACATATAGGGGCTTCCCTGGTGGCTCAGACAATAAAGAATCTGCCTGTGATGCAGGAGACCCAGGTTTGATCCCTGGCTTGGGAAGATCCCTTGGAGAAGGGAATGGCTACACACTCTAGTATTCTTGCCTGGAGAATTCCATGGACAGAGGAGCCTGGAGGGCTACAGTTCATGACATCAGAAAGAGTCGGACACAACTGCGTGACTAACACACCGGGTATAGTGAAAACTTGGAAATGAACAATTGGAGATTCTAACTGTGTATGAATGACTGAATGAATTCTAACTGAATGACTAGGAGATAATATAAAAGTGGGTCCCACAAAACCCAGGATTTAAAGGAAACTGCAGTTGCATGGATGCAATTCTGCTGTTTAAGTTTAGTTGGTGGAATTTTGCTATCCTGACATAATCTCTTATGGGAACGTTTAAAGCCAAATTTTACAGACCATGAGAACTAAGAGAAATTGGTCTGGAGGTGTCAAAATTACAACATCTAATAAATCTTTGAGTCGGTACATCATGCATATTGTTAATGGTCAAAACACCATAAAACCAATAGCAAAGAAGAAATGTTTTCCCAGTTTAGAATTACACTAGTATAATAGCCCTTGAAAAGAAAACTCAACACATAGCCTTATAACCACCCAAAATTTCACATTTTCACAGAAAAACAAAAAATTTTACGCTGGCTCCATGACTTCCTCCCAAGGCTATTAAGTGAGAATCATGATTCCCTTTTAAATTCTTGTAGAATCTGAAACTTTTCAACTATGATAAAATTGAAACTGTTGTTTGTTACTTAAACTACCATTTCTTTTCTTTTTAAGATATTAGCAACAGCTTTGCCTACATGCGATGTGTATTTCCAGCAACAAGGAGATGATTTCATAATTGACAAAGGAAATATAATACTGAGAAAACATCAGCAAAGCATACAAGCAGATGAACAGAATGAGGTAAACCATTTCTTCAGGGTCATTGTCTATTCTGCTAGAAGCAAATAACCTGGGTAATGCCCTTAGACCCATGCCTGGCTCATGTAAGTGCTCAGTCACTCTAAGCTCTTAATATCCTCAAGAATAGAGTGAAGGAAAGGAAGACGCACACTCAAAGTAACTAGAGCCTCTGGAAAAAACTTCATTAGCTTTATTTCTCTTCAGTGTGAAAACCTTGGGAAAGTAAGATTCTAGAGAGTTGAAGAGTCAGACTGTGCTTTCATATTTTCTTGTCTTTTTAAAAAGGAGACGTACAATGCTGAGAAATGGCTGTCTTCCTGGTTGAAGACAAAGGACATGTTGGTGTCCCTGGGGATGCTGTGTGACTATGCTCTTGATTCTGAAATGGTTATAGTTGATCAGTGCTGGATATGAGTGTCAGGGTGATGCTGCCTCCTCAGGGCCCTGCCTCCAATAGCTTCTGCAGGCTAGAGGAGACCAGAAAACCCTGTGGCCATTCAACTACTATTTAATTAAAGGCAGGATAACTTTAGGTCTATTTGTTCATTCATTATGCCGGGGTCTTTACCGAGCATTCGTGTGTGTTTGCATGAAGGGACATGTTGGAAAAGCAAAAGAAAGCAAATGTTGGCTGTCCTGTTCATACAACCAGCACTTGAAACAGTTCTTGGTGCCTAAGAGACTTTCTTGATTGAAAGAATGAAAACAGAAACACCTAGACATAGAGCGTGCCCTTGAGATTTTTGTGGAAGAAATGAGGCATGTACACAAACAATGAATGCATTTCAGGGTGGGGTGCGTGAAGAGGTGCACAAAACATGTTATGAATTTCCCTTAAGGAAAACCACCTCCAGCCGAGAGGATCGGAGAAGGCTTCATGAGTGGTGGTCCTCCGTTCAGGTTCATGTGCACGTCAAAGCAGTTTTGCTCTTCTGCTTGTCTATCCCCATGTCCCCTGTCCATAAAGCCTTCTCTGACTCCAGGCATCTCAATTTGAAGTCCTCCTGAAAAAAGAAGGGTTGGAGTGCCCTTGTTCCCAGTGGCACAGATCAGTGAACTTCCAGATTTTACTGCACAGAAGTATCACCCGGGGAATTTGTTTAGAATGCAGACGCTAGGGCCTTCCACTGGAGATGCTGAATCGGGGAATCTGACTAGTGTCATGAAACCTGCATATTTTTTCAAGTAACTCTGTAGCCACATTGGACTTCTATACTGGATAGTGCAGATATGGAACATTTTCATTATTGCAGGAAGTTCAATTAGACAGTGTAGCTCTAGAGCAGTGATGCTCAATTTGGAAATCTGCAGAGACTTTAGGAAAACATACATACATTTTGTGATCTTTAATTGGATTTAGATATTTGAGATGTTTGGCATAATGATTTTTTTTAATAAATACTTTTTGGATCATTTGGGGGAAAAGAAGAAATCTGCATATTTGCCAAGCACCCCTAGTAACATGAGTGGTCCCTGGAAGCACTTTGAGAAACACTGTTGTAAACAGCCACAGACTCCTCTCCTGACTCTCACCTGAAACAACTACTTCTGTATTACTCACTTGGAAAACTTGTAGTCATCCTTTAAGACCTAATTCAGATTTGTCTTTCTGTGACATTCACTACCCTAACATCCAGACATAAGTAATTGTTTCCATCTCTAGGGTCCCATAGGTCAGTAATTTTCAAACTGCAGGTCATGCCTGTTGGTAAGTAGGTCATGAAATCAATTGACTTGGATCAACTTAGTATGACAGAAGACTATAAAGCAAGGGCATATTTTTTGGTGAAACTTTTAGTTTTACATAAGTATATGTGTGCATATGCATACATCCTTAATCACTGTCTTAGGCTGGGTTTCCTAGAAACAGAGACTGCAACAGAGATCTGAATGCATGTGCTTTATTGAAGGAGTGCTCATCAGGAGAAACCAGTCAGGAAGGAGGGCAGGAGGCTGGGGCGGGGGAAAAGGGAGGCAAGGATGGCATCTAGGGTAGTCTAGCCTTGCCTTCTTCCCTGGGGAAACTCTGAAGTGTACATTGCACCATAGAGTTGTCCTCCATTGAGGCCACAGGGCTGGCCTGTTGTATTCTCATGTCAGGCAGTCATGGCTACAAACTGCCAGGGCAGACCCAGATCACCTCCCAAGTGAGGCAGTTCCCTTCAGCCAAGGGCAGTTCTCAGAAGAAGGGAGCAGTGGTGAGACATAGCAGCTAACAGTCCCAGGAACTGGTGGCAAGATAGAGTGGTCCAATAAAGGGAACCATGTGGTACACTAGCAGCATCAATCCAGCTCATTCCTGGCATGCTCAGACCCATGGGCAGGGCCAGGGTAAAATAGAAATTAAATGCAGAGCCCCCTAATTGAGAAATTAGGGGGACTCCCCTTGCAGTCCAATAGTTAGGACTCCATCCTTCTACTGCAGGGTGTATGGGTTTGATCCCTGACAGGGAAACTAAGATCCTGAATAATGCTCAGCCAAAATAAAAAATGAGGAAAGGGCCCCTTGAAGATAGCAAAATATTAATTTACTTTCTTCCATAGTCTCTGCCTCTCAACTTGTCAAAATATTTTATATGCTATTTAATGTCATTCTAAGTAAAGAAATATTAAAAATTTTAATTATTAGCATGAATTATACTATTCATCTCCATAGCATGCAATGCCAATTTTAATTGCAAACATAAGAGCACTTAAATCTTACACATAATCATTGAAATTACACAATTTTTATTTTGGAGTCATATATGTATGTATGTATGTGTGTGTATATATATATATATATATGAGAAGGAAATGGCAACCCACTCCAGTAATCTTGCCTGGAAAATCCCATGGACAGAGGAGCCTAGTGGGCTACAGTCCATGGAGTTGCAAAAGAATCAGACACACTTTAGTGACTAAACCATCACCATGCATATATATTTTATTCTTCCTAGAACAATGGGAATGCTGTACAAAACTAACTCAGCTGTCATTTCATGTCTTAGTGTGTGTTTGACCAACAATACCTTCAGCTTATTGATGAGTGAGGAGGAACTGAAAGGAAAAGAAACTCTGAGTTGCCTATTGTCCTCTTTCCTTCTAGTTATCATTTTCAGTGTAAGTAGTTGGCTGACACAAGGAAGTAACATGAATAATGTGTTTCTTAGAATGTCATTCCCTTCTTTCTGCTTTCAAAGAAATTTCTGGTTGGAACAGAAAACGCAGCTTCTTGGAGCTGTTGGCACCCCTGCTTACTTAGTCATAGATGTAGCGCACTTACTTTGTGTTCCCTCTGAATCTCACTGAATGCCTAAGCATAGTAGGTCCACTTGAATCCCATGCTCCTGGGCAGCGTGTGCCCTGCATGCAAACGGGGCAGCAAAGAGGCAGACATACACTGTGCATATATCTTCTGTCCTTATGCATGCTCCATTGTCCCAAGACATTTCACTTAGGAAACAACTTCTTAAATGAGCATTAAACCAAGCATGGGGTCCTTCTATGCACGGGGTCCCATGCAGCTGCACAGGCTATATGCCCGTGAAGCTGGCTCTGCCCGTTTGCTTCTTAAGCCCACTCTATGCAGGAGTGTGACCACCCAGCAGCTTTATAGTAGTGGAATTCTTTGTCCCTACCCAAGAATTAAGACATGTACCAATGACAGCCAATAGTAACCATCCGGGCCCACAGTCCTCATAACCCGTATCTGTCGATGCCAGAAATATTGCTCATGTCAGTGCCTCCCCTTCCCTCTTTATCCTGTCCCAGTTAGCCCCAGATGACAGTTTTAGCAATGGCTCTGCTGCTCCACAAGGGTCATCAACACATGTTACCCACTGAGGTCCTTGTTGCCACCTGAACAGTGAGTGATTCCCCTCCAGGAATGCATCTTCGAGTCTGCTTTTAGGTATACACTGTCTGCCACCAACTATTTCAGGTCAGAGCCTGAGACTGGAGTCATGTGCAGGTGATTTACAAAGGCAGTCTTCTTTGGGAAAACTCTTTAAGAGAATGAAGGAAATAAGATGGAGAGGGAGAAAGAGTCAAAGGTGGTCTCAGGCAAAACAAACCTTGGATTGACCCATAGAGAAAATCAGAAACATAAACTGCAGATTAAGTTTTCCTACCTCTTGAGACCACAGGGCTAGCCTTTTATACCCTATCAGACAGTCATTGGTGGCTTCCCCGGTAGCTCAGAGAGTAAAGAATCTGCCTGCAATTCAGGAGACCTGGGTTTGATTCCTTGGTTGGGAAGATCCCCTGGAGAAGGAAATGGCAACCCACTCCAGTATTCTTGCCTGGAAAATCCCATGGACAGAGGAGCCTGGCGGGCTACAGTCCATGGGGTTGCAAAGAGTTGGACATGACTGAGTGACTAACACACAGGCAGTCATTGGCTGTGAGCTACCCTAGGCATAGTGGTGGGGATGTGAGAGGCAAATTCTCCAGACAAGGGGCAAGTGTGAGCTGTTAGAAGTCACACTTGTACAACAAATGGGGAATGGATGTGCCAACTAAGTAAAGGGGATCCCATGGGGCACCTACACTGTCTGCTGCAATTTCCAAGATACTTTTAAAAATTTTATTATTTTACTATTTTTAAAATATTTTTATTTATTTGACTGCTCCATGTCTTAGAACAGGTTCTTTAGTTGCAGCATGTGAACTCTTAGTTGCAGCATATAGGATCTAATTCTCCTACCCAGGGATTGAACCCAGGCCCCCCTGCATTGGAAGCATGGAGTCAGCCAATGAACCACCAATGATGTCCCCAGAGTACTTTTTTAAAGTTTGAAAATGTTGCAGAGATGAGTTTACACACACCTCCATCTCATTTCTTATTTACCTTAAACTCCTCTGTGGCAGGGATTCTAGTCTATTCATCTTTGCATCTGATTCAGAGGCCAGGATTGAATTGTTACTAAATAAACATTTGTCAAGTGAAGAGCAGTTTGTGGTAGATCACAGAGCAACTTGAACTTCAGGCTAAGTAATTTGGGCGTGAGGTTGTTGGCAGTGAGAACGCGTTTGAAATGCTCTTTGGCAGCAGTGTGTGGTATGTATTGGACTAGAGGGATCACAGAGAGAACAGCCAAGAGACTGTTGCAGCAACACAGGCAAAAAGTAAGAAAGAGGCAGAATTCCAGTGGAGGCTGGAAGTGTTGAGAGGCAGATGCAGAAGTCATCAAGGAAGTATTATCTACGGGGTCCAGATGGTCCAAGGCTGACATCCAGCATCGAGACCAGCAGGGCTGCTAATCAACCAAGCGTGTGAGCAGTTTTGTACTCATGTGCCCCTAAGCAGATGGGAGAAGATCATTTCTCACATTTGCATGAAAGAAATATCTAGAAAAAATAAATCCATGTGGATTTTATCATTGTCATGCACAATTAGGCAAAATCCATGAAGTAGGCATGGGAATATTTTCCTTCTCTTCATATTTTGACCAGAGCTCCATAGTCATATCCAGAGCCAAAGTCACCAATGTGGAATCACTCAGTTTATGACACATGGGGTACTTCACGTGCTGGCCGGTGATCTTGCTTTCCAAGTGATCATTCTATACAGTAACATATGTTCCACAGCTGCAGAATCAGCACTTTATTCTCCGTGGTATTCTGGAATGTGTCCTGGTTGGAATAATTTATCCGGGACTCAGATGGATCATATACACGTCAAGAACTACATGAGGTTTTTAATTTTCTCTTCAAACCCTTCACTCTAGGCAAAGTTGTGTTCATTCCTCTCCTGTTTTAGGGCTCGGTGACTTCTGACCAACTGCCTGCTGTTTCCATCTTTCTCCGAGAGCCAGTTCCTGGCATGCCTGTTACGTGGACAGGACCTGGATTTGCCAGGGTTCTCCCTGGGGCTGGTTTGAGATTTGCTGTGGGGAACATCCCTGTTCTCATGGATTTCACAGTTGCCATTCACTATGAAACTCAGGTATCCTTTAACTCCCCTTCTGTGATGGTGGTTCCAAGCTGAATGAAATACATTTTCAAGCTAAGTGTTTCCATTCCAGTCTTGCCTAGGTTCATCATAACAGGATTTGCAGAAAGTTGAACATCTGGAGAGCATTGTAAACCAAAGGGTTTCCTGAAGATATTAAAGCAACACAGGGAGCCATATGTACACACACATTATTCCATGGAGAGAAACTAAAGCTGGAGCTATAGATTTAAGATACTAGGTCTAGGGAAGTGGTGATGGAATGTTTGTATAAGAATAATAAATAACTAAAATAATGCAAATCCTGCCCTCCTATGACATTTTTCCCCCTGAAAGTGTAATAAGCAACATATGTGCAGAGATTTAGACTCATGGTTATGCAGAAGAGGCATTTATTTGCACTTGGATTTTACCAGGAGACAAAAGGAAAGCTCAAACCAACCTGGTCCTCTTGCCTCCTCCCTTTTGAGCCCTTCCCCTGCCTTTTGAGAAATAGCTAAGAAAGAAGAGAAACCAAATTAGAAAACACTTGATCTAGAGTTTTCTTTGCATAATCTTTTCTTTGGTGGTCTGAAACTCCATAGACCATCTCCCCTAAAAAATATTTTATGTGGCTGGGGATGGTCTCAGAATCCCTCTGGGGACCACATTCTGAAAGGGTTCATTGTCTGTTGTATGACCAGAGTGGATGATCTACTTTGAAACTCTTAATATGACATACTTCTTAATTTCTCACTTAACAAATTAAAAACAAGGGACTTGAAGGCACTTTGACCTGGTGAGTATGACAAGAATGTCATTTTTTAAAAAGATATGTGTATATAAATGTGTATGTATAAATATATATAAATTTTTGTATAGACAGAACATATATCTGACAGCTTTAAAAAGCTTTTCCAGATTGTGAGACTTCTAGAGTTTAGGTAATTAGCATATATGCACTCTCTCTCTCTCTCTCTATATATATATATATATATGTATGTGTGTGTGTGTGTGTGTTTATACACATGTAAATATATCTGGTAATATAATATTAAATAATATAAATGTATATAAGAATATTTATGCAATAGTATGAAAGAAATATATATCCTTTTGTGAAAGATTCCTTTTTTTCCCTTTGTGCTGTGATCCAAGAACATGATGAGTTAATTGACTCTTTGGGAGACAGATGTTAAAGATTGGATTTTTAGGGGGTATAGGGAGTTTGAGATGGACATGTGCACACAGGGAACCCTGCTCAATGTTCTGTGGCAGCCTGGGTGGGAGGGGAGTTTGGGGGAGAATGGATACATGTGTATGTGTGACTGAGTGCCTTCCCTGCTCACCGAAACTATCCCTACATTGTTAACTGGCTATATCTCAGTACAAGATAAAAAGTTAAAAAAAAATGAAAGATTAGACCTTCAGGAGTCCCAGGGGTTTTCTAGACCCAGGAATTACATCTATGGCCATAAACAATATTCTTTCTACCTGGATCATAATTCAAATACCAGACAGTTAAGCCTGAGGGTGAATCTCTTCTCACAAATGCAAAACTCCATTTTCCAAGCAGACTTTGGGTGGCAAATTTATCCTGTGCACTATCCATTAGAAATATGTTGGTGCATGCATCCTTGCAGGAACATGCCCTTATATGATGCCTGTCTAGTCTGCAGGTGACTGGACCATCCAGATGGTGATTAACCCCACTGGAGCAAGCAAGCACTGCACACGTGAGACCCCTCAGCCAAAGCCTCAGGCTTTCCCAGCAGCTTCCAGGTACGCGTGGGGACCTGCCTCAAATGCTGAAGGTTTCTCAGAGTGTCGTTTGTCTATCAGTAATTTGTAACCACGAACTATGTGGGATAAGAGGTGTATCAAAGGAGACTGTAATGTTATTAAGTGTTTACTATATGCTACACTATGATTTACATTTAATATCACATTGAATTTTCCTAACAACTCAATGAGGTAGATCTTGTCTTCATCAGAGGAGGAGGAAATTGAGAATATTTTGATGACTTGCTTGAGTTTTATAGCTGATGTATGGCAGGACCAGGGCTCCAGCCCAGACAGCCTGACTCTGATCCTGAATGTTTGTTTTCTGTTCCCCCAGATGCCTGGAGATGTGAACAAACGAAATGCTACAAAAATAAGGGTACAGTGTTCAGTTTGAGTTATCTCAGCAGCCGAAAGTCTAGCTTTCAGGCCAGTAATTTTGCATTGGAGATTTGTGGCTGAATAAAACAGAAACCTTGTTAATATTAGCCTGATAGATGGGAGGGAGGACATTTGCTCCATCCTTTCCCCAGAGCAGTCGTGACACCCCTTGGCCAGCTCCCAAGGTTTTGCTATTTGGCACAATCCTGTGGTACAGCCAGAGAGAACCTGAGTGTGAACTGACCACCCAGCCCACCTGAACTGGTCTAGATCTAAACCAAGCCTCCATCTGGCGGTGGAACCCGCTTCACAGCACATGTGGAACACACCAAATGCAATGGCTGCTTCGTTTATATAACTGTACTTATGACACTGAATTTTTGCTTTATTTCTTTTAATACAGAATCATGCTGCTTCCCACACCCATCTGTTTAGAACCAGATGTACAATATTCCCTTGATGTCTATTTTTCCCAGCCTTTGGAAGGAAGGTCCAAGGCTCATTCACACATCCTGGTTGATTCTGTAAGTACCACAGGAGCCTTGCGGGTGCTTCCTTCTAGTTCAGAAGTTCCATTCTAATTGTACATGTAGGTTTGTATTTTGCAGTGTTTCATGAGAAATAGAAATCTATTTGTTTCATTATGAAAATCACCTACTGTTTATGAAGGTCATCGAATAACAATGGCAAATCTTCCAGAACAGCACCTGTCAGCCCCGGTTTGAAGTGTTTTCCATATTCTATTGTTGAGACTTCGTGACAACTCTGTGAGGGAAGTCTGTGTTTATTCCCATTTTACAGACAGAATTGAAGCAAAGGGTCACAGAGCTGGTGAGTGAGGAGAGAGAATTCAGAGCCGGAAGGCCTGATTCCAGCATCTCTGCCTGGAGCCACAACTGTGTACTTGCATTATAGAAAGTTTGGGGAGATAGTCCACTAATAATTAATTACTTACTGTCATCTTGTAACTTCCCATTTTCTACCTATTATACTTTTCTATCCTTGTAATCAGAGTGCTCAGACAAGATTTTCTTTCATGGTTTTTTTTTTTTTTTTTTTTGCACTTTATATTACATCATAAGCATTTTCTTTTGGTGCTTTTGTAAGCTTACCATTTTTAGGAACCATGCATAGTGTTTCCTTGAGTAACTTCTTTCATTGTTTTCTCCTCCAAATTTGGGCCACAGCTATTTGTTCCAAACCTTTCGTTCTGTCCACAACTTTAGGCTCAGTCCTGTCACTGGGCAGAGTTTAGACACTGAATAAATTTACTTACTTTACTTACCTATTCCCCTTTTGTGGTCATTTAAGTTGCTTCTATTTTTTATAACTCTGCATAGTTGGTACATTTTTAAATATTTTAAAATGCAGTCCTACTTCACCAAAATTTCATGGCTCTTGAAATCTGTCAAATTAATTTTTGGTAGGTATTCATCAGTTAATTTTCAGGATCATCACTAATGCATGAGAGTGCCAATTTCATCCCACCATTAGCAGAATTGTACAGAAGTATGTGAGATTTTTAAAAATTTTATGGATAAAAATCAAACTGCTTTGTTAAACTTTATTTTTAAATATCTGCGAGAATCTCCTAATATTGTGATTTAATTAACATACTACAACCCTACCAAGTTTTATTGGAACACAGACATGCTTGTTTGTTTACAGATTTATTATCTATGCTGCTTTCAAGCTACAAAGGCACCATTGAGTATTTGCAGCAGAGATGTTATGATCATAAAGCCAAAATATTAACTATCTGGCCTTCCTGGGTTTTTAAAAATTTTTTTAATTGGCATAAAATTGCTTTACAATGTTTTATTGGTTTCTGCTGTGGAACAACTCGAATCAGTCATTCATGTACATACACATACATATACACATACATACGTGTATATATACATGCATACATATCCCCTCCCTCTTGAGCCTTCCTTCTGTCCTCTACTATCTGATCTTTTACAGGAAGTCTGTCAACCCCTGATTTAATTAGCTATATTTAAGTATATACATATGTATAGATCTCTCTCCATATTTTGTGTATTGTGTCTTTAAACTTCAGTTTATAACTATTGAACATTTTTAATTTATAAGTTATAACTTCTTAATTTCATTATCTATTATAGAATTTAGTATGGGGCAGGTATATCTTGGATTTTTATTCTGTAAGTTCAGCTATTACAACATTTTTAAAAGGCCATTATTTAAGATTATTTTATCAAAGATGGGATTGCAAGATTTAGGAAAGAAAGGAAGGAAGGAAAGAGGGAGAGATGGAGGGAGGAAAGATACAGGGCACCCAGTTAAATTTGAATATGACATAAATATGAGCCAAATATTGCCCTCAAATATTACTTGAGATATACTAAAAAATTATTCATTGTTTCTCTGAAATTCAGTATAACTGAAATGGAAAGTGGAAATAAACTCCTGAATGGGAAATGTAAACTGTCATGATTTCCCTAACCCATATAATTCATATTCTGACAAGGAACTTTAAACAGAACTGTGCTTATGAACCAACACGTGAGTTACAAAGAAAGAGAATCAAATCCAACAGGTTTAATTAAGGGGAAAAAAACCTAACAGCTGGGAACCCAGGCAGAGAAAAGAAAGGGAAAGGAAGAAAATAAGGATTCCTAGTAACAAAGGGATGTTATTATTGTAATCGTAACAGTCATGAAACTTAAATTTATGAGAGCTAAGTTACTTCTCATTTTAAAGCCATGTCCTAAGTATCTCTAAAAGTTTATAAATTCCCAAGTAATCACTGGATGCTGTGTTAAATGCATCCATCCAAATTGTCCATTCATCACCCATGATGAATGGGTGATGTACCTCTGAGGGTACAGCCAGGCACTGTGCTGATTCCTGAGGGGAAAAAAATCTGGTTCTTGCCCTCAGCCTGATATATAAGACAGGTGTGTAAACAAAACCACTGCATTGATGTTTGATAGATGTAGAATATACATGGACAATTTGAAATTAACTAAAAATATGTCCGTTTGGTCAATTATCAAGTGATCATTCTCTTACATATAGTCATGAAAATTCCTAAAGCCAAAATAAAATTTAAGAGAGCCTCCAGATCTTGGCAAACTGTCCAAAACCCCAGAAGAGGCCTTTAATCATCATTTTAGAGTGAGATTCCTTATAAGCAGAGATTCAGGTGCTCCTGGTTTGAGGTGCTCATTGGGAAAGAGGAGTGAGGGGCCAACAGGAGGAACTCAGCAAGGATGGGCTCAGGGGCTCTGGGGCATGAATTGCCCCATGGGTTGGTTCCACGTGGAGGTGAAGGAGCAGGGCTTTGTGTGCTCATGTCATCATCGGTTACAGGCTCCACCCCCCCCCCCCCCGCCGCCCCCTCCCAGGGAGCACACTCACTCCTGGCTGAGTCCAGTTCTCTGGAGAAGGGAACAGTTGTGAGCTTTTAGCATCCAGTGCCACAGCAGCTGGTGGGTGGGGAGATCTGAGCAGGGCACCTGCAATGTCCATGAGAGTCCCTGACCCAGGATGACAGTAGGAGAAAGTCCTTGAACATTATGATTACAGACTAAAGCAATTCTGCTGTTCTAGGAAATACTCGATTGCTTGGAACTTGACCCTCTCTAAGTTCATTCTCCTCTGCAGCCTGATCAACTGAGATGCATTACCAAGAAAACCAGAGGAAAGCTATGTTCAACCCTTCTGCACAAATATCTTTTGTTTGGCAAGCATAGTGAGTCAGTTCATTTTTTTTCAGTCGCCCTAATTACATGATAGGTACGTCCATAAAAACGGAGATTACGCGTTCTAGAACATAAAACTGCCATTCTTCTTTTAAACCATGAGATGGACTGTAGTTGGTAACATAAAGTCCTTAGAGGTTTCTAGGAGAAGTGAGTCGGTATTATAAACCTCTGTAGCTAACAGGAGCTCTTGTCATCTGCTCCATCGGCTTGGTGCCAAGAATGGCCAACTCTTAAACCAACTCTGACCAAAAACTGTAAATAGTAGTCCTGGACTGGCTGCTCTCACTCCTAAGCCTAACCCATCTGGCTTCCTTCTGAGTGTCACCCTGCTTGGTTTGTGTTTGGAGAATGCAGAGCCATTTTAGTATCAACTTAAAGATACAATACTAAGAATGTATGTGTACTTCTTTACTGCAGAATTTTTAATAAGCATGTACTGAAAATTAGCCAGTGGGGCAGGCATAGGTGTAAACAGGACTAGAACCTTCCCTGCCCTCACCAGGGCTGATGCTCTGAGGAGGAGACCTAGGCAGTTACGCAAGAAGTGACCGCACAGTCATGACAGATACTGGGAGTTGTGACAGGTCATTTGGTGTGTCTCAGGCAGTGGCTCTAAACGTCATCTGACACAACCTTCCCTTCTTATTACAAATATTTTGTAACACTCTTTCCTATCCTGCAGTGAAATTCACGGAAATTATAGCCTACCTGAACGTACAACTTCTAAATACTATCAGTGTTATGTGCAACCACAAAGGAGAGACAAAAGGGAAGTCATTTATAGAGATATAGTATGTACTTCAATATGTACATGCATGGACATGAACACACTGGGAGACAGTGAAGGGTGGAGATGCTCATACATGTAGAATCACTACATATGAGACAGCCATGCAAGCAGGTGTGTTGTAAACATGTTTGACATGTTTTTAAAACACGGGGTAAAGCTTTCAACTCATAACTATAAACAGAATGCTCCTTCATGGATCTTCAGTGAAACATTCAAAAGCTGTCAGAGATGTGAGATGATTTTCCTTTCTGTGAGAATGTCTAGCATTTCTGATCTCCACCCACCCATGCCAGTCACACGCCTCACCCAATTACCTTGACAACCAAAATTACCCCTTGGAATTTCTAAAATGCCCCCTGCGGGTGGGTACCTCCCACAGAGAGAACCAGTGAGCTGAGAGGTCAAGGAGCAGCAGAATGAAAAGAGATGTGACTTAGATATCCTGAGGCGATGGGAAGTCACTGAAACTTTGAAGAAGGAATGTTATCTGAATAGACTGCCTTTTAAAAGGTCACTGTGTCATGCATCCAACCTGGGCTGGTGATCTGTTTCACCCTTGATAGTATACTTGTTTCAATGCTATTCTTTCAGAACATCCCACCCTCGCCTTCTCCCACAGAGTCCCAAAGGCTGTTCTGTACATCCGTGTCTCTTTTTCTGTTTTGCATGTAGGGTTATCGTTACCATCTTTTTAAATTCCATATATATGTGTTAGTATGCTGTATTGGTCTTTATCTTTCTGGCTTACTTCACTCTGTATAATGGGCTCCAGTTTCACCCATCTCATTAGAACTGATTCAAATGAATCCTTTTTAATGGCTGAGTAATATTCCATGCTGTATATGTACCACAGCTTCCTTAACCATTCATCTGCTGATGGGCATCTAGGTTGCTTCCATGTCCTGGCTATCATAAACAGTGCTGCGATGAACATTGGGGTGCACGTGTCTCTTTCAGATCTGGTTTCCTCGGTGTGTATGCCCAGAAGTGGTATTGCTGGGTCATATGGCAGTTCTATCTCCAGTTTTTTAAGGAATCTCCACACTGTTCTCCATAGTGGCTGTACTAGTTTGCATTCCCACCAACAGTGTAAGAGGGTTCCCTTTTCTCCACACCTTCTCCAGCATTTATTGCTTGTAGACTTTCGGATAGTAGCCATCCTGACTGGCATGTAATGGTACCTCATTGAGGTTTTGATTTGCATTTCTCTGATAATGAGTGATGTTGAGCATCTTTTCATGTGTTTGTTAGCCATCTGTATGTCTTCTTTGGAGAAATGTCTGTTTAGATCTTTGGCCCATTTTTTGATTGGGTCATTTATTTTTCTGGAATTGAGCTGCAGGAGTTGCTTGTATATTTTTGAGATTAATCCTTTGTTTCTTCATTTGCTATTATTTTCTCCCATTCTGAGGGCTGTCTTTTCACCTTGCTTATAGTTTCCTTTGTTGTGCAAAACCTTTTTAGTTTCATTAGGTCCCATTTGTGTATTTTTGCTTTTATTTCCAATATTCTGGGAGGTGGGTCATAGAGGATCTCCCCAGCCCAGGTTGGATGCATGAGACAAGTGCTCAGGGCTGGTGCACTGGGAAGACCCAGAGGGATGGGATGGTGAGGGAGATGGGAGCAGGGATCGGGAAGGGGAACACATGTAAATCCATGGCTGATTCATGTAAAAAAAAAAAGAAAAAAAGAAAACTTATCAAATTAAACTCTTTAAGGAGGTGTGGTTTATTGCATGCTAATTATACCTCAATAAAGCCTTTAACAAAGTTGGAAGATTGGCAATTTCATGTATTTAGTATATACAAAAACTTTATTCTATTTATTCAGAGATAAATTTTGAAGTAACAGGACAGGATCTATATTTAGGGTATTGCTTTGAAATTACTTTATTATTAAATTCCTTTAATTGCTCTAAAAAAAAAAACAAAAGGTCTCTGTGGCAATAGGGTAGAAAACTGATGACAGAGGGGAGACGAAAGTGGAAGCTGGGACATCTTTGGGGCTGTCACCACGGTCATCTGGGTGGCCTAGGTTAGGGAAGTGATGGGAAATGAAGAGCAATAAACACGTCCTAGACATATCAGTCGGTCAGATTGACCAGGCTTGTGAAGAACTTGATGTTGGGGGTGGGAGCAAGTGGGATGGATTGGGCTTGTTGATGATGAAGAGGCTGGTATCAAAGATGGCCTTCAGTTTTCTACACCAAGCAGCTTGGCAGATGGTGGCACTATTTCCTGGCGATAAGCACTGAAAGGAAAGCAGGTTGTGAGTGTGTTTGATTAGCAGTACCTTTGTGACAACTGATAAGCTTGTCTGTGCGGAGCTGGAACCCATGATTGAGATGTGGCAGCAGACATAAATGCAGATGAAAATCAAAGACACAGCTTCATTACAATCACTTAGGAAATGGATGTGGGGTAAGAAGAGAGCCCATGAGAGAACCCCAAGGAGCCCCAACATTTAGGGGAGAGCTGTTGCTTTGGCATGAAGGGTAAATGGGAGAGGAGGTAGTGAAGATGGCAAGGAAACAATTGTTAAAGAAATTTGACTGCTAAGGATTCAAGAACCAAGGCAGTAGCAGGAGGAATATTTGAGATCAAGGAGGTAACTTTACAGATGGGAGAGATTTAAGCACATACATATGTCGATTGAAATGAAAAGACTGAAGAAGGAAGGCATTGTTGTTCAGTCACTAAGTCATGTCCAACTCTTTGAGACCCCATGGACTGGAGCATGCCAGGCTTCCGGGTCCGTACTCCACAGGAAAGTTCCCTAGGGCAGAGGGCATAGCTGCCGGGATGGCCCTTCCCCTGGGACACCTCTCCTCCACCAGCTCGCAGAGGTGAGGACAGGTGTCAGTACCTGGGAGACAGGAGTTTGGGAAACAGGAAGTAGGAGACTCCAGTCCCTTTGCTGTTATCTGTTTTCTCTATGAAATTTGAGGAGTGAGAGGTAGTGACACGCTGAGAGGATGGGGTTAGAAATTTGAGGAGTAGAAATAGTCTGGATTACTGGAATCGTCATCCAAGTTTGAGATTGCGCCCCGCGGTGTGGGTGTGTCAGAGGCCAGAAAGGAAAAGACTGAAGAGGGTTGATTTAAAACCCATGGAAACTAACGTCAGTGTAGACAAAGCAAAAAGATCAGGGGAGATTTATCTGAGCTAGCAGGTTCACCTCCCAACTTGACCTGTTGAATTCAAACTTATTTTCAGTGCTGTTTTTTTCTACCAGTTGTTCAGAATGACAAACTTGGTGATCAGTTTGCTATACCATTCTTCACTATTTCATCCAAGTCATTAGTAAACATTTTGAATAGTATCAGGTTATAATTTAGATAAAATCTCAAGAAATCTAAACAGGTAGTTATTCTTCATGTAACTATTAAACTTTAGATCATTCCTCCTTGAGAATAAGCTTGAAATGATGTCCTTGTCCCCATAATAGCTATGTGGTTTTAGCCAGCAATTCCCAAAATGCATCTGTGAAACACTTAAGCACACAGGATGTTAATAAATTATTTGGATATAGGACCAAGTGGTAAAATAAGTGTGGAAACACTGAGTTTTGAAGTATTTTTCTATAAATGAACTTATTTACAAGACAGAAAACAAGCTTATAGTTATCAAAGGGGAAAAGGATGGGGAGGGATGAATTAGGAGATTGGGATTAGCAGATAAAAACTACATGAAATACATAAACAACAAGGACCTGTTGTGTAGCACAGGGAACTAAAGTCAATATTTTGTAATAACCTATAAGGGAAATGAAGCTGAAAAAGAATACGTATATATGTATATATATTCTTGTGTATGTGTGTGTGCACTCAGTCATATCTGACTCTGTATGACCCTGTGAACTGTAGCCTGCCAGGCTCCACTGTCCATTGGATTTTTCCAGGCAAGAATACTGGAGTGGGTTGCCATTTCCTACTCCAATATATATTCTTATATATATATATATACACACACACACACACACACACACATATATATATATATATATACACACAACTGAACTACTGTACTATACACCTAAAACTAACAGAGCATCATAAATCAACTATAATTCAATAAAAACAAAAGTAACTTTCTTGCAGTACCTCTCAGAGGTTTAATGTGTTAATCTGTACTGCGAGTCTCCCAAGAGGCAGACTGTTTGATGTAGAACAGCACTGTTCATGTGTAACTGAAAAAGATAAAGCTTTCTTTTTTTAATGTGTTTATTTTTAATTGAAGGATAATTGCTTTAGAGTATTGTGTTCATTTCTGCCAAACATCGACATGAATCAGCCATAGAAAAAGACAGAACTTTCTAAAGGAGAGTCTTGTGGCCTTAGAGTTCCACAGTAATACTACAGAGTGCACCATCTAAGTCATAATTTTTTAAATTATTTATTTTGCAGCATGTGGGCTCAGTACTCGCAGTCCTTGGTCTCCAGAGCACAGGCTTAGTAGTTGTGGCACACTGGCTTGGTTGCTCTGTGACATGTAGGATGTTCCCAGAACGAGGATCAAACCTGTGTCCCCTGCATTGGCAGGTGGATTCTTATCCGCTCTACCACCAGGAAAGTCCCTAAGCTGTCCTTTCTTAATCCATTACAAGTAATCTAGTTAGCAGTCTTTCAAATCTAAGACAAATTGATTAGCAAGTAAAAAATATAATAATAAAAAGATAAAGGCTTATTTTCTTTGCAATAAGTCAACAAATGTAAATATTTAGTTGAAGATTTCTTAAATAAATTGAAAATCTTAAAATCTTCAGTTGCATGCAATTAAAAGGATGAAATTGAGTCTCTTTTCAACCATGACTCTCATAGATCTAATTGTTTTAATAACTGGAATCTTGAACAGGATCTTACTATAAACAGAAATCTTTTTTTTTTTCCTCGTTATTTCAAAAGCTTGGTCTTATTCCCCAAATCAACTCACTGAAGAATTTCTGCAGCAAGCAGGATTTAGATGAATATCAGCTGCACAACTGTGTTGAAATTGCCTCAGCATCGGGACCTCAGGTGCTCCCTGGAGCATGTGAAAGGCTTATAGCCAGTTTGTCTGCCAGGCTGCACAACGGGGCATGGGCTCCGCTGAAGCGCCGTTGTCTGCACAAAGGAACATGAGTGAGATGGTTTAATATGTTTTAGCTCAACAGCCAATGTAAATACCAATTGCTCAATGGTTAGATACACAGTGCATTCTCTCCATGTGTTGAAATCATAGCTCACAGTACAGAAAGTATATATAAAAGAAGAGCCTGGCAGTCACTTGGGGAATGCCAGATTTCTGGAACAACGGTCCTAAAATAATTCTTTGGAATCCTGGAATGTTAGGGCTAGAATGAACTGTAAACAACCTCTTTCATCCCTCAACCTTCATTTAATAAATGAGACTGAGTCCAAAACATGAGGTGACTTGCCCATTTCACTCAAATGTAGAACAGGGTTTCAGCACTTTTGAAATCTAGGTCTGGGTAGCACTTTGCTGGGAAGGGGGCGCTATCCTGTGCATTGTAAGATGTTTAATAGCAAGCCTACCCTCTGCCCACCTGATATCAGTAGCACCCTCCCCCTAGGTGTGACATCCAAAAATGCCCCCAGACTTTATCATATGTCCCCTGGGGAGCAAGATCTCCCCTCTAGCTGAGAATCAGTGCTATAAAGTGATAGCCACATTGAGAGTCTGGGCTTTCTGAGATCGTCAGATGCTTCTTCCATGCAGGACTCTGCCTTCAGGATGCCCACAGTTTCAAGAAAGATGGAATAAGGGAAATGAAAGGCATAATCCAGCATCAACATGGATCACCAGGAATTGAAATAATAGCATCAATAAGAATTACATTGGAACAACTAATGATTGAAGCAATCTATTTCAAGCCTTTCAGTAACTTGTTAAGTAATGTTTACTGCTAGGTGATGTGTATTAAGTAGTGTTTATTGAGCACTTACTTTGTGCCAAACATTATGCTAAGTACTTCACAGGCATGATTGTCTTTAATCTGTATAATCCGAGGAGGTAGAGGTATCCACTGAGAAAGACGGATCAAAACTAGAGCTGCTAACGGGCCGAGGTGCTTTGCTGTCACTTCTTTCCCTCTAACTTCCTTTGTTCCCTGCAACTTGCAAGTGTCATCCACAGGGCTCGAAGGGACCCAGCTGCAGCCGACTGGGAGGCCAGTGCCAATGTAAGCCTGGGGTGACTGGCCGCTGCTGTGACACGTGCTCAACAGGAAGCTACGGTTTGGGGCAACGTGGCTGTCACTGTACGTAGCAAAACCCAGATGGGGAAAACCCACATGTTCTCAACCTTGGAGTTTTGAAGGCGGGAAAATCAATGTGGGGAGTTTAGAAGGCATGGTTAGGAATTTGACTATATTGTTCAGACTATCAGTGTAGGTAAAACACTGAACATTTTTCTGCCATACTTTATTCTTTCATGCAGTGGGCACTGTGTGCAGAGCTCTCTTAGGTACCATGCGTGATTATAGAAACGTAGTAGCCCAGGGAGGATGTGAGAACCCCAAGGAGTTGTCTGTGTAACCCCAGCTTTATCACCTGGTGCATAAACCCAGTGGTTGGAAAGGCTATAACAGTGTGAGATTTGGAAGTTGAAAAGTAGGATGACCCTGTCGCCAAAATTTTACCCTTTCTGCTGCTGGGGTCACAACTAACCTTGGAACTCATTTCATAAGCCACCCATTAATAAAGGCTTAGATGAGGCTTCATCTGGCATTGCTGATTATTTATCAAGACTGTCATGTTCAGGGGAAATAGTTCTCTGTTCACAATGTGAACCATTAGTGAAAACACTGCTCCCCACTGAGAAATCTTCCTTAGGAACCATGGAAACACCCAGGTAGGTTAATTCTCCTTCCAAATCAGGGAACATGTCTTTTCAGTTATGATTCAGAGAGATGGTACACCTTCCTGGTCATCACCTGGGCATGGTTGTCTACCCAGCAAACAGTGCTTTGGTCCATCATTTCTTTTCCTTTTCTTTAAAAAAAAATATGAAGTGCTGACACACAAAGGAGAAAACATTTCTTCCACGTACCACCCTGTCAAGCATCACATTTTTGTATAGGGGAGATTGGCTCAAAGAATTCTGCAATTTACCAGAAAAAGATTTAATCTCTATTATCTCACATAAGGAAAAGAAAAATCTAGCCATTTAAGTATGGTTCTTCTTATTTTCATAATTGGAAAGCTTGAATCCTAAGTTTCATGGAAGTTTGAATCATTAAAACATTACTTATTCAGATGCTCTGTATAAACAGCATTTATGACACTTGATTGAAATGGACAGAGGATAGAATGTCTGAATAGACATTTTTCTGAAGGAGATACACATATGGCCAATAGCTACATGAAAAGATGCTCAGGATCACTGGCCAGCAGAGAAATACAAATCAAAACCACAGTGAGATATCACCTCAACGTCTGTTAGAAATTCTGTTACCAAAAAGACAAGAAATAATGAGTGTCGGCAAAGATGCGGAGAAAAGGGAACCCTGTACACTAGGAATGTAAATTGGTGCAGCTACTATGAAAACCAGTATGGGTATGGTGGTTCCTCAAAAACTTTAAAAGAACTACCATGTGATCCAGCAGTTCTACTTCTGGGTATTTATGCAAAGAAAATGAAAATACTAACTTGGAAAGATACTTGCACCCTCTTGTTCATTGCAGTGTTATTTACAGTAGCCAAGGTATGGAAACAACCTAAGTTTCCACCAACAGATGAATAGGTAAAATGTAATGTATATATAGATATGTATTTCCATGATATAATATATATAAATCCTAAAAGATGATGCTGTGAAAGTGCTGCACTCAATATGCTAGCAAATTTGGAGACCTCAGCAGTGGCCACAGGACTAGAAAAGGTCAATTTTCATTCCAGTGCCAAAGAATGCTCAAACTACCACACAGTTGCACTCATCTCACATGTTAGTAAAGTAATGCTCAAAATTCTCCAAGCCAGGCTTCAACAGTACATGAACTGTGAACTTCCAGATATTCAAGCTGGATTTAGTAAAGGCAGAGGAACCAGAGATCAAATGGCCAACATCCGCTGGATCATCAAAAAAGCAAGAGAGTTCCAGAAAAACATCTACTTCTGCTTTATTGACTATGCCAAAACCTTTGACTGTATGGATCACAACAAATTGTGGAAAATTCTGAAAGAGATGGGAATACCTGACCACCTGACCTGCCTCTTGAGAAATCTGTATGCAGGTCAGGAAGCAACAGTTAGAACTGGACATGGAACAACAGACTGGTTCCAGATAGGGAAAGGAGTCCATCAAGGCTGTATATTGTTACCCTGCTTATTTAACTTATATGCAGAGTACATCATGAGAAACACTGGACTGGATAAAGCACAAGCTGGAATCAAGATTTCCAGGAAAATATCAATAACCTCAGATATGCAGATGACACCACCCTTATGGCAGAAAGCGAAGAAGAACTAAAGAGCCTCTTGATGAAAGTGAAAGAAGGGAGTGAAAAAGTTGGCTTAAGACTCAACATTCAGAAAACTAAGATCATGGCGTCTGGTCCCATCACTTCATGGCAAATAGATGGGGAAACAATGGAAACAGTGAGAGCCTTTATTTTTGGGGTCTCCAAAATCACTACGGATGGTAGCTGCAGCCATGAAATTAAAAGACGCTCCTTGGAAGAAAAACTATGACCAACCTAGACAGCATATTAAAAAGCAGAGGCATGATTTTGCCAACAAAGTTCTGTTTATTCAAAACTGTGGTTTTTCTAGTAGTCATGTATGGGTGTGGGAGTTGGACTGTAAAGAAAGCTGAGTGCTGAAGAATTGATGCTTTTGAACTGTGGTGTTGGAGAAGACTCTTGAGAGTCCCTTGGACTGCAAGGAGATCCAGCCAGTCTATCCTAAAGGAAATCAGTCCTGAATATTCATTTGAACGTCTGATGCTAAAGCTGAAATTCCAGTACTTTGGCCACATGATATGAAGAGCTGACTCATTTGAAAAGATCCTGATGCTGGGAAAGATTGAAGGGAGGAGGAGAAGGGGATGACAGAGGATGAGATGGTTGGATTGCATCACTGACTCAATGGACATGAGTGAGTAAACTCCGGGAGTTGGTGATGGACAGGGAGGCCTGGTGCGCTATAGTCCACGGCGTTGCAAAGATTCAGACATGACTGAGCGACTGAACTGAGTAATAATGGAATATTATTCAGTCATTTTAAAAAAGAGAAATCTTGACATTTGCAGCAACTTGAATGGACCTAGAGGGTTCATGCTGAGTGAAATAAGTCAGAGAGAAGACAACAAATTCTGTGTGATTGTATTTTCTCTATTTTTATTTTTTTATTTTATATGAGAGGATAGTTGATTAATGATATTGTATTAGGTTCAGGTGTACAACAAAGTGATTCAGTTATGTATGTACATGTATCATAGTAGTATGTACCTATCAATTCCAAACTCACAGTCCATCCCTTCTGTCTAAACTTTACCCTTGGTAACCCTAAGTTCACTCTCTAAGAGTATGATCTCATTTATTTGTAAATCTAAAACAAACAAACAAAAATCAAGTTCATGGATATAGAGCACCAATAGATTAGTGGTTGCCAGAGGTGAGGTGGGCAAAATGAGTGAAGTCAAAAGGTACAAACTTCCACTATACAATAAGTAAGTCATGGAAATGTAATGTACTGCATGGTGACTTTAGTTAATGTATTCTATATTTGAAAGTTACTAAGAGAACAAATCCTGAAAGATCTCATCACAAGACAAATATTGTAACTGTGTGTCATGACAGATATTACTTAGACTTAATGATGGTGATCATTTTGCAATATATACAAATATGGAATCATTATGTAGTACACGTGAAACTCCCTGGTGGCTCAGACGGTAAAGCGTCTGCCTACAATGCTGGAGACCTGGGCTCAGTCCCTGGTTCGGGAAGATCTCCTGGAGAAGGAAATGGCAACCGACTCCAGTATTCTTGCCTGGAAAATCCCATGGATGTAGGAGCCTGGTAGGCTACAGTCCATGGGGTCGCAAAGAGTCGGACACGACGGAGCGACTTCACTTTCACTTTACGCTTGAAACTAATATAATGTCATATGTCATTCCACAATTTAAAAAAAAGAACCATGCAGTTGTCCACAATATACTGTTGATCAAATGAAATCAGTGAATTCTTTAACAAATCATATGTAACTGGGTGCAGGAGACACAAGAGACACACGACTGATCCCTATGTTGGGAAGATACCCTGGAGTAGGAAATGGCAACCCACTCCAGTATTCTTCCTGGAATATTCCATGGACAGAGGAGCCTGGTGGACTGTGGTCCATGGGGTTACACAGAGTCAGATATAACTTGCCAGCTGAGCACATGTAACTGAACCCAGTACATGCAAGGCTCTATTCTAAGCACTGTATGGACTCAAATTTATTTACCTTGATCAGGTTGATACAGTAAGTTAGAGATTATGATATCAGAACTGTGACTCTCTCACCAACCCACCACTAGCCCCTTGACCCTGGCAGGCTTCTCTTTGTTTTGCTCAGCTTGTCACCGCCACCCTCCAGGCTCAGAGAGCACCATGTGTGACCAAGTACCAGGACAGTGCCTGTGCCGTGGACAGGCGGCTGGCCGCTGTTGCGATCGGTGCCTGGCAGGCTACTTCGGATTTCCCAACTGCCGCCCCTGCCTCTGTAATGGGCTCGCTGAACTTTGTGATCCAGAAACTGGGTCATGCTTCAACTGTGGCGGATTTACAACTGGAAGAAACTGTGAAAGATATGGAATGCATATGCACCTTTTTTTTTCCTTTTGTTCTGATTTCACAACATTCTCTAAAGGACCACTGAGTAGAGAATCAATTGTATTGAAGTGTAGAGTGATGGCGACGGGCGGGGGAAGATAAAGCATCATTTCATCATCCTTCAAAATCTTGTTAAGAACCGGACTTTGTCTGATTAAATCAGTAACATGCATTTGCTTGGCACCTTGCTTTTTATATCCCTTTCAATGTGAAGCAGAAAACCTTTCTACAGAGCAAATGAGCATCTTCTAAAATGTTGAGTTTTAAGAGTTGCACTGTCCTCAGTTCAGTTCAGTTGCTCAGTCATGTCCCACTCTTTGTGACCCCATGGACTGCAGGGCACCAGGCCTCCCTGTCCATCACCAACTCCCAGAGTTTACCCAAACTCATGTCCATTGAGTTGGTGATGCCATCCAACCATCTCATCCTCTGTCATCGTCTTCTCCCGCCTTCAATCTTTCCCAGCATCAGGGTCTTTTCTAATGAGTCAGTTCTTCGCATCAGGTGGCCAAAGTATTGGAATTTCAGCTTCAGCATCAGTCCTTCCAATGAACACTCAGGACTGATCTCCTTTAGGATGGATCTCCTTGCAGTCCAAGGGACTCTCAAGAGTTTTCTCCAACAACACAGTTCAAAAGCATCAATTCTTCGGCACTCAGCTTTCTTTATAGCCAACTGTCACATCCATACATGACTACTGGAAAAACCATAGCCTTGACTAGACGGACCTTTGTTGGCAAAGTAATGTCACTGTCCTAGAGCATAGCAAATCCACATTGGCTAACATGAGCTTTTCCTGGGAACATCTTAGTAAAAAGAATTTGCCTTGACAGATGCATTGATGGTTACTATGGAAATCCTTCTTCAGGACAGTCCTACTGTCCTTGCCCGCGTCCAGATGTCCCCTCCAGCGGTCGGTACTTTGCCCATTCCTGTTATCAGAATCCTTGGAGCTCAGGTGTCGTCTGCAGTTGTCTTCAAGGCTATGCAGGTATGCAGTATGCTTCGTCATGTTGTTTTTCCTTCTCATCCTACATTTCTATCTGAAAATGATCACGTATTCATATTGTCTGCCTTGGAAAGATGAGTGATACAGGATATAACAGGTTAATGGTAAGAAGACACAATTTGGTAAACTGCTACTTTTCAGAACAAAGAATTTGAGTGGTTCGAAAACCAGTGATAAAAACTCATATCACAGAGCTTATGTTTTTAAATGATGGTCTGGAAAATTGACCAAATGAGTTCAAATCAAAATAATTTATTTAAAATAAAATCATGATGTGTTAAATAATATAAATATGTGATTAAGTTTTATATATTGATATATACATATAAAACACAAAAATTTTAAATAAAAATCAGTCAACTGCTTTCTTTATATAATTTCAAGTAATCAATTTGATTGATATTTCACAGATATAACTGATTTTTTTCAGATGTCTTAAAGCACCAATTTGGGTAATGTACAGATACTGCAAAAATTAATTCAATATCTATGTCTGTCAGTCAAAAATTTTATTTAAGGAGTTTAAGCATAAATATAAATATACAATACAAACAAGGAGAAAAATCATGAAGTCTGTATTATTTAATGATACTAAAAAGTATGGCATTATTATTTTCTTTATTATAATTACCATCGTGATAAATCACATGGCCATTGTTTTTCTTACTTATTACCTCTAAGGTTACACACGTCTGTAGTTAATCTTACAGCCTCTTCTCCGTGTACACTCTGGCTTGGTTGGTCAGTTCTTAAGAGCTGAGACCATGGTTGAGCTATGAGACCATTTCTAAATGGAATAAACCAAAAAATGGAAGGTGGACCCAGGGTTTAGGCACCTAAACATTGGCAGTTGCCTTTGTAATTGAAAGAGTAGAGTGTAGGAGAGATGGGATGGTTTTTCCACTATCTTTCATGGAAATACCCTCGAAGTGTCTTATAAAGGTTATTTTAAAAAAACCGTCAGAGGTTCACATGTAAGGAAAACTATTCACCCCTCTGCACCCCCAGGCATGTTATCTCAGGCTGGGGCTGTTTCACCTCTAAGATTGGGTAAGGGTTGGAGTGCCACATGGAGGACATGGGCTGAGATTAGTTTTGGATCCAGAGGCATATTTGAGTGGTTTTGGTTATTTGAGGACCCAGGAATCCTGAACTCACAACTCTGTGGTTTTTTAAGGAAGACTAAAGTCTGTTCTTCACCAAGAACTTTCTATATCCAAATAACCTTTTTATTCTCTGAATAGATAGTAAATGAAAATGGTTTTAATGTAGAACACTTCCTCTTATTCATCCCAAATGTGTGACCTTTCATAACCCCCAGAGGAGTCCAGTTATCCACATCACTCTCTACACACATGCGCACGCGCACACACACTTTTTATCTCATTCTCTTTTCTTCTCCCCTTCTTCCAGGTGTGCAGTGTGGAGAATGCTCTGCTGGTTTCTATGGAAATCCAGGAATTTCCGGAGCACCCTGCCGGCCATGTGCCTGTAACAACAACATTGATGTGACTGACGCAGGGTCCTGCAGCCCAGTCACAGGGGAGTGCCTGAAATGTCTGTACAACACTCAGGGCCCCAGCTGCCAGCTCTGCAAACCAGGTTACTTTGGCTCAGCCGTCGATCAGACCTGCACAAGTAAGTCTGCAAAGCTCTTGGCAGGAAACGAGGCAGCTTGACCTGTGGTAGCAACTCGTATACCCCCTTCAGTTAGGTCCGTAGTGCCAGCACCCTCGGATACGGGCCGATGTCCTGAATGCGGCAGCAGAGATGGGTGCATGCACATGCGGCTCAGCGTGGCCTTGCGGCAGTAACTCACTGGTGGTAGAAGTGTGCCTTTTGGGACTGCACACTTCAGCACATGCCCTGGAGGATTTGAAGTCTTCTTTCTCAGAGTGTGTACCCCTGCACACTCTGCCAGAATCACCCAGGGATGGAGGTGGAGTATCATCATGCAGATTCCTGGACTGTGCCTCAGACCTACAGAATTGGATCTCTGGGGGGATGGGGCCCAGGAATCTGCATTGTAACCAGCTCATCAACCAGACTTTAATGTATAAAGAGGAGAATCACTGATACAGAAGAGGACAAGGGCTTAATTCCATGATAAAGAAAGACAAGGAATATGCTATTCATTTTTAGGAAATATTTTAATTATTTCAGTTCACCCAAGTCAATTTAGTAAGCCATTTGTTTTCAGATCATTGGCTTAAGTGGAACTTTGGTGACTGATGTGAGGAAACAGTGAAACTTTCATTCATCCTAATTGTGAGCTCTTGGAACATAGTCGGCTGAACCATAGGAAATTATAGTGGGGGAGATCAAAAACAGTTGAAAGAATTCAACCTACTTAGATTCTTTGATAAATTCTGATCTTGTAAAATGCTTCTTCCTTGGGCCTTAAAGAAACGATGCCTTCACTCTAAAAAGCTGTTTGTATGGGTTGTTGACTGCCAGTGTTATCATGGATTCACCCCCAGTGATGGCTCTGTGCTTCTAGGGTGCTCCTGTCATCCCTCTGGCGTGAGTCCCACTGAGTGTCCCCCCAGTGGGGAAGCTTGCCTCTGTGACCCTGACACTGGCACGTGCCCATGTCTGCCCAGCATCACCGGCCGGACCTGTGACCATTGTGCTGATGGATACTGGAATCTGGTCCCTGGCAGAGGATGCCAGCCATGCGATTGTGACCCCCGGACCTCGCTCAGTAGCCGCTGTGACCAGGCAAGAAACTTTCAACTTCCTATGGTGTCACAATGAGACGGAGTGGGGAGACATGCTTTCTAAACATGTAGAGAATGTTTTCTTTATGTATTGCTGTTAACCAGTGTTTTTAGATAGGATTGGCCTTTTATGGGCATAGAGTCTGCATTTATCAAGGAATGAAGAGCACCAAAGAAGAGAGGGTAAGGGTCTGAAAGTTAAGCTCTGCCCCGTTCTGCTTTCTCCAGTCCTCAGTGGGACTGGGCAAGTCAAGATTCACACACAGCAAATCACAATCTTTCTCTTTCACTGTTTTGTACATAGAAGCATAGGGAAGCCCCAAGAAATTCATCATTAATCAGAATTGATTACTAACCAGAATGAAAATTGAGTGCCTTCAGAATCCATAATTCCATCTTTAAAAATCAAGCTGTCATTCCCATGGTTCACCAGTTGCTTTACGTATGGTTAAATAAGATGTCCTCTTATTTTATTTATCTTCAAGCTACCAGACCAGGAGCAATTGTTTCTAGAGAATGCAGTCTAGAAGCAAATCTTTATTGTTTCGTGTACAATTAACTCTACACTTAACTGCACATATGGTTTTCAGTCAATGAAACAATGAGAATGAAAAATTTTTAAAGAATATTAACATTATTTATGGAAAAAACAACCTCATGATAAGGTTTTTTGCTTTGTAAATATTCTTTGAAACACTTTTCACATTAACAGAGATGTGAAAAGAAGGGTGAAACAATGATGAGAAGTTTTAGAGTCGAATCCACAGTATAGGGATTAGGGCTTAATTAGAATCAAAATGCTCATTTCAGAAGCTGGAATCTTCCCAATTAATAAGTATATCTCACCTGCAATTTCAACTCCACTGTTCAACTTATTAAAGGTCAAATTTTGTAGAAGTAAAGTTTTGAAGTAGTTCTTATATATAGAATGGGCTTTCCCTTCTCTTTTTCTTTATCTCAGACCTTCCTTCCTCCAACCCATATCCACAAAAATGTACACCATGGCCTTTTTTTCCTTAATAACTTTTTATGTTAGGATAGACTTAGGTTTACAGAAAAGTCATGAAGATAGAGAAGATGTACTCCACACCAAGTTTTCTCTGTTATTAAATTTCTTATATATTAGTATGGTGTATTTCTCATAATTAATGAATTAGTGTTGATACATTATCATTAACTAATGTTCATAATTTATTCATACTTGATTAGTTTTTTATCTGATGCCCTTTTTCTGTTCCAAGACTTCAGAACACCACATGACATTTAGTCATCATATCTCCTTAGGTTGCTCTTGGTTGTGACGGTCTCTTAGACTTTCCTTATTTTTGATACCATGACAGTTTTGTAAAATGTCCTTCAGTTCACATTTATCCGATGTTTCTCTCATGGTAAGACTTGAATTATGGATTCCGAGGAAAAGATGACCCCTGGAGGTAAAGTGCTGTTCTCATCACATCACATCAAAGCTATACACTACTTACGTGACTTATCACTGCTGACCTGAATCTTGACCACCTGGCTGAAGCGGTGTGTGTCAGGTTTCTCTACTGTAAAGTGATCCTTTGGATCTTTTCCATACCGTACTCCTTGGGAAGAAATCACTGAGCACAGTACCACACTTAAGGATTAGGGAGTTATGCTCTGTCTCCTTGAGGGCAGAGTATCTCCATAAATTATTCTATTCTTCTGCACTGGAGTTTTATCTTTTGTTTCCCACTTCTTCATTTATTTAATCATTTTTTATATCCGTGAACTCAAGGATATTTGTACTATACTTCGAGTTATAAATCAACACTACTTAATTTCGTTGTTCAAGTTGTTCCAGCTTTGGTCATGGGAAACTTTTTCAGTTCGTTTCTTTAGGCCTTTGACATACCTCAATATTGTTGGTGTTTTGTTTTGTTTTTTAAGTACCTCCCTACTTTTTGCACTGCAAAATGCTCTAAGCTCCTTTTGTATATTTCCTGCCTCTGCCCTAGAATCAGCCGTTTCTTTAAGGAGCACTGGTTCCTTCTATGGAGAGTGATGTTAGAAACCAAGATCTGGGCACTAGAGGACGGTGACTATTTTATATGCTCCTCCCCTCTCATCACACCTGCAGCCACCAACCACAGAACAAACTGAACAAATTAGCAGATTTCCACACACTGCTTGGCTTGTTAATTCATGAGGAAGTCCTCATGCTCATGACATCACTGTCTGGTATGCTTCTTAGACTTTTTGGGAAGCATATTTGTAGGAGCACTTGATCGTAGTTCAGTCATGGAGGCCAAGGGAAGCCTACAAAGCTGAAAATCAGATGGTGTTGGTTTAACCAAAGACCTGCTTATGACAAGGGTATTTGGGGTAATCTGGTCCACAGGGAATTCCTTGAAGAAGTTTGCTCTTTACAATCAGGAAACACTTTCATTGGAGTATAGAAGAGCCACACGGTCATTGAGATTTCCAGCTGTTTAAACAACTACTGATAAATGTCTCTCTGTCTGCCAGTAGGTGGTCCCTAGTGCATTCCTAGAGAAGCAAATATGCTATGCAATATTTTCATCAATAGTTTTGATGGAGAAACAAATGTGTCAAATTTGCAGATACTACAAAATTATAAGTTAATATGTTCAAGACAGAACAAGAGACAAGATATTTTACAACTGTCTTATTGACTGGAAACAAGAAGATGACTTGTCAGTGGAATAAAAATAAAGTTTTGCAATTGGGTTTCTTAAATCCATTGCATAAATACAGAGAGGGAGTAATAACTTGGCACAAGTTAGTGTGAAAAACATCTGGGAGATTTTCATTGTGTGCTGCAAGTGAACCAGTGGTGCGGCTTGGCTGCCAAAGAGGGGATACCCTTTCGGGCAGGGGTGGGAATGCCATGCCCAGCTCCAGGGCAGCCTCTCTTTCCCCATTTGTCCTCTGTACTGGTCAGAACACTCCCAGGAACATTGTTGTCATTTCTGAGTACCACATTTTAAGCACTGAATTGACAAACTAGTGTTTGTGGATAGTGGAGAAAAACCATGCTATTTTGTGATGAAGTCTTAGGGGTGATTGATTTAAAATAACGAAGCATATACAAGTTGAGAATGGCCAACTCTAGTTGGGAGATGGACTGTACAAAGGAAGAGGAAAGCTATATGTTTTGTGCAATTTCCTTAAGACTGGGCTTAGAACAATGGGAACAAGTTAAAGGAGCAGATTCTGCATCAACATACGGAAAGCACTGCCCAATAGTCAAAGACAGTGTGGCAACGTGACAACCTTTGGGACTATAGACTCCTGTAGTCCCAAAAGCCAGTGGTTACTCCGGAGATGGGTAGAAGCTTTAGTAGGTCCAGTCACTTTAAGAATTCAGCTACTTCTGGAGCCATCGTTGGGTAAGCAGATTTGGTCAAGTATAATGGAGGACCACAGCAATAGTGATTTGCTTTCTGTTTTTTCCCATTAATTTTCTAATCTCCTCAGTGTTCAGAAAATCTGGTCAAGAATCCAGTTGGGAGGATGCGGAGAAGTTCAGCCCTCTCTCCAAAATACAGTTAAATAATTGTCACTAAATGATTAAGCTTCATTTACAAAAAAAAAAAAATAGTTTGTGGAGGAAAAACACTAGCCCAATTGGGAAAGACTCCAATTTACATTCCATAATGGAAACATTTGCCAAACTTATTGATGGATGTTAAAACCAGGTCTTTGGTCTATCTCTCAGGGGAGAACCCCCAGAACCGTAGAGGAGAGGAATGTGGCCCATTTCCTATTTTGTGTTTTGTTTTCATTTACATCTGTGGCTGTTTCTCAGTTTGAGGACACTTGTCCGTGAACAGCTGGAAGCAGGCGGTATATTCAAGAGCCCTCAGCCAAAACACATTAACTCTTGATCCTTGGTGTTGTCGGGGGTGGCTGCTGGCCATGGGAATCCTCCTCCTGCCTCTGCACAGCTGTATGTCCTAAATCACTGGAGGGAAAAGTTGTTTTGTATTAATCTGATTTTTTTTTTTTTTAAGATCATAAAGCTTGTCAATTTCTTACCCATGACCATTCTCACAGCTTACAGGCCAGTGTCCGTGTAGATCAGGCTATGATGGGAAACGCTGCTCTGAGTGTGAGGAAAATCATTATGAGGATCCCCTAGGGCGATGCATTCATAAGTATTGGTTCTAAAAATGTGAGTACAGTCAACCTGGTCCTACCACAGGCTTGCTGTGAACCAACTGAATTTTAAATTCCTTTATTTGGTGGAAAATTCACAAACTTTAAAAAAAAATTTCTGTAACATATTAATAAAATGAAAGCTGTATAAACCAATTAGATTTCTCTTTTTTCTTTTCCATTATGGTTTTTCATAAGATATTAAATATAGCTCCCTGGGCTATATAGTGTGGGCTTCCCAGGTGGCGCTAGTGGTAGAGAACGTACCTATCAATGCAGGAGACATCAAGAGACTCCGGTTCGATCCCTGGGTCAGGAAAACCCCCTGGAGGAGGGCATGGCAATCCACTCCAGTATTCTTGCCTGGAGAATCCCATGGACAGAGGAGCCTGGGCGGCCATAGTCCATAGGGTCACACACAGTTGGACACAACTGAAGTGACTTAGCACACACACACATGTGCTATATGGTAGGATCTTGTTGTTTATCCATCCTATATATAATAGTTTGCGTTTGCCAGTCCCAAACTCCTAATCCATCCCCCTCCCTTGGCAACCACAGTCTGTTCTCTGTGAGTCTATTTCTGTTTTGTAAAATAAATTCATTTGTGTCATGTTTTAGATTCCACATGTAAGTAACATGTGGTATGTAAGTAACAAGTAAAGTATGGTATTTGTCTCCCTCTTTCTAACTTACTTCACTTAGTATGATGATCTCTAGGTCCCTCCACGTTGCTGCAAATGGCATTATTTCATTCTTTTTATGACTGTGTAGTGTTCCATTATATGTATGTGCCATGTCTCTTTTATCCATCAGCTTAGGTACATTTAGATTGTTACCATGTCTTGGCATTGTGAATAGTGCTGCTATGATCATAGAGGTGTATGTATCTTTTTTGAATAATAGTTTTGTCTAGCCATACGCCCAGGAGTGGAATTGCTGGACCATATGACAACTCAGTTTTTAGTTTTTTTAGTAACCACCGTATGGTTCTCCATAGTGGCTGGACCAATTTACATTCCCACCAGCAGTTTAGGAGGGTTCCCTCTTCTCCACACTTCTCCAGCATTTGTTGTTTATAGATTTTTCATATGTGATTTTATGTATTGTTTTTGGCTGTGCTGAGCCTTCCTGGCTGCGCAGCTTCCTCTAGTTGTGCAGAGTGGGAGCACTTTCCAGTTGCGGTGCTCCAGCTTCTCTCGTTGTGAAGCACAGTCTGTAGGGTGCGGGGGCTTCAGTAGTTGCAGCGCTGGCTCAGTAGTTCCAGTTCCTGGGCTCTAGAGTACAGCTCAATAGTGCTCTGTGGTATGTGGGATCTTCCTGGATCGAATCCATGTCTCCTGCAGTGGCCGGCAGATTCTTTACCACTGAGCCACCAGGGAAGCCCTAGACATTTTCATGATGGTCATCTGACCAATATAAGGTGATACCTCATTGTAGTTTTGATTTGCATTTCTCTAATAATTAGCAGTGTTGAGCATCTTTTCATGTGCCTGTTGGCCATCTGTATGTCTTCTTTAGAAAAATGTTTGTTTAGGTCTTCTGCCCTTTTTTCAATTGGGTTGTTTGGGGGTTTTTTGTTTTGTTTTGTTATTGAGTTGTATGAACTGCCTGTATATTTTGGAAATTAAGCCCTTGTTGATCATGTCATTTGCAAATATTCTCTCCCAGCCCACAGATTGTCTTTTCATTTTGTTTATGGCTTCCTTTGCTGTGCAAAAGCTTATAAGTTTGATTAGGTCCCATTTGTTTATTTTCATTTTTATTTCCATTGCCTTGGGAGACTGACCTAAGAAAACATTAGTATGATTTATGTCAGAGAATGTTTTGCCTAAGTTCTTGTCTAGGAATTTTATGGTATCATGCTTTATATTTGAAAACTCACAAACTTTAATCTCAGTTTTAAAAAAAAAAAAAAGTATTTTTAGCCCTTTAAAATTTTTTCTATTAAAACTTTGCACTATATTGAATGTTAGGTTATATTAAAATTCCTCAAAGTTGTTAATATGGAACAGATTTTTGAGATCATAACTTGTAGCCAATTTTCTGCTATCTGGAAGCATGCTGACAAAAACAGCTAATTTGGATCAAGGTAGAGGCTGGGAAATGGATCATAAGAAGCTAGTAGAGCAGATGTTTCCTTAACATGGCTTTCATAACTTGGGGTCTATCACAGGTTCATTTATTTATTTATTTAAAAGTATTCACAGAGTGTCTACTGGGTACTCAGGGTAGTGAACAAAGAAGGCAAGGCCTCCAAACTTGAGGAGTTAGTGTTCCTAGTGCCTTTCATTCCATTTAGCACTAGTTATAGGATTTAGAGCAGGGCTATTTATATCTATTTATTCTTAATACACAGCCAGTGCTCCTGGCATCTTTAAAAAATGAGATTGTCTTTTTATTTATTTTTTGGCTGTGCCTCACAGTATGTGGGATCTCAGTTCCCAGACAAGGGATTGAACCCATGTCCCCACAGTGGAAAAGTGGAGCCTTAACCTCTGGACTGCCAGAGAATTCCCAGGGCAAGGCTGTTTCATACTACTTTCTGCAAACATGGAACCATTTTACTCCAAACTATCCAGTGCAGGGACCACTAGTTGTATTGAGCACTTGCACTGTGGCTAGTGCAAGTGAGAAAAACAATTGTTTATTTCATTTAGTCCATTTATATTTAAATAGCGCATGTGGTTAGTAGCTACCATATTGGACAGTGCAAATGTAGAGTCTGGGTTGGTTCTAGGAGGAGGGATTTTTTAATCTCTCTTTGAAATCCACTTCCAAAAGAAGTCAAACTAAAGAAATATCAGATGTGATGGTTTATCATTGTGGTCATTTCTATTCTATGTAGCCACATACGGAAACTCTTTCTTCCTGTCCATTCCTTTATAAATGTGCTTTTGTGGTTTTTTTTTTTTAAAAAAAAGAAAGCCTTTGGTTTTTTGCCACATTCAAAGATGCAGTTTTCCAAGTGGAATTGTTACTTTAAAAACCAGGAAGGAATGTTGGCTCTTAGAAAATCTTTCTTAGAGAGCCTATATTCCTGTGTCCCTCTAATATTTTAATAATCTTATTTTATAAAAATGATTTCATAGAGGAAACTGCAAATGGTCAGCTCAGGCTACAGACCCCACTAGTGCTCCTGGAGAAGAACAGATAATAAGGGGGAGCCTTGGCCTCCAGGTGGTGAAATGCAGAGTCCCCCCAGGGTTCCTGCAGAGGCCTCTGGACCAAAACGAATGGGCCAGACAGATGATGTCTATTGGAGGAGCCTAGTGTGCTAATCAGTTTTTATTTGTAATTGGCATTATTCCCACTCAGGCTGCCAAGTGGATTTTTAAATCACTTGTTCCTTGCAGTTAAGCCTGTGGCATAGGCTAGTGATTCCCTGATCTTTTGGAAATTGCTTCAATAATAATAATAATTGCTTCAAATAACTTCAGTAGCTCTCTTCATCCTCCATCCTTAGCTGTAATCAACAACCTACTCATCTGAAGTGCATAGAGTATCAGGTTTGGGGAGAGTTTTTGTTTATTTTTTGGCTACACTGCATGGCTATGGATCTACTCCTAGACCGGTGACTGAACCCAAGCCCTTGGCAATGAAAGCATGCAGTCCTAACCACTGGACCACCAGGCTGTCCTAACCATTGGACCTCCACCTAACATCCGAGGTGTTTTTTTGTTTTTCTTTTAATTAAGATGGTAAATTTAATGTTCTCCATTTTTTGAAAAAGACTTTTTTTTAGAGCAATTTTAGGTTCATAGGAAAATTGAGAGGAAGGCAGAGATTTCCCATATGTCCTTCCAGACCCTACATATGCATGCCCTCCATCATTATCAACCTCCCCACAAGAGTGGTATATTCATTACAATTGATGAACCTATATTGATACCTTGTAATCATCAAAGCTAATAGTTTATATTAGGGTTGACTTGGTATTGGATTTAGACAGATGTCTAATGACATGTATCTATCAGCATAGTATCACACAGGGTATTTCCACTGCCCTAAAAATCCTCTGTGCTTTGCCTTCTATCCATCCTTACACACCCCTTAACCCCTGGCAACAACTGATCTGTTTACTGACTCTATAGTTTTGCCTTTTCAGAATATCCTATAGCTGGAATCATATTACAATATGTAACTTTTTCAAATTGATTTCTTTCATTTAGTAGTAAGCACCTAAGGTTCCTCCCTGTCTTTTTTATGGCTTAGCACTCATTTCTTTATAATGCTGAATAATATTTAATTGTCTGGATGTATCACAGTTTCTTTATCCATTCACCTAGACATCTTGGTTCCATCTAAGTTGGCAATTATGCATAACGTTGCTCTAAACACCCATTTGTAGGTTTTTATGTGGACATGTTTTGAATTCCTTTGGGTAAATACCAAAGGGAGATTCCACACACACACTTTTTTGAGAACAGAACAGTCTTTCTTATGAAAGGAAGACAGCACATCCAGGCTGGGTTTCATTAAGAAAAAGTATGACCATAGGCCTTCTTAGAGAGTCTGTGGCATGCCTGAACCACCCTGAAGGAACAGTAGCAGCCGTGCACAAGTATGTCATTAGATCCATACTCTCCACTCACATAGGTGAAGAACCCAGATGTGAACAACTCACACACTTGCAGTAAAAATGACATCTAATAATGCCCATGTAAGAACCGAGACCTGGGACCTCCCTGGCAGTCCAGTGGTTAGGACTCCACACTTGCACTGCAGGGGGCAGAGTTTCACTCCCTGGTCAGAGAGCTAATTCTGCAAGCCAAAACAAAAGCAAAAACCTGAACAAAACCCCCAGGAGCTGACTTATCTGGAGTGAAAAGAGGGATGCTGTGTTTTAATGGCCATTGCAAAGATCTCTGAAATTATCCTGCTTTAAATGTTCACCTTAGAAATGGGATTTAGGAAGTTTCTCAGGAAAGAGGAGGGGACTTTATTCTTGAGCTGGTAATGAGCCAAAGGCCAGGTGACTGACATTCTCTGCTCCTTCTCCTATCTTTTTCAGCATGTGACTGCAACAGGGAAGGTTCCCAGAAGCCTGTCTGTGACCAGGACACAGGCGCGTGTTGATGCCAGGAGGGCATTAGCGGCCCTCGATGTGATCGCTGTGCCCGGGGTCATGCCCGGGAATTCCCCTCTTGTCTTCCATGTCACTTGTGCTTTGATCAATGGGACCACACTATTTCTTCCCTCTCCACAGCGGTGCAAGGGTTAATTAGGCTGGCTGCTAACATGGAAGATAAAAGAGAGACCCTGCCTGTCTGTGAGGCCGACTTCAAAGGCCTCAGAGAAAACATGTCTGAAATAGAAAGGATTTGGAGACATCCTGTTTTCTCATCTGAGGAATTCTCCAAAGTCAAGGATTATCATGACTCTGTTTGGTAAGGTTTGTGCAAAAGTAATAGGTCTCCAAGTTCGTGATTTACCTTAACTCCTGAGAGCTTTAACAGCCTTCAGCTTAGAAATGTACCTTTGTTAACATTAGGAGAATGATCATTGTTCAGTTAGTAACCAGGCTAGGGATCATATCTGTCTGTCTCTTTCCTACCTAGTTAGGATTGCATGTGATTTTTCAAGATGTCATTGATTATAACAAAAAGGCAACCACAAGGTTAATTGGGAAGCCCAAACTCAGCAGAGCTGAAGGACACAAAATTGGAAATAGGAAGGTTTCTAATATACAATTTTTTTTCAACCATTTACTCAGGGAAATTTGCTTAATGTTCCCAAATTCCTCAGTTGTTTACATGCCCATACATTACTGTGAAGTTGAATAATGAGTACAATAGTTCTTTCAAAATGCAATATAATTTTTTCATTCATCAAATTGTTTTAGAGATGATGTTGATTGCTGTGGGCCAGGAGTCAGCAAGACATAGTTCACAAGCAGCATCCAACCCATCACATTTTTTTGTAGATAAAGTTTTATTGGAACACAGCCATACCCATCATTTACATCCTTTATGGCTACTGTACCTCTGCAGTGACAGAGCTGAGCAGTTATGACAAGGATGCTATGGCCCCCAGGGCCTGAAATATTTACTTTCTCACCCTTTACAGAAAAAGTTTGCTGACCTGATCTGGGCAAATGAGGATGAGTTGGGTATAGTTTCTACCCGTCTAGGAGCGCACAGTCTACAAAGAAACCAAGAAGATTATGGTTCTATAAAAAATATTCCTCCTCCCCAGAAAAGCTCATGGATTAAAGAATAGTTGAAGCTACAAAGTTTCATGTCATAGAAAACACAAGTGTAAATATAAGGCTATTCATTTTGTCAATTTTGTCACCAGCCAAAAATTCCGGAAGTATATAGTAATTGCTTAAAAGTTCCACAGGGAGGGTGATGCAGCTCACCTGGTTAGTACAGAGGAAGGGCCACTGACGTCGTAAACACAGCTCTAGGGCCCAGTGGTAACACGTGCAGGTCAAGCTGGCAAGTGAGAACAAGCACTTATATACCCTAGTAAAGACTCTGGGTTCCCAGAGCTCCCCACTGTTTGAGTGATGTCAGATATCCAGATTTCTATGGAAATGTCCCCACTTTAAAATACAGGCAGCTAATTCAATAGCACTTTTTAAAAGCACTGTATAGGCCAAAGAAATATGTCTGAGAATGAGCTTGTCCCAGGGATCACTAGTTTGTGGTTGTCAGACCTAGCAGATAAAATGGAACTGAGAAAGCAGAAAGGAGCCAGTCCATAGTGGATGGTCCAAACAAAGACGCTGCAAGAGCCCAGAGCAGAGCCAGAGAGAAGAAAGCGAAAGGAACAGGAGTCCCAGTGCCAGGTCTGAAATGGTAAGGGATGCCTGCCCCTTCCTGGTCCACCTGATGAACTCTGTTCCTCTGTAACAACCACCCAAACACCACCCCCTCTCTGAAGCCTTTCCTGATGACGTCAGAGAAAGGATGTGTTTCCTTCTCCATCTTTCCATGTCTTTGTAGTTCATTTGTCACTACCTCACTGAGGACCTCCTGTAGGTAAAGCTGTTTTCTCTCTGTTTTCTCCAGGCCTGGTTTAGTTAAATAATAAATGTTTGCTGGGTAAATTACAAATCAAAATGTCAGTAGGGGAAGGACAGAGCACTCAGGACGTCCATAAGCATAGATTCAGAAGTCAGACTACTGCAGTTGAAATCCATCTGAAGTATGAGGATACTTACTAATGAGGGCAATTTCTTTGTGTGTGTGTGTTTTCCACCAATCTGTCCAATGTAATACAAGCTTTGCTACATTTACTCTCATTTTCCCCTATAGGAAACAAATCATGCAACTAAGTGAGCAGCTGAAAACAGTGGATGAATTTGAAGACCTAAAAGAAACAATCCTCAGAATGAGGAATGAAACAAACCTCTTACTTGAAGATCTTCAGGAAGGAAATGATTTGCACTTCGGTGCCTGGAATGCAAGCCTCATGAGTAAGAGAAAATGTACCTTAACTGTCTTTTTCTGGACAGAAGCTGATAAAATCCATAGTGCATTCCATTAGTGAATCACCCTGTGCTTATCGCCACAGCGCCCAAGCACTTTAAAACATGAAAACATACCCATTAAAGGTATTATTTGTGCACGAATATTTCAACTTCTTAAAACATTGCAGAGACTGGATAGCATTTGCACAAAAAAAAAGCTAACAATTTTGCAATACTAAACATATACTAAAACCCAAAGTATTCAGATGCCAAGCCACACAAGGATCTTATGTAATCATCAGCTTGGAAATTCTAATGTGGCCATAAGAAAATGAAAGAGATATGTTTTGATACCTTCCTGAATATAAGCCACTCAGTTTCCAGCAATCATAAACACAAAAGAATATGAATCAAAAAGAACTTACATATTTCTTGTAAGAACTTTGTAGGAATTTGGAGACATGTAACACACTAGAAGGCGATAGTACATATTGCATAGTTTTTAAAAATGAATGGGAGCCACGCCAAAGCCAAGATCAACTTGGAGGAGAAATGGAACTCTGAAACAAAACTTGAATTACGTCATATCCTTTTTTCCCATGAGATCCTTGTTATGTTTGGAAATGGACAGACATCTTGTTAACTACCAGGAGAGGCAGCACTGATCTTATTCACACAGAACCCATCCAGTTAAGAGATGAAACCTATCTCAAGGCAAAAGCATCATCTGCTTTTCCTTATCCTATGTCTATGCTCCTATTTGTCATCTGATCTTGAGCTAAAAGCGAAAAAAAAAAAAAATAGATGGCAATTATGACACTAAAGGAAGGCCTGAATTTAATGAAATCACTATTGATGATGCTTAATAAACGCTATATAAAGAGTAAGGAATTTGCTCTGATTCCTAATCTGGAAGAAGGTGCCCAGTGAAAGAATTGAAAATCCTTGAGCAGTCACCCAAGCCAGGTAGAAGAAAGCAAAACTGACCCATGCTGATCCTCTCAAACTTGCATTGCAACAGCAGTTACTGGGCTTTTTCTCAGTGCCTGACACTGTACTGGGCATCAGAGACAGGCAGTAAATTCAGCCAGTCCTCACCCTGAAGTCATCCCAATCTCAGTGGGAAAGCCAGGCATTTATAAACAACCCCAAACAATGAAAGGACTCTGTTAGAGCATCTTCAAACTGCTTCAGGAACAAAGTAGAGAGAATGATATTATTCCTGGGTATATTAGAAAAGGCTTCATAGAATAAAGATAAATTTGCCAGATAAATCAAGGCAGAAAAGCATCACAAGCAACAGAAAGATGATTTTTGTTTGTTTAGGGAAGTGGCTCATGGTAAACAAAAATCATGATATAGTAAGAGTTCAGTTCAGTTGCTCAGTCATGTCCAATTCTTTGCCACCCCATGGACTGCAGCAAACCAGGCCTCCCTGTCCATCACCAACTCCCAGAGTTTACTCATACTCATGTACATTGAGGCAGTGATGCCATCCTAATATGTTATAAAAACCAGGAATGTTTAGGAGATAAAGAGTGGTTGTCATGCCTGGTTATGTCATGACTCTGGTTACGTATGAAGTAAAGATCAGAATCATGGGCCTTTGATTCCTAAAATAGTCTAAAACCCTAATATGCTATCATTTATATTAAAACATCACATTATGCTTTCAGGAATTTGTATTTCTATCAAAATACAGAGAAGTGTTTAAGAACACAGTCTCTAGAGTCACACTACCTGGCTTCAAATCCCCGCGGCATCTCTTCCTATCAGTGAGAACTTCCTGTCATCAGAGCCTCGTTTTTCCACTTGTAAAATGGTGGTTGGGCTGGTTCTCACAGTGTTTGTAAAATTAAGGATGAAAGTTGATCAGAGGGACAGCTGTATAGAAAGCAGTTAGCGCCGTTTGGTAGCTTAGGTGGTAAAGAACCCGCATGCAGTCGGAATGGGGAACACATGTAAATCCGTGGCTGATTCACATCAATGTATGGCAAAAACCACTACAATATTGTGAAGTAATTAGCCTCCAACTAATAAAAATAAATGAAGAAAAAGAATCCGCATGCAATGCAGGAGAAATGGTTTCCATCCCTGGGTTGGGAAGATCCCCTGGAGAAGGGAACGGCTACCCACTCTTGCCTGGAGAATTCCATGGACAGAGGAGCCTGGCAGGCTCCAATCCCTGGGGTCACAAAGAGTCTGACCCGACTGAGTGACTTTCACTTTAGCACAGTAGCTGTTGTCATCAGCTTCAATATCACAGGTCAGCAAACTACAGTCTGCCTGCAGATCCTACCCACAGCCTGTCATAGGGTTTTTTTTTTTCCTTTTTTAAAAAAATTTATTTACTTTTAATTGGAGGATAATTGCTTTACAATACTGTGTTAGTTTCTGCCATACATCAATATGAATCAACCACAGGTATACATGTTTCCCCTCCCAGTCTATTTTTATAAATAAAGTTTCATTAGGAGACAATCTCACCTATTTATTTACGTGGTTACTGTTACTCTACAGTGGCAGAGTTGAGTAGTTGTGACGGCAGTGTGATGGTAGGTAAGCCTAAAACATTTATACTCTGACCTTTGTAGAATGAGTTTGTCAACTTCTGTGCTATGTAGTGGGATAAACTTGGTTCATCATCTTAGAGTTCATATAGGTAGTCAAAATTAATACCTTACATATGTGGAGCATTTCACAGGGTATTTTTATATGATTTCACGTAATCTTCACAAATTATTATCACTAATTTACAGGAGACACAATCTAAGAGACTCACGGGTTTGCTCAAGGACATACCCACACAATAAAGGGAGAAGCCAGCGTTCAAATCTATGTCTGCAGACTTAAACCTCACTGCTCTGTAGGTATTACATCTGTATCTATGACACAACTTCTAACTTTTCCCTGTGAAGTGCAAACTCAAGGAAATGGATGTTGAATTTTTGTATTGATCATTGAAACCAAGACAGTCTAGTCAAGTTGGAGAATGATTATGTTGGTAGCCCATATATAATTTCAGTTGTTTCCATAAAATTTATCTTACCTCAGTTCGTGTTGATGTAGATTTTTCAAACGACATCAAGAAGTATTATCAGAGTTCTTTACCTACTGAAAAGAAAATTAATGAAATTACATCCATCATAAACAACTCCAAAAATACCATGAATGACTTACTTAGCATCTTAGATACACTAACCTCAAAAGAAGACTTGTCATTGGAGAAATTACAGCAGATCAAGATACCAAATATTCAAATATTGCAAGAAAAGATGAATATTCATGACAGTATAGTAAAAGTATCTGTGGTGTTTACTTAATATGTGTGTGCTTGATCGCTCAGTCATGTCTGACTCTTCGGGACACCATGGACTGTATGTAGCCAGGCTTCACTGTCCATGGAATTTTCCAGGCAAGAATACTGGAGTGGGTTGCCATTTTCTTTTCCAGAGGATCTTCCCGACCCAGAAATCAAACCTGCATCTCCTGCCTTGGCAGGTGGATTCTTTACCACTGTGCTACCTTTGAAGCCTGACTTGATATACAAATCTTTTCTATTTCCCTGTCTAATGTTTTATTTCATTTTTAATTTATATTTTATAAGTATAGGAATAATATATAACTAATATATATTTAATCTAAAAATAATAATTTTTTATTTATTAAGTTCAAGTTTGAGAAAAATCAAAGAGTAAAGATCGTGGTTTGATTTTATTATTTTATACTATTTACTATTTTCTAAATGGTATAGACTGTGGACATTTACTCCTCCTGCTTCATAAGTGAAAGGTAGTTTTTATTTTTAAAAAGATGAAATTAATATGGAAATGCTCAATATTTTCCAAAGAAACCACAAGTATGAAAGTGTTATTGATTGACACCAGTGCTAACAGCAAATAAGTTAGATACTTATTCAGTTAGCTAGGAAATATTTAATGGGTCATATCTACATATTAAGCATGAACAACTGTTGAAGAAACACACATGAATAGAGCAGTGTCTTGCCTCAGTGAGCCTGGATGACATTAGAAAAACCCTCTACCAACAAGTTACTTTTTAACATAGATCCTTCTTCCTCTCAGGTGTGTGGAGGAGAGGACACAGCCTGTGCGCACTCATCCTGTGGTGGCCCGAGCTGTTACGGCTCCCCAACCCTCTCAAGGAATGCCCTGCAGAAAGCTCAGGAGGCAGAGTCTGTGATTCACAATTTGAACAACCAAGTTCACAGGTTGAAGAAACAGGTAAATGATGTCTTCTCATGCTTTATTTGCAAAGCTATAGCAATTTTAAAACAGCAAACTGCTTGAAATTTTTAAAATTTCCATTTATCTTCTAAGTGAAAGAATAGATTCTAGATGTTAGGTGTTCTTTTGCTTGGAAATACAGAATAAAAATAAAGTTATGAAAGTGTTAGTTGCTCAGTCATGTCCGACTCTTTGTGAACCTGTGGACTGTAGCCCGCCAGGCTTCTCTGTCCATGGAATTCTCCAGGCAAGTATACTGGAGTGGGTTGCCATGCCCTTCACCAGGGGATCTTCCAAACCCAGGGATCGAACCTGGATCCTCCTGCATTACCATCTGAGCCACCAAGGAAGCCCTAAAAATATAGACGTGACTATAAATGGTGATTTAGAAGTAGATGAGAATGTTGACTTATTTTCTCATATATATGACATATAAACATGTGTATATATGTGTGTATAACATTGTGTGTGTGTGTGTGTGTGTGTGTGTGTGTGTGTGGAAAGAAAGAGAAGAGAAAAACAGAGTATATGTTCATAGGACATACATAGACATTTGATTATGATTCCTTTGTAACAAACACTGCATAGAAAGGTGTAAATTCCTAGCCTTGGAGTTTTGAAAACTATAGAAATCTCCAAGTGAAGAATAATTTTTCATAAATTCAAGAATGTGTTTGAAATTCTCCTAAATAAACAAACTTTAATGTTAGAATTTAATGTTAGAAATGTTTTTAATAGGATTATACCCTTAATTCCTTAAACTCCTTCCTAGGTTGATATGATAAAGTTGTTTTAATATTTAAGTACCTGATAACAGAATCTTAAATAATTTTAAATGATTTAAAAAATCATTTCTAAAAAATGAGTATAATAATCAGTTAGGCTTTTTGATGAATACATTATATTCATCTTGAAAGGATAAATACAAATTTAAGAGTTTTGTGAGCACATGGTGTTCATCTTGAAAATAAGTTGGTATGTTCCCTAGTTTCCTTTTTTTTTTTTTTTTGGCAATATACATAGAGCCTTTGAAGAAGAAAAGCTGAAAAAAGCTGCATTTTTTAAAATCAATACAAGATAAATATTATATTAGTCAGCCCTCTTGTTTGGAAGTGGCAGAAACCAACTCCTGAACAGAAAGGAAATGTACGTGCAGACATCTGGGCCTCAGAAGTGAAAGAAGGATACAGAGCCAGACTTGAAAATGGGGTGAGAACCACCGCGAAGATACACACTCCTGCACACACACCCCAGAGCAGCCATTTGTTCCGTGAGCCTTGTCTCCACGGACCTGAGCCCCAGCTGGTCCTATATCCTTGCTCCACAGGCCCCAGAATCCAAGTTCTGGAGCAGGTCTCTGATTATAGTCAGGTTGAAGAACATCCCTACACATCCTAAATGTTGACATTTTTTGTTTACATAGTCATCTGTGGCACTAGTGGTAAAGAACCTGCTTGCCACTGCAGGAGACATAAGAGACACAGGTTCAATCCCTGGGTCAGGAAGATCTCCTGGAGGAGGGCATGGCAACCACTCCAGTATTCTTAACTGGAGAGTCCCGTGGACAGAAGAGCTTGGCAGGCTAGAGTCCATAGGGTCACAAAGAGTCAGACATGACTGAGGCGACTTAGCATTCAAATTTGTATTGCCACCTAGTTTTTTCACTTATATATTATTCTTCAATGCTTTAACAAATATTCGTTGAGTATCTATTGCATGCTGGGCATTTATCTACATGCTGGGAATTCAACAGTGAACAAATACGAATCCTGGTCTTGTATCCCTGTGCTTAAATCAACCCTTAATCATTTCATGGAATGTTAAACTACTATTGTGTCCCTCCTCAAAAACCAGAAATCTCACACCATTTAAATAAGTCCCATGTTAAGTGATTATTTTTAAAAGATAACCCCTGAAGTATATAATAGCAGAATCTTGCTTAATCAACATACAAATGGAGAACTAGAAAAGGATGAAAGTTGTCATGTTGATAAAATGGTGTGCTATTTTCCTCTTGATTAGAAGGGGGAAGCATGCCAGAAGAGATTACAAGAGAATTCTTGAATCAGGAGTCGTGACAGAGGATGGATTGCAGAGAGATGTTTTAAGAGTGAAGTAATTTAGCAATCTCATTCTTTCTGAATATGGCATCAACTAATCTACATTGAGATTTCATCTGTGTAACTTGGTGCTTCCTGACCAGAGTATTTATTTCTGAAATTCTCATCTCACTTCTATGTATTCTTACTCACAATTTCTCCACTTTATTCTTTATTGAAATATAATTGCCAAAGGAAATTTGTATTAGTTTTAGGTGAACAACATAATGATTTGATATATGTATATATTGTGAAATGATTAGTACAGTAAATTTAGTTAACATCCATCCATCACCACATGTAGTTACATTTTCTTTCCTGTGATAAGAACTTTTAAAATCTCTCTTAGCAACTGGTATCCATTTTAAAGTTTAAAAAGTTCTAGAGAATTAAGGAACAACTCCAAAAAATTAAGGTACATATTTTTCATCATATAAATATTTCTGTTTTGTTTCATCATTTGCCAGTGACTACCATTAAATCCTTTTCCACAGAATCTGTATGGCTTAAATTAAGCTGTTTTTTTATGGAGAAATAAAGGGAGACTTTTTTCCTCAATCTATGTTTGATCCTAATTAGCCCTGCTTCTGTCACAATTAATTTATTCAGTTCAGCTCAACTTGTGGGTGATATTGTTCTATTGCTCTCCATTTTTTTCTCTTTCTCTCATTTGTTGGAATCCTAAGAAAAAGTCCATGACCTTTTTCAAATCATACAGCTAAGAATTTGCGCTTCTAAGTTGTAAACGTTTTAGTCCTTATCGTTTCTCCACCAAGTGTACACAGTATTTGTAATTTATTTTTGTAGCCTGCTCTGAGTTCAAGCTCATTTATTAAAAGAAAGAATGCTTTCTTTTTACATGCAAAGAGCATATATTATTTGAATTTGAAGAATGTTTAAAAGAGTAAAGATTTAAACTTATGTTAAACTTATTAAAGTTAATATTTTAACTTATATTAAAGAAAATGTTCTCAGCTTCCTAAACATGATGATCACTGTAATTCTGTGAAATTTTCTAATACCCTAAAATACTAACATCTCCTAAAAAGAAAATTTGTATTTTCAATTTATATCAGGAAAAGTCATTGTTTTCAAATAGCAATTTTGATCACTAATAATGTTTTAAGAGAGAAGTTTACATTATTAAGAAAACAGGATGATGAAAACAACCAATATCACCTTTTAAAAGAGTCCTTTAACATGAATCTATTGTTTAGTTATCTAGACTTCTATTTTAGTTTTAGTGAGTTCTATTTGATCAGCTAAGTAAGGAGACATCCCAGAATATGCCTGATTGTTATGTTTGCCTCGTTTTTGTTTTTTCTATTCCAGATCAGAAATATAAGTAAACTGGAAGAAGTTTGCAAAAAGAGTGCATTACAGCTAAGAAAGAAACTGAGGAATATGAAAAACCAAAGTGAATCTGAAGAAGAAAAAATGAATCTTCTAATAAAAAAACTGAAAATATTTTTGTTAGGTAATTTTTTTAAAATATTAGAACTAGTTTTTACTCCTCCTTCTTTTCCCCCACCTCCCCCATCTCCTCTTCCTTTTTCTTCCTTTTCAATGTATACTGAAGCATCAACCAATTCCAAATTACATTAATTGGAAATCACATGCCTAAATCCAAAACAAGACATACTTGTTGATCTTAAATTTCTTAATGAAAACAATTGCAAACTATTAAATCTGTATCAAAAAATATGGTTCTCTATATAAGGTTAATTTAGTAATAAATCCTAGAATTTAGTTAAAATTCCAAACAAGTGAACTTAGTGTTTAAAGTTATATTATTTTTTTAAAAGGAAAATCTAACATGAAGACTCCGTCAGATTCCACAATCTGACAGAGTGAGATCAAAGTATGCCAATTGTTAGTTAGTATATCAAATACTTTAGTGAAGTGGCATCTAAAATACTGATTATTTTGGATAACTGTTATTGACTATTTTCCAAGACTCATGCTGGCTTTCTGTGCCTGCCAGACGGAACTATTTGATTCATTATTATTATGATTATAAACTTAATATCCCTCACAGTGCCTTATTTTAGGAGAGGTTTGTTGTTTTCTTTGTTTTTGATCACCCCACGCATAAGGGATCTTAGTTTCTTGACCGTGGGTTGAACCCATGCCCCCTGCAGTGGAAGTGCATAGCTTTAACCAATGGACTACCAGGGAAGTCCCTGGGAAAGGTTTGTTTTAAACTCTAGAGAATTATCAGTTAAAGATAAAAATCAAATAGTACAGCTGGAAATTGACCTGAAACCTCACTTTCTGCAAATAATGTCATTTGGGTACAATACTACATGGAATTGATCTGAGAAAGCTTTCCCACAGCCATCTTCCAAATTCAGTCATTTAATATCTCCATATGAATTAACATTTAGGATGTCAGTTACAATCTTTGCAGTCACTTTATTAAATCTCTTTGCTATTGATTTTTATAAGAGACCCCTGTGGCCAAGTTCTATTTCATTGTTTCTAGAAATTGTATTAGCAGCTCTAATACTGATTTTCAAAATAATTAAAAAAAAATAGGGAGTGAAAATAATCAGTAAAAATGACTAAAATAATCAGTGAAAATGACTGGGTATGAAATCAGTCAGCTGGACATTTGTTTGTTCAAAAGCAAATTTTCAGTGAGAAGCTAGATTGACTGATATTTACTAGGCACAGATCCTAGTAGATCTGTGATTTAATTTAGTAGATTTAATCTCATAATCAATGCCAATTAATGTGAGGAACACATTAGCTATTTCTGCAGATACAAGTTAATTCAGACACCAAAACTAAATATCAGAACGACCACTGCTGTCGTATGAAAATGGTAAAATACAGTCCTGAGCTCAAGCAACAGATCACAAAGCAGGTTCTACCTGTTTCCCTCCTAGTTCACTGGAGCATAGAGCCTATTGCTATACTGGTCCTGGTTCTCATTGCTACTAGAATGTCACTTTAAATAGAGTCACAATAAAAATGTCACTTTAATTAGCCTAAGGAATTGGGGGCGGGGTGGGGGGAACTGTGTTCAGATTATTACAACAAAAATTAGGCTAGGCATCAAGAAAAATCCTGTTCCATAAAAGGAACTTCCCTGGTCAGGGTCCCGAGATTCTTGGTCATCAGGAAATGGTACCTTTTGCCCACCCAATTTCTTCAATTTTCTTGGCTGTAAAGCCCAAATAAAAGTATTACATTTATGGTGGCCACTCTATGCAGCTCCTCTTTGACCATCTTAATATTTTCCTTGTGATCTGAATTCCTAACAGAGTTTTGTGTCATTTTTCCTGAAAGTGAATTTATAATCATTTAAATTTTAATTTTTAATCTCATAATCAATGCCAATAAATGTTTCATGACTGAATGTGGAATTAAGTTCACTTCAGTTTTTATTAGAACTTTTCTTTTTAACAAAACAGCTACCATTTCTATAAAGAGCCAGATCCATGGTTCTGTTTAAAATACGGCTCTAATTTATTCATGAAAAATTCTTGTTGCATTTTTTCAAAAACAGTATAGGAAGTAAAACATTCACTTTGGGAATTTGCTGGCGGTCCAGTGGTTAGGACTTGGCACATCATTCACTGCCAAGGGCCCAGATTCAATCCCTGGTTGGGGAACTAAAACCTCACAAGCCACGTGGCACAGCTTAAAAAAAAAAAAAAAAACTAAGTAAAATAGTCCTTTTATATTAAAACTAGCTAAGGCAAAATGACTGCAAAGAAGATATATACTTAGGTCGTGTCACTCAAACACTGAAAGCCATCGATGGCTCCCATTGTCTTTTGAATGAAGTCCAGTTTCCTTAGCCCCACATTTAGGGGCTTGTGTGATTCACTCCCAGCCTTCCTGAACTTCACCTCCTTTTTTAAAACTTTTTAAGACACTTTTTAACTTTTTCACACACTTGTTCGACACCCCCTCCACTGGCCAGCCAAACACACTATTCACCTGTCCCACCCTGAGCTTTTGCCTGAGCTGACAATACCCTTACCCGTCCCTTCAACCCACATCTCCACAGATTTAATCTGTGTGGGCTCCTAAGACCAGATTTGAATGTCTTCTTAAAGTTCTTCCTGAAATATTTTCTCTTCCCTCTGAACACCACATCATTTTGTCTTACATTTATCACTTCTCCTCTTATGCAATATCAGTAATCATCTGGAATGACTTATAATTTCCTGACTTGATGGTAAACCCCTTGGAGATCAGATCTGTATCTAATTCATCTCTAACTTCCCCATGGGACTCAGGATCTGTGCCTCATAAGGAGCCAGAAAGAGACAAAGAGTTATTCCCCAAACACCTACAGTACATCTCCCACTTCACTTCTCAAAGGAGGCCAATTCTATTTTCTGAAAAGCAGGGCATAGATGTATTTAGAAGTTTCTTGATAATATGTTGCTCATACTATATTTTGTCATATCCCTTCTCAAAATAGGCCTTTGAGAAGTAGTATCAGATATAATTACCCTGTTATGCAGATAAGCAAAAATTGTTAACCTTTTTATTTTTTTTAATTAATTTATTTTAATTGGAGGGTAACTACTTTACAATATTGTGGTGGTTTTTGCCATACATCAAGATAAATCAGCCGTGGGTGTACATGTGTCCCACCATCCAGAACCCCCCTTCTACCTCCCTCCCCATCCATCCCTCTGGGTTGTCCCAGAGCACCATTTTTGAGTGCCCTGCTTCATGCATCGAACTTGTACTGGTTATCTATTTTACATATGGTAATATACATGTCTCAGTGCTATTCTCTCAAATCATCCCACCCTCGCCTTCTCCCAGAGTCTAAAAGTCTGTTCTTTACATCTGTGTCTCTTTTGCTGCCTCGCACATAGAATCATCGTTACCATCTTTCTAAATTCCATATATATGTGTTAGTATACAGTATTTGTGTTTCTCTTTCTGACTTACTTCACTTTGTATAACAGGCAATTGTGAGCCTTTTTAATGGCAGGGGGGATTAGAGTAGAGTTTTGTTGAGTCCAAACCCAGGGCTTCCCTATTATCTCATTCATGGTGCTTAATTCTTTTTTTTTTTTTTTTTAATTGAATGAAGGAAATGGCAACCCACTCCAGTACCCTTGCTTGGAGAATCCCATGGACAGAGGAGCCTGGTAGGCTAAAGTCCATGGGTTCGCAGAGAGTCGGACGCGGCTAAGCGACTTCACTTTCTTTTCTTTCTTTCTTTATAGCTGATTTATATTGTTGTTAATATCTGCTGCATAGTAAAGTGACTCAGTTATACATATATTTACATTCTTTTTTATATTCCTTTCCATGATGGCTTATCACAGGATATTGAATATAGTTCCCTGTGCTATACAGTAGGACCTTGTTGCTGATCCACTCTATGCATAATAGTTTTCCATGGTTTTGAATCTTAATGACAGGCATCTAAACATTTTAATTGTTTCTGAATCTGTACTTACAGTAAGCAATTCTTGTGAAGACATTTTGTAGGTCACAAAATATCCCAAATCTGTTATTTTTCATTTTTCCAACAAACATTTATACAGGTTGTGTTCATCGTTACACAAACAGTGTTTCTTTCACAGAGAAGGGGAAATTGAGGATGCAGAAGAGTCTATGGGACACTTATAGTCTAGTTCCTGTATTCTAGGGACACTAATCAAATACAAATAGATTTAACTTAGAATTCATTGTGATGATATTGACAAGATAGAGTGATAAGGAAATGCAGTTACCTAAAACACATCTTCTTATTTAAGGGGAAAATGTGCCTCCAGAGGATGTAGAGAAGGTGGCAAATCGTGTACTTGACATCCACCTACCAATAACATCGCAAAATCTAACCTGTGAACTTGACAAAATACAGAAACTTATGCAACTCTGTGAGGACTACAGGACAGAAGAGGACAGGCTAAACAAAGCAGCAGATGGAGCCCAGAAGGTTTTGGTGAAGGCAGAAGCAGCTAAGTAAGTACAATTAATATTAATGTTCTCCTCCTGCTCCAACAGGCAATCTGCTGAAAGGCCATCAGAAAAATATTTGCCTAAGGAGCTACAACATTCAAATGAAATTGCCCTCTGATAGTTCATTGCCCAAAATGAAGGCTAAGTTGTCTGTGGAGGTGCCCCAGAAAGCTGGGAAGCGGGGAGGCAGGGCACAACGATGCTGGTTTCCCATTTTCCTTAGACTGAGCACCCTTCCTGTGGTCCGTTACCTCTTTATACCAGTGTACGCCAGTAAAAGCTGTGTGTTAATTATATGCCAATATCTTAACAAGTGGTGGGAATATCTGTGTATTTTTCCCTTCTTTTATACTGATTTTTGGTTATTTCTATATTTATGGCAATAAACAGTACTTTGGAAATCTAAACTTAAATATATATATATATAAAAGATTTGATGGTAAAGAAGAGAAGGACTCTAGTGCCCCAAAAGTAGTGCTGGAATAGAATGATATATACAGCACACAAAGTCAACTAATTCTTGCTTCTTTTTGCCCTTGTTGACTTCGCTAACCAAAGATGAGAAGCCACCTTGATGTTGATCATGGGGTACTGTGAGTCAAGGTCATAGGGTCAGTGGATGGTGGTACCGTCATCTACATCCACCATCATTTTTGGATGCCCCGAAGCAGAATTGAGACCTGAACTGTCTTCACTATCTCACCATCCACTTATACAAATAAAGTCCCCCAAACTCCACTGAAAGCCCAGCCTCTTCCAGTTTTACTGTTTACAACTAGGAAGATTAAGTACAGCACCACCATACTGCTGTTAAAAATGATGCTGATAAAGTAACATGCAGAGATTCTTAGTGTAATGTAAATACTTTTAAAAAGAAGATAACACATTATACACAGAAGAGGCTCTCAGTCATGAAAACAAAAATCTTATAAGGGCAAAAATGTTAGACTATGCCAATATCATAAAAGGTGGTAGAAGTATTGGTAAATTTTCTCTCCAATATTTTTTTCTTCTTCCTTCTTTTTTGGGGAGTGTTCTCTAAATGTGCTATAATGAGCAGTACATTGAAAATCTAAGGGAAAAAAGAATACAGTAAAAAGATATGGGGATGGGGGAGTTATGAGAAGGAAAGACTCCGGAACCCCCTTCTGTAACTGTAGAGAAACAAGTGTAGAAAAGGAAAGCTACATACTGTATGATTCTTACTCTAAGACCTTCTGGAAATAGCACAACTATGGGGACAGTGGGAAAAAAAAGATCAGTGGTTGCAGGGATTGAGGTTAGGGATGAATAGGCAAACACAGAGGAATTTTAGGACAGTGAAAATACTCAGTTTGATACTATAGTGATAAATACATGTCATTATACATTTGTCCAAACCCACAGAATGGACAACACCAAGAGTGAGCCCTAATGTAAACTGTGGACTTTGGGTGATTATGATGTGTCAATGTAGGTTCATCAGTTGTAACAAATGGACCCTCTGGTGTGGGGTGTCAGTAACTGGGGAGGTTAGAAATGTATGGGAAATCTCTGTACCTTCCTCTCAATGTTGCTGTGATCCTAAAACTGCTCTTATAAAATAGTATTTTTCTTTAAACAGAAAAAAAATTACCACCAGGAGGAGAGGATGGGTTGATTGGAGAAGGGGATGTTTTGCCATTTAGCTATTTTTGCTCCTACACAAGCATTTCTAACAATGTCTCTGCTAAGGTCAGTCAGCTATCTGCCTGGCTTCGTACATTCTTCCAGAGGTTCTTCTGAGCCCGTAGATCTAAGTATCTGGTGAATGTTGACTTGAGGTGAGCTCATTTCTGTAAAATAGACTATCACTTGGAATGCTTGTGATTTTAACCTCTGACTGGGCCCCTGGGCGGCTGGAATGTCAGTGAAGCTTAAATAAACCTGAATAAACACAGCCTGTAAATGCAAAGCCTTTCACTCTCTTTGCTCTCTGTGGAGCCTCTTGACTTGCCCTCACCCACCCACCCCCACCACCCCCATAAGGATTTCAAGAGCATTGCTTAAGTTTGAGGAGTCAGGAAAGAACTGGCTGAAGATAATTTTTTGTTGTTGTTGTTCCAAGCTTGGCACTTTTATTACCCAAATCGCTCTGCTTATGACAAGTTAAGAAATGATATCTATATCTTTGATTTCCATACCTGGCAAAATCTGTACCTATGTAGGCATATACAATATATGTGTTTTTATTGGCATTTAAATATACCTGTTTCTCAAAATGAAGACTTCAGCACTTTGCCTTGCTTGAGAGTAATTTAAACAGACTTTATGAATAATTCAGGAAAGTTTTTGGTTGAGTCGAATGAACTCTCCAGGTGAAATAAATGAATAATTCTTTATCTAATCTGATATGTTAATATCTTACCTCAGAAAAGCAGAAAATGTTCTATCAAATCTCAGCAAAATGTTGAAGAAGTTGCAGCAAGTTCAAATCACTCAAGGACGGACAGATTCTACCATCACACAGCTGACTGCCAAGATAACAAAAATCAAAAAGAACGAACTTCAGGTATTTTCTTTATCTTCTTTGAAACTAACCTGAAATAAACTTCAACTGTGGAAACAGCACAGGTTTTATGTCTGCCAATGTCATGCTTGTCTTACCTGTTCAGTGGGATCATTATGATGATAAATAAGACTATGATAGTATTATATGTGTAATTAATGTTCTACAGAGCTCTCCCAGCATTATCTCTTTTCACTGTTGGCCAAGCCTGGGGGACAAAGCAGGTGCTACCACCAACTTGTAAATGAAGAAAGTAAGACCTGGGGAGACTAAGTCACTTGCCTAAGGTCACACAGCTAATTAGTGATAGGTTTGAGGACAGTTTATCCCTTCTTTTTTTTTTTTATCTTTTAATTGGAATATAGTTGATTTAGAGTGTTGTGCCAGTGTCTGCTGTTCCGCAAAGTAATTCAGTTTTACACATATATACATTCTCTTTAAAATATTCTTTTCCATTATGGTTTATCCCAAGAGACTGGCTATAGCTCCCTGTCCTATAGAGTAGGACCTTGTTGTTTATCCATTCTAAATGTGATATTTAACATCCACCACCCCCAAATTCCCAGTCCATCCCTCCAAGCCCTCCATCCCCACCCCCCATGTTGGCAATCAGAATTCTGATCTCTATGTGAGTCTGTTTCTATTTGATAAATAGGTTTATTGTGTTGTATTTTAAATTCCACCTATAAGTGATGTCACATTATCCCTTCTTATACCAGGGAAAGTCATAGAGCTTTGAAAGCTCACCAACCGAAGAAATTAAGTTAATTGTTGCCAGACTTTTATAATGAAATTTACATAAAATCTCACCAGCATATCCTAAAACTGAAAGATAACCCAAAAGAAAGGGTTCCACCCAGAGTTTGGCAGGAATAAAGCCTGCTTTAACCCACGTGATAGGTCTGGAAGAGGAAGCCTGGCAGTTAAAGGACAGAAAAGGTCCTACTCTGTGAATCCATGACATCGCTCCTCCAAGGCTCGTCCCCTTCTCAGCAGACTGCAAGCTCCTCAGTCCCTGTTCTTCAGTTCATTTTAGATATCTAAATACAGGCATCCTGAAAAGAAAAGCAGAAAGCACCAGAACAGGATTAGTACACCAGGAAATTTTAAAAAACGTTAGATATGAAGAGGTTGCACATATATAGGAGCAAAAAATAAAGAAGGCCTCCAGGTTTTCTTCTGTGCATCTACTCTAGAATAGGGGTTGGCAAAATTCAGCCCAGGGGCCACATGCACCCACCAACTGTTGTAGCGTCCAAAGTCACACAGTTCGATTGGAATTCAGCCATATATTGTCCATGGACCACTTGCGCAGCCACGGCACCGAGTTGAATAGTTGCAATAGAGATTTTCTGGACCACAGTGTATAAAATGTTTACTGTCAGGCCCTTTACAGAAAAAGCTTGCTGATTCCTACTCTAGAAAAACTCCCACATATACCCGAGGGCACAGGAAGGGGCTTCTGTTTCTAGCAGCTTGATGGACCACTATACAAAGGAACCCACCTAACAACAACAACAAAAAGAAACCTGAAAAAGTTATTTTTAAACGTGTTTAAATGCATCGCTGAATTGGTAAAAAATAGAGGATGTCTTCAGAGGCCAAAAATGACGGGAAAGGATGATCCAGAGAGGTAATTGAGCAGGAAGCCGACAGCAGACAGAGGGCTACTGCCAGTCCCTGGGGTATCAGCACTGCTGGTTTCCATAGCTGCCATAAGTAATAGAAAACAAAACCCATCCAAGGAGGCAGTGAGGCCCTGCAGAGAGTAGGAACCTTAAAAGGCACACCCTCAAGGAAATGTTAGACCATTCCACAGAGAGAGATGGTAAAGACACTAGCCTCTGTGTGGAGGGGGATAATCTTCACTGAGAATTATTAACAAGCTGGCTCTCAGGTAAGGTGGGGCTAGAATCCACACTACCTGGGTGACCCCCATAAACCAAGCTAAAAATGTCATTTAAAGTGACCCTGAGTTATCAAGGCCCTCAGATGCCTGACAGAGGCCATGAGATATCCTTTCCAAAGGACTGAACCTTAAAACCAAGCCTCAAAGGGTTCCCTTAAAACAAATAATGAAGAAACAACTTGCCTTAAGCAAGAATCATCAGAAATAGCAAACAAGAGGATGCAAGAGACTTCAGATATAACCATTACTGGATATCCGATACAAAATAAGAGTGTTTATTATGCTTAAGAAAAATCAAAGAAGGTATGAAACTTTGACCAAAGAACAAAAGAGATAACAAATGACAGATCAGACTTTTAGATATGACAAGCATAGTCACCAAAATAAGGAATAAGTGTAAGGGTTTGTTATTATTTATAAGGGAGAAAAAAATTAGAAGCCACCCCTGCATTGCCAGAGAATAGAAAAGTCAATTTTTGTACAGTCAAACTGTGAAACACTTTAAATTGGTAAAAGTGAATACACAAGAGCTATGCAAATTGGCTTAAATGACCTGTACAAGCATAATTTTGAATTAAAAATTCAAGCTGCAGAAAAACACAGGATGCTATATGTATAAAATTTAGAAGTAGAAAATACTGTATTTTGCTAGAAATACCCAAGAAGACAGTTAATACATGTATACACACACACACACACACACACACACACACACACGGAATGAAATGGAAGTATGTGGAATAAAAAGTATTAGATTCAGGGTAGTGGTAACCTTTGAGGGGGTGGAAGGAGATATGGAGAGGAGGGTGGTACACCCAAGACCTTGGCTCATGGCATTACTTACTCTTAGGCCAGAGGGTGGCTACATTGATATGTGCCATATTTTCTCTTAGACCCTATTGTCTGAAGCATTATAACATTGTTTTAATAGAACAGAAAAAGCAAAGGAACAGTTTTCTTTCCCTTTATACCTAGCTTATTTGTGGAGGGGTCATTACATTGTTTATTTTCTTGTTTGTTTATAGCATAAAGAGACTTTTTCCTTTCTGGTGTTTCGATCAACAGCAGGCTGAAAATCAGGCCCAGGAGACGAAGAATAAGCTGGACATAGCAAAGCACCAGTCAGCGTTGGAGCGTGGACTTGCCCAGCTGCAGACCACGTTGCAGAGGAACCGAGGCGAGGCTGTTCGGGCACGAGCTCAGGCGGAAGCAGCCCGGCACCAGGCTGGGGGCCTTGAGGAGGTCATTGGTCCTACCTCAGCCACCAAGAGCAGACAAACAGTGCTTCTTTGAAAGATAATCCCTTAACCCCAGATTTTTGTGCCATTTGTCAGCATTTCCTTTAGTGCTGGTCCATGTTCCATAGTGTCTGTGTAGGGACCCTGCTGGGCATGGAGATGCTTCTGTACATGGGGGGCTGTCTCCCAAGGAAGAGTTTTGTGACTAGATTATGTTAGACTGTTTACCCCATCTAGTCGAATTTTTTCCTAAACTTCCAAACGTTCACAATTTATGTCATGGGTCTAACTGTACGTATTTGCCCTTTGCTCTAATTAAATCACCTAGCAGATAAAGAAGTACAAGTCACCTGCCAAAGAGAATAGACTGAGTTACAAAAATCAGAGTGAGTTCATGAACCAGTTGTGGAAAATGGCCTATTCATTTCGGTTGCTGAAAGAAGCTATCAACTCATTTTCTTGGCAGGAAATCTTTGGTTGGTCTCATTCATTATAGCAGCTTAAGCAAAAGAAAGAGGTTGAAGTGTTTTTTACAATTGGTGTATTTTCTTGCTCTTAATTCCTAATGTGCTGGGTACATTTTCTGCTGACTTGGGAGTTGAGGGTGTTTTCTATGGAACAGAGGTTGAGAAAGGTGCTTCCTGCCCACCTTCTACCACTGCCATAGTCCATTCCTGGGTCGGGCCTGTATTCATCTATCTAACATTCTAGGTTGTCAGCCACTCAGGCTGACCCTGAAGATTTCCCTTCTAATATTGAGGGAGCCCTTCATAACCTCCTGCCTCCCTTCCTACCACGTTCCTATCTCACCTTTGTGCCAAGCAAATCCTGTGTCCTTGCTGCTTCTGAATGTTCACCACTCTCTCTGACCTTCACCTTGCACTTGTAAGTGCTCAACCCAACTGAACCGAGACCTTTGTCAAGGGCAGCACTGAGTCATTCTGTCCTGTGTAGCTCTGACCTTATACTTCAGAATAAACTGGTATCTCATAAATAGTTGCCATCACATAAAGCAATGTATGATATTTTATAACAGGAAATTTTCATTTTTAATTCACTAAAGCTGAGAATTTTTTCAACCTGTAAACAAACAATGCAAATGAAAGCCCTGTTGGACATCTCAGAGTGACTCAAGCGTATTGAGTGGATGAGGGTTGCCTCTTACTCCTTTTATGAACAGTATCAGGCAAACATCACATGTGTGTGTGCTTTACAAGTATCTTCTGATAATGAGAATGTTACTCTGTTGTAGGAGTTTGTTGAGCTACAGAATCAATATGCTGTTCTTCAGCAAAAGATGAGCGTGCCAGGACTGACAAAGGAAACATTAGGAAAAGTGAAACAGCTAAAAGATGCAGCAGTAAAACTGGCTGGAGACACAGAGGACAAGATGAGAAGAATAGCAGGTACCTATTCTTTATATGTTCCCAGCTTTTTTGAAGCATAATTGACAAACAGAATTGTATGTATTTAAAGTGTACAGTGTGATGATTTGATGAATATGTATGTTGTGAAATGACTACTATAATTAAGTTAACACATCCACCACCTCACATAATTACCTTTTGTGGGGGTGGTTTAGTCACTAAGTTGTGTCCGACTCCTGCAACCCCATGGACTGTACCAGCCAGCCTTTCTGTCCACGGGATTTTCCAGGCAAGAATACTGGAGTGGATTGCCATTTCCTTCTCCAGGGGAAATTCCCAACCCAGGAATTGAACCTGGGTCTCCTTCACTGCAGGCAGATTCTTTACCGACTGAGCTACCAGGTAAGCCTGTGAAGTTGCTTAGTCATATGTGACTCTTTGCAACCCCATGGAGTGTAGCCTACCAGGCTCTTCCATCCATGGAATTTTTCCAGTCAAAAGTACTGGAGTGGATTGCCATTTCCTTCTCCAGGGGATCTAACCGACCCAGGGATTGAACCCAGGGCTCCTGCATTGCAGGCAGACTCTTTACCCTCTGAGCCACCAGGGAAGCCCAACCTTTTTGTATATGTGGTAATAATGCTTCTGACCTACTGATGTGTACAATACAATCTGATTGATCCACAGAACCATTCATCTTACAACTGGAAGTTTGCATTCTTTAACCAACATCTCCCCAATGTCCTCTACTCCTCCAACCCATGGCAGCTACAATTCTCCTCATTCTGTGTGTTTAGATTCCACATGTGAGTGAGATCACATAGTGTTTATCTTTCTCTGTCTGGTTTATTTTCACTTAGCATAATGTCCTCTAGGTTCATCCACTGTCACATATGGGCAGGATTTCCTTGTTTTTTATGGCTGAACTGTATTTATACATACATGTGTATATAACTGATACATGTATATATGCCTCTCACATTGTTTCTATCCAGTCATCCACGGACAGACACAGGTTGTTTGCATGTCTCGGCTATTGTGAGTAGTGCTGCAGGGAACACAGGAGAGCAGTGTCTCTTTGAGATACAGACTTTGTTTCTTTCAGATGAATACACACATTGAGGATTCCCAGATCATGTAATATTTCTATCTATCCTTTTATGCACTCCCCCAGTTTGACAATAACATCATATTAATAATGTTCCACCTTCCTAGTAGAACAAATACTGGTTTCAATTTATTGTTGACACAGTTTAACCACATATGAGTCCACTGAGTTGAGACAGAAGTAGGAGCTGGGTTTGTGACTGTAACTGAACATGCCTTGTGCCTGGTCTTACTTCAAAGAGTACTGATGAACTCTGATCTGTATTAACGGGAGCATACTAAAACTGCCTTTAGTCATCTTAAAATGCCCTTGTCCTAATTTGGTGCTGCTTTTATTTCTTTGGCTGTGCTGGGTCTTGCGCTGAGTCGTGGCATGCAGGATCTTCAGCTGTAGCATGTGGACTCTAGCTCCCTATAGCAAGGATTGAACCCAGGCCCCCTGCACTGGGAGCACAGAGTCTAAGCCACTAGACCACCAAGAAAGTTCCCTAATTTGGTGCTTCTTAGTCAGAGGTGATTTTCTCCCCTCCCTTGGGGATAGAAATGTTTGAAGACATTCCTGTTTGTCACAACTAGTGGTTCAACTAATGTTCTAGTGGATGGAGGTTAGGGATGTTGCTAAATGTTCTATAATTCACAGAATGTCTCCCCGACAATGAACAGTTATTCTGCCCAAAATATCACTAGTGCCAAAGTGGGAAATCCTGTCCTAACCTATGCTGCTCATTTTCTCTTCTCCTTCAAAGTACCATTTTGGAGTTAGTATGATCTAGACACTAGAGTGCTACATCATTTAGCACGGGTCTGTAGGTAGCAACTCAGAAGGAAACACACTCTGAACAAAAATGGAAGTTTTGATGCACAAGAAGTGTAGTAAATACTGATACTATATGTAATATAGATAACTAATGAGAACCTGCTGTATAGCTCAGGGAACTCTACTCAGAGCTCTGTGGTGAGCTAAGTGGGAGGGAAACCATAAAACCAAGAAGGGACATATGTGTACATACAGCTGATCCATGTTGGTGTACAGAAGAAACTACAGCAGAAACTAGCACAACGTTGTAAAGAAACTATGTGCGTGCGTGCTGTCATGACTGAGTGTTTGCAACCCCATGGACTGTAGCCCACCAGGCTTCTCTGTCCATGGAGTTTTCCAGGCAAGAATACTGGAGTGGGTTGCCATTCCCTACTCCAGAGGATCTTCCCAACCAGGGATCGAACTGGTGTCTCCTGCATTGCAGGCAGATTCTTTACCACTTGCACCACCTGGGAAACCCAAAGCAACTACACTCCAATAAAAATTAACTTAAATAAATAAAGGCCAAGGAACCAAGAAAAACATAGACCACTTTGGCTAAAGAATTAGCTTCCATCAGACATCAGAGGTTAAGTCAATAAATAGTTATGTAAACACAGAACACATATAGTTAAAAAGTTAATCAGCCTACTTTCCCGCAGCTGATACTTACTATTGTTCTGGGCAGTCATCGTGTCCTGAACCACCTCTAAATCATCAAGAAATATCAAGTGATGAGTGGTCCAGTTTGACTGCTAGTTGTATTTATTGTTTCCCAAAGACCCTGATGCTGGGAAACATTGAGGGCAAGAAGAGAAGGGGATGACAGAGGAAGAGATGGTTGGATGGCATCATCTAATCAATGGACATGAGTTTAAGGAAGCTCCAGGAGATAGTGAAGGACAAGGAAGCCTGGAGTGCTGCAGTCCATGAGATCAAAGAGTCAGACACCACTTAGCAACTGAACAACAACAAATGCTTTCACATTAACCAGATTCATTTGGAATATAAGTAACTCTCAAAATATTAAAATAACTGAAACTCCTCACTTACAAGGGCCTCTTTATTATAAAATGGATTGCAGAGAGAAATATCACTAACCTCAGATATGCAGATGACACCACCGTTATGGCAGAAAGCAAAGAAGAGAAAAAGAGGAAAAAAAAAAAAAGAAAGCAAAGAAGAACGGAAGAGCCTCTTGATGAAAGTGAAAGAGGAGAGTGAAAAAGTTGGCTTAAAACTCAACATTTCTATTCTGTTCCATTGATCTATATTTCTGTCTTTGTGCCAGTACCATACTGTCTTGATGACTGTGGCTTTGTAGTATAGTCTGAAGTCAGGCAGGTTGATTCCTCCAGTTCCATTCTTCTTTCTCAAGATTACTTTGGCTATTAGAGGTTTTTTGTATTTCCATACAAATTGTGAAATTATTTGTTCTAGTTCTGTGAAAAATACCATTGGTAGCTTGATAGGGATTGGCCTGGTGCACTGGGAAGACCCAGAGGAATCTGGTGGAGAGGGAGGTGGGAGGGGGGATCGGGATGGGGAATACGTGTAAATCTATGGCTGATTCATATCAATGTATGACAAAACCCACTGAAAAAAAAAATAAATAAAGGAAGAAAAAAAAAAACTCAACGTTTAAAAAACTAAGATCATGGCAACTGGTCCCATCACTTCATGGCAAATAGATGCGGAAACAATGGAAACACTGACAGCCTGTATTTTGGGGGCTCCAAAATCACTGCAGATGGTTACTACAGCCGTGAAATTCAAAGACACTTGCTCCTTGGAAGAAAAGTTATGACCAACCTAGACAGCATATTAAAAAGCAGAGATATTACTTTGCCAACAAAGGTCCATCTAATCAAAGCAATAGTTTTTCCAGTAGTCATGTATGGATGAGTGTGTGTGTGTGTGTGTGTGTGTGTTAATTGATCAGTCATGTCTGACTCTTTGTGACCCCATGGATTGTAGCACACCAGGCTCCTCTGTCTATGGGATTTTCTAGGCAAGGATACTGGAGTTGGACTATAAAGAAAGCCGAGAGCTGAAGAACTGATGCTTTTGAGCTGGGGTGTTGGAGAAGACTCTTGAGAGTCCCTTGGACTGCAAGATCAAACCATTGAATTCTAAAGGAAATCAATCCTGAATACTCTTTGTAAGGACTGATGCTGAAACTGAAACTCCAGTACTTTGGCCACCTGATGCAAAGAACTGACTCATTGGAAAAGACCATGATGCTGGGAAAGATCGAAGGCAGGAGGAAAAGGGGATGACAGAGGATGAGATGGTTGAATGGCATCACTGACTCAATGTATGTGGGTTTGAGCAAGCTCCAGGAGTTGGTAAAGGACAGGGAAGCCTGGCATGCTGCAGTCCATGGGGTTGCAGAGTCAGACACAACTGAGCAACTGAACTGAACTAATTATAAAATGAGTCTTTGGCCCTATAACCATTTATATCTGTGCTATGACATGAAAAAAAAAATGAAAATGCAACATCAGTGTGGGCCAAAGTCAAGAAAAATAACACCAAACTCTTACTGTTGGATATCTCTGGGGAAGGGGCAGGTGAAGAGGAAAACACTACTTTTTACATTTGTAGAATTGTTTTAAAAGTAGTGAGCTTCTTTTCATTTTCAGTATTTTCCTAATAATTTTAAAAATAAATACTAAGATTCAAAAGGACAAATGTTTCTTTACCTTGAACTCCAAGGGTGATACCATGAAGAATCAGTTTCTGTTATTCCCAGACCTTGGTCCCTGTTATGGGAACAAAAACACAGGGAGAATCCTTTCTGTCTTATATTTTATGTCAGTGTCCACATTGTTTTCACTTTCCCACATAGACTAAAACTTTCACAGTTCTTGAAATTAAGTTGGAAGAGAAGTTTTAAGTCAGGGGACATCTACTCGGAGAGACCGAAAATAATGCCTTCTTTCTTTCTTCTCACTTTAAAGCTGTGCTCACAACTCAACAAGATAGGAAAATAAGATGGTGGTTTGGCCATCTTCCCAACTCTGCCACTTGGGAACAGGCTGAACCACAAAGGTTGTATTCTATTCCATCTGTTAGGAAGAGAGGCCCATGGGATTCCAGAAAGGAGCCCTGACTTAACTTGACGAGGTCAAAGTGAAGAGAGTGAAGAGTGGGCCCCAGTCTACAGCCAAGATCCCTCCGCAGAGCTTTGTGTCAGTCAGGATCCTAGCAAGAAATGAAAACACACTTGGATGCAATTCTGGATCATGTGTTTATAAGCAGAGTTGTCTCAGTTATCTATTCATCGCATCACAAACACTGTTCCCCAAATTTAGCATCTTAGAACAACAAGCATGCACTGTTTTTCTGTGGGTCTCTCCTGTGGTGTTACTCAAGCAGCTGCATTGGCTGATGGGTCAACTGGTAGGTCTGCCAGGGCCCAGGATTGGCTGTGCCTCTCCCCACAAGGTCTTTCAGCTCAGGTTGCTTGACAGCCCGGTGGTTACAGGGTTCCATTAGAGTAAGTCGAAGGCACAAGTCTCTTGAGGTCCAGCAACATCATTTCTTCCACTTTCTATTGGTCCAAACATCTGGCAAAGAAAGCTAGACCTGGTTTGAGGGGAGAAAGTAAATAGGCTATATTTCTTGTTAGAAGGCACTAGAGTTAAAGCGTAGGAATTAAGGGCATCAACAAGGGCATGGAGGTCCTGGGTGACCAGCAGAGAAGCCATTAGCATCCCTGAAGGAACCATGAGAAGCAGGAGTGTGAGTGCTGGAAAGCAGCCCTGGGAGCACTGGGGCAGAAGGGAGGAGGCCGCCTTGCAGGAGCTGGACTCAAAAGATGGCAGAACTGCCAGAACTCTGCTGCTCCCCAGGGATGCAATCTGCTCACTCCCCTCCCCCGCACCCATCACTTCTCAGAACCGCCTGGCAGCCAAGTGTGAATGAAAGCCAGAGGTCAAGGGAGCCAGGTGATGTCATCCAGGGAGGCTGGCTTTCCAGGACAGGCAGGATGGGAAATGGATCTGGTGGGGCAAATGAAGAGTATCCAGCATGCACTTATTAAATTACTTGGTAGAAACACCAGGATCTATTAATATTTTTCTCTTAGAACAAATAGTCTTCTAATGCTAAAACCTCTCTTCAATCCCAAATGACCTGTATGTGGAAGTTTCTAGTGATTGATAGAATGCTCATCACCTATCATAGCAGCTTCTTAGTCTTTGAACTGCTGTGACTACTAGAAAGTTGTTCATTTGTTTTTTGGTTGTGCCTTTTGCAACATGTTTGATCCTAACCAGGGATCAGACCCATGCTCCCTTGGGAGTATGGAGCCTTAACCACTGGACCGCCAGGGAAAGTTCTTTATATTCAGACAAAATCCCTTCATGGAGCTTTCATGTGCAGGTTTTATACTATGTCCTCAGGATGACCAAACATGTACACTCTGCTTTTCTGCCCACAAGTACTTGAAAATATCTATAGTACATATCCTGAATCTTCTTTCTCCGTTTGAAGCATAACCAGTTAATTCAACTTTTGTTCACGAGACAGTTTCATATTTCTTCAGCAGTCTAGCTTGTTATTCTAAACACATGCTACATGCTAGTTTGACAGTAACCCCAAACCACATGTGATACAACCTGAGTATCCACATGTGATACAACCAAGTGAAGGGAAACACTTACTTACTTCTTTCTTTTAGAAGTTCCACTAAAGAAGGTCAGTATCTTTTCTAAAGGCCACCTCACACTGTTAACTGTAGCTCTCTCTACCTCTTTCATCCACTACTGTATGAGCTCCTGGTTAGGGTTTACTATAATTCCCAAGTATTTGTTGGATAAAGACAGATAAGTAAATGCTTGGATGGATGCATGTATGGATGAATTCATGAATGGGTGTGTGAATGGATTTATGCAATCATAGATAAGATGAAAGGATGGATAAGAGTGAAAGGCATTACTTTGCTTTTACTGTTCGGGGACTTCAGTATCAGAGAGGAATGAAGAAATGTACATGTCTTTAAAAATGTCTTCAGGTTTTTTTACTGAAAAATTGGGAAGCTTGTGTAAAAAGTGAAGTTAAAATAGCAAGAATAAACCTTTGGAAATACAGTAAGTCACTGTATCCAACCAAAGCACATCATCTCTCTTCATTTCTAATGAAATCTATTTCACTTTAGAGTAAAATACCAATTTATCTGCTGACTTGAGTGAAAACCTTGAGAAATCTGGTGAAAATAAGTGATTTATGTCTCAAACCACAAAACTAAATATGCCCTTAACTGAAATATAAATCCCTGTGTTTTGTATGATGGGGGTATCTAGGAGTAATCTATCAAATAGAAATCATTTAATCCATTTTCTTTTTCAATTAATTTTTATTGGTGTATAGTTGATTTACAGTGTTGTGTCTCTGCAGTAGAGAAAAGTGAATCAGTTATACATAAACATGCAGATTCGTCTCCCAAATAGGTCGTTACAGAGTATTGAGTAGAGTTCCCTGTGCTATACAGTAGGTTCTTATTAGTTTTCCATTTTATATATAGTAGTGCATTTACGTCAATCCCAGTCTCCCAGTTTTCCTTCCCCCACTTTCATCCTTGGTAGCCATGTTTGTTTTCTACGTCTGTGACTGTTTCTATTTTGTGATTCCACATGTATGGGGTGTCATGATATCTGTCTTTTTCTGACTTACTCCATTCACTGTGACAGTCTCTAGGTTCATCCATGTTTCTGCAAATGGCATTATTTCGTTCTTTTTTATGGCTAAGTAACATCCCCCTGTGGGCGTGCCTGGGGGCTCAGTGATAAAGAATCTGCCTGTTAATGCAGGAGACAGAAGAGATGCGGGTCCGATCCCTGGGTTGGGAATATCCCCTGGATGAGGGCATGGCAACCCACTGCCATATTCATTCCTGGAGAGTCCCATGGACAGGGGAGCATGGCAGGCTACAGTTCATAGAGTCGCACAGAGTCAGACATGACTGAAGCAACTTAGCACACGCAAGTGCCAGTGCAGGAGACATGGTTTTGATCCCTGGCTCAGAAAGATCCCCTGGAGAAGGAAATGGCAACCCACTCCAATATTCTTGCCTGGAAAATAATATGGACAGAGGAGCCTGGTGGGCCACAGTCCATGGGGTCACAAAAGTTGGACAACACTTAGTGACTAAACAACAACAACACTCCCTTGTATAAATGTACCACATCTTCTTTATCCATTCGTCTATTGATAGACTTTTAGGTTGCTTTCATGTCCTGGCTATTGTAAATAGTGCTACAATGAACATTGGGATGCATGAATTTTTTTCAGATTTTAGTTTCTTCCAAATATATGCCCAAGAGTGGGATTGCTGAATCAAATGGTAGCTCTATATTTAATTTAAATGGAAGCACAAAAGACCACAAATAGCCAAAGTAATCTTGAGAAAGAAAAATGGAGCTGGAGGAATCAGGTGTCCTGAGGTCAGACTATGCTACAAAGCTACAATAATCAAAACAATGTGGTACTGGCACAAAAACAGAATATAGACCAATGGAACAGAATGGAAAGACCAGATAAACCCATGCACCTATGGTCACCTAATCTATGACAAAGGAGGCAAGAATATACAATGGAGAAAAAAAAACAATCTCTTCAATAAGTGGTGCTAGGAAAACTGGACAGCTACATGTAAAAGAATGAAATTAGAACATTCTCCAACACCATACACAAAAAGAAACTCAGAATGGATTAAAGACGTAAACGTAAGACTGGATACTACAAAAATTCTTAGAAGAAAACATAGGCAGAACACTCTCTGACATAAATTGCAGCAAGATCTTTTATGATCCACCTTCTAGAGTAATAAAAAGAAAAGCAAAAATAAATGGGACCTAATTAAACATTTCCTCCATTTTCTTCTTTAAGATTTGGAAAAGAAGATCCAAGCTTTGAATCTTAGTAAACAAGAAAAAGCTGATCAGCTGAAACAGTTGGAAGATCAAGTCATTGCCATTAAAAATGAAATTGTCGACCAAGAGAATAACTATGCTACCTGCTACAGTTAGGTGGAGTTAAAGCACAAAATCACATGTACCTTCATTTCTGGCGTCTGATGAGCAAACCTGAGGAGCTGTGCTGAAGCTGAGAAGCACGAATGGCCAGCCTTTTCTTCCTCCTCATCTGAATCCTCTCCTAGCCCGGTGTGGCTGGGGAGTGAAGCCTGGCCAAGGAAATGCCACTTTGTGTGGAACAGAAATGGAGGAGTAAAGAGATCATCTCTAGTTTCAGGAAACTTTGTTTTCGCCTTCCTTTCCTTTCATAGCTTAAAAATAATGACTTGCATGTTACAAGTGTAAATCTATAAATAAATATGTATTTATACTCATTTCAACCCAGTGGCCTAAGTGTTAAATAAGTTGCCAGCATTTGGCATTGGGGGAATGGGGAGTTCTAATCAACAGGCAAGATGTTTCAATTAAGCAAGATGAGTACATTGTAAAGGTCTACTGCATATTATACATATAGTCAGTGATAACATATTATACACTTAAAAAGCAAAGAGTGTAAATCTCATATTAAATGTTAACACAATAAGATAAAAATAAATAAATTTAAACAAACCAATATCTCTAATACTAGAATGGCATAAATATGGATGGCATATACTAGATTGTCCTATATTTTTTTTGGATATGCTTTGTCTGTGAAACTCTTATTCTATTCTGAATAAAATGCATACAATTCAAAATGTAACTTGTTTTTACACCCACTTTCCTATGTATTCATTCTCTCAACCAAAGGATTCTGTTTTCCCCAAATGACACTAGAACAATATTCTAGTGTTGGAATATTGAGGAAGGAAGATAAATATTGAGCTACTTTTCATAAGTTGTCTGCTAGCATGTTTGCTGTAAAAATCTGCTTTTTTTAAAAGACTAGTGATCATATTATTGTTTAGTTTCAGATTATTTCATTTCAAAATGGACCTGTTATTTCATATTAACCTGTTTTGCATGTATGTTATATAATACAGCACATTGTGAAAGCTCTCCTTCAGAAGGATTATTTTAAGGGAATTTGGCCCCACATTTGTGAATAAGAAATAACATACATCAGTATGAAAGAGAAAAAGCAGCTGGAACCATTTCCATTAAGGGCTGACTCTTAACAGATGGATTTAAAAATTCAACAAAGGGGCTTTATGATTACATATAAATATGAAATTTCTTTAGATGTAGGTTACCAAGGAAAATCACAGTTTCCCTGGTGATTCTGAAGAATGGGATGAAACTTTTCTACAGAAACAACCATCCCAGAAATCTCTCTTGAAATATGATTGTAATCCTTCACACATTTAGCACTTGGACTTTTTGGAAATTTCCACCAACAGCACACAGAATGAGCCAGAGTCAAAGAACACAGCTATCACAAAATATCTCTACCCAATATAGAGAGTGGAACATGCTCCAGCTTTCCCACTGGGATACTGACTTTCAACTTAGTAGAAATGCTAGACTTAATTTTGCAAGCATGGTGATCTGTTTGCAATAACCACATCAATTGCTCTACCTTTTCCGTGGGCAGATGTACAAGTAACAGGCCACAGAGCAAAGAAAGGATTAAAGAGGAGGCTGTTGAGTTCTGGAGAGATTGAAAATTCACCAGTCATGACTAAAGCACTGTGATCTGGGTCACCAAGTGTGAGTGCAAAGGCAAAGATAAACCCATCATTTCTGTGGGCCTCCAGGGGATTGCAGCTTGAAGAAGTTAGGAATTATGTGATGGACTTTGGACAGATTGTGATTAAAAAGTGGTTATGCTTTCAAAACTTTGGTGTTGAAAATAATAAGCTTTGGTTATCTTTTTTTTAAATGTACATTGGTGGAAAATCTCATTCCTCAGTAATGTCTGATAAATCATCTTCACTTCTACTACTTGCTGTATCCATTGTACAAGATGTGACCAAGACAAAGATTCAGTGAAAACAGTATCTCTTATAAATTGCAAAGTAATTTGACAATGCATAGCAAGATCTAACCTAAGACCAGTGAAACTTGTACATTAAGAAAAAAATCTTAAACACAGGGGTGGGAGGGGGAGTTTTGTGGATAATCCACCAAAGCACTACTTATGGTAAAATGAAAGAAATCCAATAATTAACAGCAAAAGAAATCCAAATGCTATGATATTTTCCAGTCTGAGTTGCCTTGATTGCAAATGCTGAAAACCAATGATAGTTTATCACACAGAAAGGGAATTTTACCAAAAAGATATAGGCCAAAAAAAAGGAAGAAACAGCTGGAGAAAATGTACCCAAGGACAATTATGCATCTGGACGTATATTCAAGATCACACCTCAGGTGACACTCAGGTCAGGCTGGCCCTGATTGACACTGTCCACCATCCTGTTCATTTCCAACTGTCTGTGCACCTTGAGTCACTTTCTCATGACTCAGCATCCCTGGTGGAAGTGTCCAATTGACTGAGCCTTTTCATGTGCCCTGGCTGCCAGGGAGTGAGAAGAGAAAAATGTCTGCCCCCTTGGGCTTTGGTAGTAGAAAAGGAATTTGGCCTCCATCTATCTTTGAACTCTTCCAGAGTAAGAAGAATTTTGCTGCCAGGCAATGAAGAATCACAGGTTTCCATTCTAGCTTACCTCTTTGGCTTTCTAATACCATAATACATTCTTCATCCCATCTTTTCTTCTAGAACACAAGCATTTCCACCAAACACAATGTTGCATTCACTCAGCCATCTGAAAGTACGTCCCATGTCTTCAGAGGAACCAACCCAAGGTCCCCCATCGCACATTCAGTGCCTCCAGCTCTCAAGCTGGGTCTCCAGCTGAACTCCATTTCTTTTCCACTCCTGTTGTAAGTCTGTCTTGATGTACTGAACTCATAATCAAAATAAAAAATTTCACCACCAACATATGCTAAGTACAGAATAGCAGGCGTGGGGCAATAGATTAAGAAGTTAAATATATTTTGTATCTTATTATACAAAATATAAGTATAAAACATCACATATTGGGAAACACAGATGGAAGTCACAGTCTTCATTTTTATAACTACTCAAGAAGTTGTAGTTGGGATTTCTGATTTTTCTTTATGCTCTGTCTTCAGCAAACATCTCTTTGCCAGGTAGAATCACCCAAACCTTCTTTCCTGAGGATTCTGAGTCTTGGAAGGTCCTGCATGAATAGGGGAGAATGCTCTTATGTTTTTCCGTGGGACAGAGCAGGACTAGACTGTCCAGATTCTAGCCACTGTGTCCCAATAGCTCTATTTCCCTTTAAAAATCAAGATCCAATTGAAATTATTTATAATCCACCCTCACCCCCCACCCCATTTTTTGCAACCTGTTTATCATTTAGCATGAGGAGCCTGAAAAACTGGAAATTGGTATGCATTCCAATTCAGTAGAACAACTATTATGTCATTAAGTGAAAACACACTTCATTAGAGACAAGAGCCTAATGTCATGGGTACAGAAAGTAAAATTTTGCCTTAGAGTCATTTAGGCATAATTGTGAGGAGCATCACATATATTTCCACTCTTGATTTTAGATCCATGGATTCTGCCTAAGCAGTGCTTCATCAACTTTCCTGATAAAAGGCATGGCTCAGCCTCCTGTCTAAGAAAGATAATTCGATGTAAGGAGCCAAAAAAGAATTAGAGTATGTAAAGCACCCATAGGTGATAGTCAACTGAAAATATGATTAGAAGAAGATACATTTTAATTCTTCCTATAAAATGCTTACAGGCATCAGTATGTATCAATTTCCTTTGCCTCTATGATAATTTTTTCTAATACTTTCCTAAATCATCCACCCAGCACTTGGAGGTCTGCTGATGTATGAGGGACCCACACAGAGAAAGCTCGGCTGAATTCTGACATCAAGAGGAGGGGTCAGGGGAAGGGCAGGAGCCAAAGTTACTGGGAGTAGTGACCAGATCAGTAGAGACAGACTAGAAGATTCAATAACAGGGGCGGGCAGATAGGATCTAAGATGCTGGATGTGGGAGGTAAGGCAAGGTGCTAGACCATGGGCTGGGTGGGTCACACAGGACGTGGGTGGGCCGGTAAGTGTGAGGAAACCCTGTTACCAAAGACCAGCTAGAAACATTTACAGCTCATCTATGAGTTCAGTATGAAGATCACGAAAATCATTATGGCAACCAGGAGATAACTGATGATGAGGTATCCAGTATGGTCCATTTAGGAAATAGTTCCGTGTCTTTTCCTACATTAGAAACTACAATTCCAGGTAAAGGCTGGCTCAGGGCTTTGGCAACTAGCCAGAGCACCAGGGGGCAAGATGAAGTGAAGGGAAACGGAAAGTAGAACCTGGCAAGAACAAAGGAGCCTGATATAGGGCGCAGGCTACAAAGTGCTGTTCGTTACCCCACTTCTTTCTTTTGGTAATAGAACTCTCCATGGTTTAACCAGACCCAGGGCTGCCTACTTAGACTATATTTCTCAACCTCCCTTGGAGTTCAGTGTGACCTTTGGACTAAATTCTGTCCAACAGGATGTTGGTCAGATGAATGTGATTTTAAGGATACAACCGTAAAAGGAAGCTGTTTAGAAATAGACTCACAGACATAGAAAACAAATTTATGGTTACCAAAGGGGAAAGGGAGGGGAGGATGAGATGAATTAGGACTTTGGATTAATAAATACAAACTACTATGTATAAAACTGATAAACAACAAGGACCTACTATATCACACAGGGAACTATATTCGGTATCTAGTAATAACCTACAATGGAAAAGAATCTGAAAAAGAATAGATGTATACATATATGTGTAACTGAATCACCCTGCTATACACCTGAAACTAACACAAGATTGTAAATCAACTATAATTCAGTTTTTAAAAAAGGAAGCTCTTCGTCCACTGATAGGCAGAATAGGTTAGGTCATTAGTGAAGTTGCTCAGTTGTGTCCGACTCTTTGCGACCCCATGGACTGTAGCCTACCAGGCTCCTCCGTCCATGGGATTTTCCAGGCAAGAGTACTGGAGTGGGTTGCCATTTCTTTCTCCAGGGGATAGGCAGAATAATGACCCCCAAAAGATGTCCACATCCTCATCTCTGTAACCTGTAATACATATATTGTATGGCAAAGAGAAATTAGGAGTGCAGTTGGAATTGAGGTGCTAGTCTGCTAATCAGCTGATCTTGACACGGGCAAGCAGCCTGGATTATCCAGGTGCGCTCAATGTAATCATAAAGGCCCTTGAGAGAGACGCCAGCCGGGGAAGGTCTTGGCTGACGCTGGTGGTTTCGAAGCTGGAGGGAAGGCACCCTAGAAGCTGGAAATAACTGGGAAGGGAGTTCTCCTCCACTGGTTGCAGAAAAGAACACAATCGTGTGACACCTTGACTTTAGCCGAGGGAGACCTGTCTTGGACTTTGAACCCACAGAACTGCAAGGTAAAGTCATGTTGTTTTAAGCCCTATGTTTGTGGTGATTGGTTACTGCAACCATAGGAAATGAATACAGCTTCTGTTTATTTTTTCATTTGGGCCAGAATATGGTGAGTCAGAAGTAACCATGTAGATGAGAATAACACTGGTGAAAGGTGGTAGAAGCGGTGTGGGTTCCTGGAAGGTTGTGCTGGTCAGGGTCCCAGCAGGAGACAAGGGCATGAGCCAGACAGTTTAATAAGAAACTGCTGACAAAGATGTGGACAGGGAGAAGGAAAACCATAAAGGATAGCATCCCGCGTCCAGCACCAGTCAGGGGGCTATAGCCAGCTTTGGTCAGAGCTGAGGGACAGAGGGTGAAAGCTATAGACTAAAATGGAGTGTGTAGAAGGGGCCCTCAACATGACCTATAGGGACTTCCCCGGTGGTCCAGTGGTTAGGAATCATCACTTTCACTGCCCTGGCCCAGGTTCAGACCCTGGCTGCGGAACTAAGATCCTGCAAGCTTGAAGGCATGCACCACCAGCACCCACTCTGCCCTCCTCCCCAAAAAATAAAAAAACAAAAAAGGACCTGTAATCTTTGATTAAAGAATGCAGCCAGCTGTGACAATCTGCAGAGGGCTTTGGGGCACAGACACACTGCAGTCACACTCCCCTCATCCCAAGTCTAATCTGTTGCTAGTGCTTCCCATTAGCTGAACCAAGGGACCAAGCTGATGTGTCCAGATAGCCCAGCCTCCTGGGTCACAGAGAGGGCCAATGACCTTGTGGATTACAACTGCCTGTACCTGACTCCCCTGGACTACCTGCCAACTTGAACTTGTATGCAATAGAAAAGCAAAGTCCTATTTATGGCACTGGGGTTTTGAACTCGGTTAAAGCAGCTGAACCAACATCCTTATTAGTATCTTAAGGGTCCTAAGTGAAAGTGAAAATCACTCAGTCATGTCCGACTCTTTGTGACCCCATGGACTGTATGGAATTCTCCAGGCCAGAATACTGGAGTGGGTAGCCTTTCCCTTCTCCAGGGGATCTTCCCAACCCAGGGATCAAACCCAGGTCTCCCGCATTGCGGGCAGATTCTTTACCAACTGAGCCACAAGGGAAGCCCTAGGTGAATTCTTTATCAGCTGAGCCACAAGGGAAGCCGTAAGGGTCCTAAGGGGACTTTAAATTCTGTCCAAACTGCTACAGCTGCCCCCTCTCTGCCCTGTATTATAGGGACGGGGGACCAAGGGTCAAATGATAGATGCAAATCCGGATATGTCCCCTACATGACCCTAGGGGATTCATAGTCTCTTGAATCTCAAGTCCTCATTTTTTTCATCTTTAAAAAGTCAATAAATAAACCTGGCCTACCCCCCGCCCCCCGCACCGCCATCCCAGGGTCACAGAGCCAATTCAAATGAATGGGCTTTGAGAAGAGTGAGATGTGACTGAAATTCTCTAAGAATGCAGTCCCAAATCTTTTGGGCATCAGGGACCAGTTTTGTAGAAGACAATTTTTCCATGCACCAGGGATGGAGGATGGTTTCAGGATGATTCGAGTACGTTACATTTATTGTGCACTTTTTCTATTATCATGACATCAGCTCAGATCCTGAGGCATTAGATCCCGGAGGTTGGGGAGCCCTGCTCTAAGACACTCTCTGCCGTGTTATATGTGTTACATTTCCTTTTTCCTTCCGTCATTGCTCCTGTAGTATTGCCCCGCTTGAAACCTCGATTGTTCTCTCTTCTCCAAACCTGACATTGCCTTAAGGGAAGCTCGCTTTGCCCTAAAGATCTCTCTGTCTCTAGTCTGGTTCAAAGCCCTTTTTCTGAAGTATTCTCTTATTTTGCAGATTGGCTGATAAATTCTACCTGTCTAGCTAGATAGTAAGTTCCGTAAGAATACAGAGTATATCTTCAGTCACTTCTGTGTCCCTTATAGAACTTGGCATAATGTGGAACACACTAACTTGTCCACTTACATGTTAGTTCCATAAACTGACTCCAAAGCGTTGCAAGTCAGGCATTCTGTAGACCACTGCTGAATTAGAAAATTTTCAACTGTAATATGAAACTAGCTGACCATATGGTTCAACCCTCTAAACATGTATTGGGTTGGCCAAAACGTTCGTTCAGTTTTTCCACGCTGTCTTACAGAGTATAATTCAAATCTTTGCTTCCATATTTGGAAGGGAAAAGGTCACACGGGAATAGAATACATAAGACAAAAGAAATCTTTCCCGCATCTCTACCACTCTCATTAGGTAACCCAACTCCAGGGCAGCTATTGAAAATGCTCTGCAGACCCCTCCCCCACGCCAAGCTCACACGCTCTCTTAGGCCCCCTTCTCTTGCCTCTCAAAATCTAGTCTCTTCACTTTGCAGTTGGTCACGCTTCTTTTCCTCCTACCATGTACGTGTGTTTACAAGACTGTTGCCATTTTCCAAGTCACAGGGCCTGAAATGAGGGTGAGCCACTCCCAAATGAAGGTCATGGCCTCGCAGACAGGCAGCAGCGCGCTTCCCAGGCAGAGCCCACTGAGCCAGGAAGGACAGCCTCCCCTTTTCACTTGTGCAGGCTTTGCCCAGAAATGGATCGCATTAAGTAACTAAGCATAAAACACTAAAGGACACATTTGAAAACATAATTTTATAAATATCAAATACTTAAAAGTTTATACATTTATAGATGCTTAAGACATATGCACCATGGCTGATTCATGTCAATGTATGACAAAACCCACTACAATACTGTAAAGTAATTAGCCTCCAACTAATAAAAATAAATGAAAAAAATGCATAAAAAAAAGACATATGCAAAATTTATATATTAATAAATACAACTAGAATTGGTGAGTTTCTGAGTAATCCTAATCAAATGAGTTTAATCAAACCCTCCTGCATACAAACCCTTCCCCCCGCCCACACTCCTCCCTGACACCCCCCACCCCCCACACAAGCCCCTGCTTCTTCCCCACCCCTGTGCCACACTCCTCCCTAAACAGGCTTGAAGAGAACTTTGCAAAAATTCACTATGTTTCTAACTAAAAGTTCTTTCCCAGCCTTGATTCTGGTGCTTCAGAAAGTGAGCAGTTTTTAAACTTTGGTCAAATTTCTTGCAGGCATTTTCCATTATAAGCTTTCAGGTTTTTAGTAAGGAGCTGCCAGCTCACAGTTTATCAGGAAAGGTCCCCTGTTTCTTCTTTCATGTTTCCTGCCCTCAGCCCTCTGCTCTCTTGTGAGAGTGAAAGAAGGAGCACTTTTTTTTCCCTCTCCAACATAAAGCAGCCAAAACAGAACTTCTCTTAATACCTGCTCACCTGCCAGCACCTAGCTTTTTCTTCTCTGGGGAATAACTTGAACCTATATATAAACTTTTTTTTAAAAAAAAATGAAGTATAGTTGATTTTACAGTATTTCGGGTATACAGCAAAGTAAGTTACTCATATATATGTGTGTGTGTATATATATATATATTCTTTTTCAGATTCTTTTCCATTATAGATTATTACAAGATACTGAATATAGTTCCCTGTGCTATACAGTAGGTCCTTGTTGGTCATCTATCTTATTTATAATAGTAGTGTATATCTGTTAATCCCAAGCTCCAAATTTATCCCTCCTTCCTCTGCATTTCCCCTTTGGTAACCTTAAGTTTTTTTTCTCTGTCTGTGAGTCCATGTTTTGTAAGGAAGTTCATTCAAGCCTACATATAACCTTTAACCTTACTCATAAAATTCTATGAGTGCCATGCTAGAAGGCTCTACCAACACACTTCTGAGTCAGCCTGATAACTGAACAAACTCTGTTACATGAAGCCACTTTCCACAATCTGTATTAAACACATTAATCAGAAAGTGTGGAAATGCACAGTGTTTTCCTCATGGTGGTAGAATTTGTGGTTTTCTTTAACAGTCAAGCTGAGTTACAGTGGTGTCTCACTCGGTTCCGTCCCAGCCATCGTCGTTCTGTTGATGATGGTTGGTTGTATTTTATCTTATGTTTACTATGTAGTAATAGATTAAGGATAATGCATTTCAAAGCTCTCTCTATTCATCCCAACGTGACACTAAGAATTAATATCTAATCTTGAGGACTGGTACTTTCTTGCAATGAAGACTTTGAAATATTTAGCCCACAAGACGTTCACAGTAGTGTTAAAAAATGAACCAAACCAACGGCAGCAAAAAAAAAAAAAAAGCCTCAAACAATAAAATCTACCAATGGAAGAGATGACCTCTTATGGGGAAAGATGTAAAATGACTGTCAGGGGGCTTCCCTGGTGGTCCAGTGGTTAAGACTCCATGCTTCCACTACAGAGGGCATGAGTTCAATCCCTGATCAAGGAATTAAGATCTTATGTACAAAAAAAAAAAAAATTTACTGTGATATCTATTTTAAGAATTCATTTAATTATGTAGGAAAATAAAGTAAATCTAACTACTAAAAGAACTACTTGTTTGGGAGCATTAGTTCTCTGTGATATAAAATTTTCTAGAATTGTATAGTAACCAAATAGCCATCCAGATTATTATTACCTCTGTCAAAATGACTATCTAAATTAGTCCACGTTTTTTCTTTTTTAAATTGATTTATAATGTTGTGTTAATTATTGCTGTACAGCAAAGTGATTCTGTTATACATATATGTACATTTTTCTTTTTTATATTATTATCCATTATGATTTATCATAGGACATTGGATACAGTTCTCTGTGCTAAGCAGTAGGACCTTGTTTTTGTCCATTCTGTATATAATAGCTTACATCTGCTAACCCCAACCTCTCACTCCACCCCTCCCCGAGCCCCTTCCCCCTTGGCAACCACCAGTCTATTCTCTGTGTCTGTGATTCTGTTTCTGTTTCATAAATAGGTTAATTTGTGTCATATTTTAGATTCCACATATCAGTGATATTGTGGTATTTGTCTTTCTGACTTCACTTACTATGATCATCTCTAGTTGTGCCCATGTTGCTGTAAATGGCATTATTTCATCCTTTTTATGACTGAGTAGATTCCATTGTATATATATGCCACATTTTTATCCACTCATCTGTCAGTGGACATTTAGGTTGCTCCCATGTCTTGGCTATTATGAATAGTACTGCTGTGAATATAAGGATGCATGTATCTTTGAGTTATAGTTTTGTCTGGATATATACCCAGGAGTGGGATTGCTGGATCAGATGATAATTCTATTTTTAGTTTTCTGAGGAACTTCCATACTATTTTCCATAGTGGCTGTACCAACAGTGTAGGAGGGTACCTTTTTCTCCACATTGTCAGTATTTGCTTGTAGACTTCTTAATGATGGCCATTAGAACTGATGTGGAATAGTACCTCATTGTAGTTTTGACTTGTATTTCTCTAACAATTAGAGATGTTGAGCAACTTTTCCTGTGCTTACTGGCTGTCTGTATGTCTTTAGAGAAACATCTGTTTAGGTCTGCCCGTTTGGGGATCCAAAAGCATGGGATACCTTTCCATTTCTTTTTAAATTTTCATTTATTTGTTTTTGGCTGTGCTAGGTTTTTGTTGCTATATCTGGGCTTCCTCTTGGTGCAGAGAGTGAGGGCTACCCTTTGTTGTGCTGCTTGGGTTTCTCACTGCAGAGGTTTCTCTTGATGCAGAGCATGGGCTCTGGGCACACAGGCTTCAGTAGTTGTGGTGCACAAGCTTAGTTGCCCCATGGCACGTGTAATCCTCCCAGAGCAGAGATCAAACCTGTTTCCCCTGCATTGGCAGGCAGATTCTTAACCACTGGACCACCAGGGTCCATTTCTTTGAACATCTTTAATTCTTTCACCTCCCTGGTCAAGTTTATTCCTAAGTATTTTATTGGGAGGGGTGTGATTTTTTTTATTATTATTATTTTAGAATATTTATTTGGCTGCACCAAATCTTAGTTGTGATATGAGAGCTCTTTGCTGAGGCATGCAAGATCCAGTTCCCCAACCAGGGACCAATCCCAAGGCCCTTGCGTTGGAAGGTAGATTCTTAGCCACTGGACCTCTAAGGAAGTCCCAGGAGGGCAGGGTGCAATTTTTCAAACAGATTGTTTTTTATACTCCCTTCCTGATACTTTATTGTTGGTGTTAAAAATGCAACAGATTTCTGTATGTTAATCTTATATCCCGCTACCTTGCTAAATTCATTTATCAGTTTTACTAGTTTTAGTGTGGAGTCTTTATGGTTTTCTATGTATAATACATGTCATCTGCACATAATGACAATGTTGCCTCTTTCCTTCCAATCTGGATACATTTTATGTCTTGTCTGATTGCTATGGCTAAGACTTCCAATGTTATATTGAATATGAGAGACGAGAGTGGGCCTCCTGGTCTTGTTCCAGATTTTACCAGGAGGGTTTTCAGCTTTTTTCTTCTTTTTCAATATTTATTTATTTGGCTGAGTTGAGTCTTAGTTGTGGCATGCAGGATCTTCATTGCATTACGTGCGTGTGGAATTACTTCAGTTGTGTCTGACTCTCTGACTCTTTGTGACCCTGTGGACTGTATCTCACCAGGCTCCACTGTCCATGGGATTCTCCTGGCAAGAATACTAGAGTGGGTTGCCATGTCCACCTCCAAGGGATCTTCTTGACCCAGGGATCGAACCCACATCTCTTTTGTCCTTTGCATTGGCAGGAAGGTTCGTTACCACTAGTGACTGCTAGGAAGCCATGCAGGATCTTTCGTGGTGGCACATGGACTCTCTAGCTGTGGCACATGGTCTCCGGAATGTGCGGGCTCAGCAGTTGGCGGTGCATGGGCTTAGTTGCTCCTCGGCATATGGGATCTTACTTCCCCAATCAGGGATCAAACCTGTGTCCTCTGCATTACAAGGTGGATTCTTAACAACTGGACCACCAGGGAAGTCCGTTTTCAGCTTTTCAACACTGAGTGTTGTGTTGGCTATGAGTTTGTCGTAAATAGCTTTTATTATCTTGAGATAGGTTCTCTTCTATTCCCACTTTGAGAAGAGCTTTTATCATTAGTGCAGGTTGAATTTTATCAATTGCTTTTTCTGCATCTACTGATGATTATGTGGGTTTTGCCTTTTCTTTTGTTGATGTGGTATATACATTGATTTTGGCATATGTTGAACCATCCTTGTTCAACCAACCATGTGGGATGAATCTCACTTTGTTGTTGTGTATAATCTTTTTTCTACATTGTTGGATTCAGTTTGTTAATATTTTGTTGAGAATTTTTGCATCTATTTTCATCAAAGATAATGGCCTATGGTTTTCTTTTTTAGTTGTATCTTTGTCTGCTTTTGGTAACAGGGTGATAGTGGCTTCATCAGTCTTTGGGAGTGTTTCTTCCTTTTCAGGTTTTGGAAGAGTTTGAGAAGAACTGATATAAGTTCTTTGTATGTTTGGTAGAATTCACCTGTGAAGCTATCCGTTCCTGGACTTTTGTTTGTAGGCAGTTTTTTTCATTACAGATTCTATTTAGTGATTGGTCTATTCAAATTATCCGTTTCTTCTTGAATGAATTTTGGTGGGTATATGTTTCTAGAAACTTCTGTATTTCTTCTAGATTGTCAAATCTGTTGACATTTAATTGTTCATAATACTCCCTTACAAATTTTTTGTATTTCTGTGGTATCACTTATGTCTTTTTTGTGTCATTTCTTATTTTATTTATTTGGGTTCTCTCTCTTTTTTCTCAGTGAGCCTGGACAGAGATTGTCCATTTTGTTTACCCTTTCAAGGAACCCGCTCTTGACTCTTTTTTTGTTGTTGTTGTTTTTTAACGATGGTTTTTATGTATGCATGTGCGTATGTATTTATTTTTGGTTGCACTGGGTCTTCGTTGCTGTGTGCTGGCTTTCTCTGGTTGTGGCCAGCAAGGGCTACTGTTTGTGGCAGTGTACAGGCTTCTCGTTGCTGCAGCTTCTCATGTTGCAGAGCACAGGCTCTGGGCGCACAGGCTCCAGTAATTGCAGCGTGCGGGCCCCGTAGTTGTGGTTAATGGGCTTAGTTGCTCCGAGGCATGTGGGTTCTTCCCAGATCAGGGATGAAACCCGCGTCTCCTGCCTTGGCAGGCAGATTCTTTACCACTGAGACACCAGGGCAACCTCTATAGTGTCCTTCTGTATCTTCCTTTATGGCCTTTGTTTAAAGTCTGTTTTGTCTGATGTGAATATTACTACCCTCACTTTCTTATCTTCTGCATATTTTGGAAATATCTTTTTCCATCCTTTCCTTTTCAATCTATGTGTCCTTTGCCCTAATGTGGGTCTCTCGTGGGCAGCATATTATAGGCTCTTGTTTTTCAATCCAATCTGCCACTCTGTGTCTTTTGATGGGAGCATTTATTCCATTGACATTTAAGGAAATTACTGATAGGTATTTATTGTCCATTTAAACCTCATTTTCCTATTGATTTTATATTCTTCTTTGTCCATTTCTTTTTCCTTCTGTGGTTTGATGATTTTCTTTTGTTTTATACTTATGTTCTCTGCTTTGGGGGTTTTTTCCCCTCTGTCTTTTTATTTTTGTGACTCTATTGTATGTTTCTGATTTGTGGTTGCCCTGTCTTTCAAGTATGTTAACCCCTTCCTATCTCTAATTGCCTTCAACTGGTGGTTTTATAGGCTCCAACTGGTAGTTTTATAATTTTTCACATTCTGGAGGGAAAAAGTCTGCATTTTCTTACTCTCTTCCCTCACATTTTATGATTTTGATGTCCTCTTTTGCATCTTCATATTCATCCTTTTACTGTTCAGTGTTTTTTCTTGATCCTCAGTTAACTGAGCCTGTTAAAGTTATTACCATTCTGTGAAAATTCTAAAAAGAGTAGAATTGGAAGTTAAATGGAGCCTGAAAAATCTAGCAAGCAAACTCGTGTTTGAGAATTCCAGGGATTCGTACCATGGGAAGAAGTTCAGATCTTGGAGAAGCTGTATAAACATTGCGTATCTAAAGATAAACACTTAGGATCTTACGACCTTCAGGTTTAGGTTTGTGTTGGCCATTACTGCATTATGACTCATCTAGGGAAGGCAAAATATGAATGGGAAAAAACATATTCAGGATTATGGGAATAATTGCTTTCATTTGAAAAGACAACGTATAACATTTTGTATGAATAAATAAATGTAAAAAAGCCAATCTATATTGATATGATTGATATGTTAAGTTACAAGTTTTTCTTTTTAAAATCCCAATTTTGGGAACTTCTCTGACAGTGCCAGTGGTTAAGACTCTGCACTTCCACTGCAGTGGGCCAGGTTCCATCCTTGGTCAGAAAATTAAGATCCCATATGCTACACAGTGTGGCCAAAAAACACTAATTAAAAAAAAATACCATGTTCTGTTCTTCAGTCTGATACAGAAAAATATGTATCTAAGTTTTCTCCTTATACTCAGTTTCTTTAAACTGACTTTGGGAGTCATACTATACAGACAGTTTTAAAGATTTAAACTTTGATGTAAACAAAGTTCTGATTTTTCTCTAAGAAAAATCAGCTTATAACTGGGAACACAGTTTACCATACTTTGATTAGAACGTAGAAGCAAAGGAAGTGGTTAAAAAAAGTCATCCTGTCTGCTGTAACATTGCATTCAAACCCAGACAGACCATGACACTTCCTACGGAACTCAAACTCAAGTTTCTATCAAGTACCTGCATATTTTAGGGGATATCCACAAGGTTGATTTGTTTTTCCTCAGTCTAGGCTGGTAAGGAGACAGGCCCTTTTCTTCGATGTGAGCATTATCCAGTATCTCCATCTAGGTTGGGAAGTCTGTTAACAAGAACTTATGTCTAAACCTAGAGTCACTCTTTCTTGAAACCACAGGAATGTGACTACTGTAAACTATTTTAAAAATTTGAATTTTTAGAACAAAGGCTATGCATATTAATAATGGGAAAAAAAGAGGAAGCTATCATCTAATATTTGAGGCTGTATACACAGATAATTCCTGAATTATAGCTCTTCTTAATCTCAAGAAATAAAGCATATGTATACTTTTTTCATAATTGGAGCCTAGTTTTTCCTTCAGGTATATAAATAGGTCCCATCTTTTTAGGCAACTGAGTATTCCATTACAGGTGTCTATCATGATTATTTAACTAATCCCCTAGTGAGGGCCATTAAAGTTATTTCCAGTTTTTCTTTTGTTACAAATGGTGTAAACATCTTTATGTGCTTAATTTGAAATATTTGTCCAGAGTCAATTTGAAATATATATATAATTTTAATACACATTTCAAATATTCATTTATTTGGCCCCACTGGGTCTTAGCTGCAGCATGCAAGAGCTATTTCCCTGACCAGGGATTGAACCCAGGGCCCCCTGCAGTGAAAGTTCAGAGTCTTAGCCATCAGACTACCAGGGAAATCCCTAATACATGTATACTAGCACTCCAGAAAGGCACAATTTTACCTTCCCAATAATCACTTATACTAGTGCCCTTATGAGCTTGATGATAGATAAGACTTGGGGACATTAACTCAACCATGTATATAATAACCATCTTGCAGCTTCTTGTGAAAGTCGCTCAGTCATGTCTGACTCTTTGCAACCCCGTGGACTAAAAGTCCATGGAATTCTCCAGGCCAGGATACTGGAGTGGGTAGCCTTTCCCTTCTCCAGGGGATCTTCTAAACCCAGGGATCGAAGCCAGGTCTATCCACATTGCAGGTGGATTCTTTACCAGCTCAGCCACAATGCAGCTTCTTACATGATTGTGAAAGTGCAGTCACTTCTCGGTCATCCTTGTGTAGGTTTATACTCTCCACATAATGGTGCAGAACAAGTTAATACTGTACATTGATTAATCCTTCATGTATCTAGATCACAAACCACTCACTTTTGTGTATTTCCCATGGAAATGAAACATACTACCTGCTCTTTTAAGTACTAATGTGTATTGGATATGATTCATTTTGCTAAAGAACTACCTGTGAATGATTTGTGCCCCCCCTCCCAAAATACCATGGACATAATGCCAGGTGTTTACTGAACAAACACATGCAGCAAATACCTGATGGGGTCTGTGCTCAGTGCTAGGAAAATTGAGATGTTCTGAGGGCACTTGGCATTCAGTCTACACAGAATCTATTCACGCACTAACCAGTTACTTCCTTAATACTCTTTATGCACCTACTGTGTGCTCTGTGTGGTGCTGGTGTTGGGGGTACAGTAGTGAGTGGGAGAGAGGGTTGCATGACCTCAGGTGTGCCACACCTATTCTAAACATCTAGAAAGACCTCCTCTATCCACTAGGCATATGTCTACATATCATACCTAGAGAATAGAATTGAGAAACTTCCACAGGTGAGCTATCATCACGTAAACTTTGAGCATAAGTAAAAGCTGGCTTGGCAGAAAAGAGGGAGAGGCATTCCAGGCAGAAGGAATGGGATGAGTCATAAATTAGGGTCTGGGTTTGGGGAATGGTGTATCTATGGAGGCTTAGTAGGGGTGGCAGACGGATATGCTGAGAATGCAGAAATGAGAGAGATTGTCTAGGAGCCAGATTACAAAGAGACTGAATAGTGTGCTAAAGCATCTGGACTTTGTTTTTTTCAGTCTATTTGTTTGGCTGCACCAAGTCCTAGTTGCAGCATGGGGGACCTTTGATCTTCTTTGCAGCATGCAAGATCTTTCAGTTGTGACCTGTGGGCTCTAGTTCCCTGCCCAGAGACTGAACCCAGGATCCCTGCATTGGGAGCATGGAGTCTTAGCCACTGGACCACTAGGGAAGTCCTGGCGCCCAGACTGTTTCAAAGATTTTTTTAAATTGAAGTGTTTTTGATTTACAATGTGTTAATTTCTGCTATACCACAAAGTGATCAGTTATATATAGATTCTCCTTCATATTCTTTCCATTATGCCTTACTACAGGGTATTGAATCTAGTTCTTTTTCCCTGTGCTATGCAGTCAGGCCTTGTTATTTACCTATTCTATATATACTAGTTTGCATCTGCTAACCCCACACCCCCAGTTAAGTACCTGAACTTTGCGCTCCTTTTACACATAAGGAAATTGAGGCACACAGAAATGTGATTTATATTGTCCCAATTTAAGAGCCTTGTAATGTCATTTGTGAGAAACAATTTTAATTCTATAGGTCTGTGAATTTATATTTCAAGATAAGAACTCTGACTTATTCAACATTTATAGCACACTTTATTCAAAATAGTAATACTTTGTATGTCAAAAAAGACTTCTGGATAGGTCTGTTTTTTAATTATGCTGTTAATAGTTGTAGACAAATAGTCTCCTTATTTTAAAAAAGAGTTAAAATATTACAGATAATGCAGAAATTCTCTTTAACTCCCAAACCAGGTACTTGCCATCAAATTACTCACTATTATCTGTTTGCTCTGCCTCCATCTATAACTTCATCACTGTCTATTCATATGTATATATTTATAGAAATAGAGCACTATAATGTTCTTCCTTCATCTTAGACTTTATCCCTTGCTGATCTTTACCAATAGTGTATACAGTTTAGACAACCCTGGCCTCAGAATGTAGAATATGTACCATTAGTGCATAGCAGTGCTTGGCACATAGTAAATGCTCAAGAAATCTTAATAAGAGATGTACGTTGCTGCTAAGGCTTAAGGTACTAATTAGGCAGATGGGGGAGTTGCCAAAGTCAGCGGTCAGCCAATTAGTGGGGATTATCACCACCTGTATTAAAAAGTCCTATGAGTTGGTAACTCTGTTGTCAGCTCCATATTCCACAATTTCCAAATAGGATCACTGAGAAATCCATGCAGTCTTTGAGGTTAATAGCAGTATTTTATTAGTGATCTTGAAAAGGGCAAATGCATGCTGCAACTTCTTTGTCTGGCGAAAGGCCCAATTCATGAGACAGCACCTAATCCTGGAGTGAAACCTAGTACTAACTTGTCTCTGTAGTGATAAAAACGCAGCCACTGCGCTTTGGGTGGGCTGGCCTTCATAAATCTGATTAGCTGCTTTGGCGGCAAGAGCACAACAGATAAATGCTTTCTTTCCAGAAGAGCAGGCTTATTCCTTTAGAGGAACTGCAGTCATGTTAATGCTTCTAGAAAGCTAAGGGCACTGGGGTTGGAGAGGTGAGGCAAGACTGCATCTCTTGGAAAGTAGAGATGGCTTTTACTAGCATTTCCATCACTTCTGAAATGTGCTCAGAGCAAAGATCCCATTTTCCCAGGGTGAAAATACTGAATTGAGAACTCAGAACCGTTCCTAGTACAAGCCATGAATATTAGTGGAACATTTAACTAGCTAATTAAATCTAGTTTCTTGGATCACCCTATACAATAATTAACAACCCAGAACTATGAGATAGGTTTGCATCCAGAGAGTAAATCAGGCTACTGGTTCAAGCCTCTGGTACAGACATTGCCTGAACCTGCTAGGTTCAAAATATAGGTTAAATAAGAAGTGCTTTTTCTCATATTGATGTTTGGCCGAAATCAACACAATTCTGTAAGGCAATTATCCTTCAATTAAAAAATAATTTAAAAAAAAATTTTAAAAAGCACTGTTTCATTCCATAAGCATTTCCGTAAGGATCCACAAAATGCCAAGTATAGGAACTCATGGGGAGATGTAGCAAGGACTTAGGCCCACTAGGAGCTGAACTTGACCTTTCTTCCTTTTTTAAAAAAATTATTTTTTTATTTGGCTGCATCCAGGATCTTTGATTGAGGCACACAGACTCTTCACTTCTGGAGGACAGGTTCTGTGCAAGCACAGTAGTTGTGGTGATCCAGCTTAGTTGCTCCGCAGCGTGTGGGATCTTAGTTCCCTGACCAGGGATTGGACTCCTGGCCCCTGCATAGCAAGGATGATTCTTAACCACTGGACCACCTGGGATGTCCCTGAACTTGACCTTTCAAATGGAGAAAGAATCTGAATTTTTTTTTTCCGGCTACTCTTGATTTAATGTTTATGTAAAATGGATGTGGTTTTGGATTTCTGACTCATCAGATACAATTGAAATATTGAAGCAATTCAGCCTTTCAAAGATCCAGCCATGAAGTCTGAAATACCAGTGTTCTCAGGGCATCACGGTTAGTAGCCTCTACCTTCTTAATGAACTGATACGCTGTACTTTCTCTGGGATAAGTTCTTTTCTTAAGCTAATATGATTTTGTCTCTTAGAAACCCAAAGCCATGGTTGTCTTCTGTTTCAGGATATGACACTGGAGAATGCTTAGTCACTCAGTCATGTCTGACTCTTTACGATCCCATGGACTGTAGCCAGTCAGGCTCCTCTGTCCTTGGGATTCTCCAGGCAAGAATACTGGAGTAGGTTGCCATTTCCTTCTCCAGGGAGAACCTGAATTTTTTTTTTTTTTTTTTTAAGAGTAAAGGAGAATTTAAAAATTAAAATATTGTAATACAGAAAGTCCTTTTCTCCTCCTCTGGCTACTGGTGAATTTCAGCATCTTTAAAAGGCTAAGGAAGTAATACCACCAGCTGAAATAGAAGTTTCAAAATAATCTTTAAATATGATTTTAGGGGGATTGCTAGAAGAGATAAACTTTCTGTTCAGTTCAGTTTAGTCGCTCAGTTTTATGTGACTCTTTGCAACCCCATGAACTGCAGCACGCCAGGCCTCCCTGTCCATAACCAACTCCCAGAGTTTACTCAAACTCATGTCCATTGAGTCAGTGATGCCATCCAACCATTTCATCCTCTGTCGTCCCCTTCTCCTCTTGCCTTCAATCTTTCCCAGCATCAGGGTCTTTTCTAATGAGTCAGTTCTTCACATCAGGTGGCCAAAGTATTGGAGTTTCAGCTTCAGCATCAGTCCTTCCAATGAATATTCAGGACTGCTTTCCTTTAGGATGGACTGGTTGGATCTCCTTGCAGTCCAAGAGACTCTCAAGAGTCATTTCCAACACCACAGTTCAAAAGCATCAATTCTTCAGCACTCAGCTTTCTTTACAGTCCAACTCTCACATCCATACATGACTACTGGAAAAACCATAGCTTTGATTAGACGAACTTTTGCTGGCAGAATAATGTCTCCGCTTTTTAATATGCTGTCTAGGTTGGTCGTAACTTAACTTTAAGGAACGTTTTTCTAAAACTTAGTAACCATCAACTACTGAGTGTTAGTTGCCTTCTTAATTTGGGACTGATGACTTTCAATACAAATTTATTTTAAAGCACATTTTTATTGGTGCACTGGGTCATTGTTGCTGTGTGTGGGCTTTCTCTAGTTACGGCAAGAGGGGGCTGCTCTTCCTTGCGGTACATGGGCTTCCCATCGCGGTGGTGTCTCCTGTTGCAGAGCACAGGCTCTAAGGCTCCTGGGCTTCAGTAGTTGCAGCACACAGGCCCTGCAGTTGTGGGATGCAGGCTCTAGGGTACGAGGGCTTTAGTAGTTGTGGTGCATGGGCTCAGCTGCTCTGAGGCATGTGGATTCTTCCCAGATCCCAAGGATCGAACCCATGTCTCCTGCATTGGCAGGTGGATTGCTGTCCACCATACCACCAGGTAAGTCCAAAAGCACATTTTAGATGCCAGTGTATTTTTGTCTAAGTATCTAATATAAGATATCTTAAGTATCTCTATAGTAAATTATTGTTGTTCAGTTGCTAAGTTGTGTCCGACTCTTTGTGACCCCATGAACTGCAACACACCAGGTTTATCTGTCCATCACTGTCTCCTAGAGTTTCCTCAAACTCATTTCCATTGAGTCAGTAATGCCATCCAACCATCTCATCCTCTGTCTCCCCCTTCTCCTTTTGCCCTCAGTTTTTCCCAGCATTAGGATCTATTCCAATGAGTCAGCTCTTTGTATCAGGTGGACAAAGTATTGGTGCTACAGCATCAGTCCTTCCAATAGATAGTCACAGTTAATTTCCTTTAGGATTGAGTGGTTTGATCTCCTTGCTGTCCAAGGGACTGTCAAGAGTCTTCTCCAGCATCACAGTTCAAAAGCCTCAGTTCTTCTTCACTCAACCTTCTTTATGGTCCAGCTCTTACATCTATACATAACTACCGGAAAAACCATAGCTTTGACTATATGGACCTTTGTCAGCAAAGTGATGTCTGCTTTTTAGAACACTGTCTAGGTTTGACATAGCTGTTCTTTGAAGGAGCAAGCATCTTTTAATTTCATGGCTGCAGTCAAAGTTGTAGTCATTTCTTAAACTTCCATTTACACAAACAAAAATGTTTGAATGTAACTATTACAGGTGACAACAGCTGACCAAAGAAACAAAAGCCTTTACTTTTGATAGCCTTAAATCTTATCTGTGAATTGGCAAATATTTGCATTTTTAAAATTCTTACCACCCTTCTTTTTCTTAAGTTAATTTTTTGGAGTATAGTTGCATTATAATGTTGTGTTCGTTTTTGCTGTCGAGCAAACTCAATCAGATCTATATTTACATATATCCCCTCTTTTTTGGATTTCCTTCCCATTTAGGCCACCACAGAGCACTGAGTTTGCTCTGCTGAGTAGTTCTCATTAGTTATCTATTTTATACATAGTATCAGTCGTCAGTATATATGTCAATCTCAGGCTCCCAGTTCACCCTCTTGTTCCCCCTTGGTATCCATATGTATGTTCTCTATGTCTGTGCATCTATTTCTGATTTGCAAACAAGATCATCTATACTAATTTTTCTAGATTCCACATATTTTACTGTTCTTCTTTAGCTAGAGCACTCATGAATGAAGGTAAAGATACACCAAAAAAATGAAACTTGAACTCATGATTAGTATTCAAGTCTTAAGGTGAACTACACTGAAGTTAATCCTGCTATAAATCTGATTTAAAAAAAAATTAAGAGCTTTCTTGAGGCTCTGTAGCTTTCCCTCAGACGTCAATCTCTCCTACTCATTTTTAAATGAGGTTAGCAACCAAACATTAAAATCCACAAACAAAAAACAAACAGTGAACTGAATCAACTTGCTCCGTATTAGGAGGTAAAATACGATATGTGTGCAGCCTTGCAGAAAACCTGTGATGAGCATGGATGAGGCCTTCTTACACCTGTTTTAGTGACTACCTTACAACACTCAAATATTGACTTGGGTCCTCTCTCACTTGTGACATTTCTTTTGCTATATTTGAGAATAGATGACTATTTTTAAGACCATATTGATAAAGACCTGCCTGAACCAGTGAAGATAAACTAGGCTATGTCACAGTCAAAACAAAAAGACAAACACCTCCCAACTCTCAGGCTAAAAACAACAAAGGTTTATACCTCCTCTGATACTACAGATCCAGAAAAAATTATTGACTAAGGTAATACCTGCTGGCTTCAGGCACAGCTGGATCAAGAAACTCCATGGTGGCCTTTTTCTTTTGTTTTTTATTTTTGACCACGTCAGGTGTCAGATGTGGTACGTAAGATCTTTGTTGCAGCATGCAGGATCTTTAGCTGTGGTGCGTGGGTTTCTCTCTAGTTCTGGTGCACAGGCTCCAGAGTGCAAGGGCTCTCTAGTTGTGCACATGGATTCCAGAGCTCCAGAGCACTATAGTTTTTAGTATGCGGGCTTAGTTGCCCCATGGTTTGCAGGATCCTAGGTCCCTGACCAGGAATCGAACCCGGGTTCCCCTGCATTGGAAGGCAGATTTTCAACCACTAGGCCACTATGGTAGTCCCTCTAAGGTGGTCCTTAAGGATTTGCCCTACAACTTCCCTTAGTTTTGCTTTCCTCTCTGTTGGTCCCAGTGTCAAGCAGCCTCTACTAGTTCTGGGCAGATGTCTAGAACTCGAAGTTTGGAAGAGGTATTCTTCTCTTCTGTGAAAATCCCAGTAATTCCCACAGAAATCCCCAAAGTCACCCTAGCTGGAAAACTTAAGCTCCATACCCATCCCTCAACCCATTAGTGGGAAGAGGGAAATGGGAACTCACTGAAATCCATGGAGGGATGATCCCCATCCAGTGATGTGGACTAAAATATGGACGGACTAGTCACCTCAGATCTAGGAGTTGTTTTCTCCCATCCAAGTACTAACCAGGCCCGACCCTGCTTAGCTTCCAAGATCAGACAAGATCGGGCGAGTTCAGGGTGGTATGGCCGTAGACTAGGAGTTGTTTTCTGATAAAGGGATGATAATGTAAGCCTAAGCAACAGTTTCTATTGTATGGGTCCCAGATTGAAAATACCTGACTCAGGCCCTGATGTTTTCCGTTTTACATTACTGGTGACATGATGACTCCTTTGTGCTGTCTTAATGGTTATTCAATTTTAGTTACTTATCCAAATTCCACTAAAATACAGTCTTTACCCTCCAGTAGCTGGTGGGGGATGGGGATGGACTACACTTAAAACTTTTGATACAGATTACTATCCTGTATATCATAAAAGTATGTAGAAAATACTGTGACTTTTGTCCTAAAGTTTACTGGTCATTGAACTTGCTTTTCTAGATGAATTCTGAAGCTTACATTTCAATACAGCAAAAACCTAGTAATTTTCATGAGAATAAGTGTTAAATAAATAGCCAGGTTTAGGACTTAACGATGAAAGTCTAGAATGTGACATCCTTGTTATATCACTGTCAACTCAAGGATTTAAAATGAAACACACATCGATCCTTTTGTAGTTCATAAGCATGATGATTGGGTGTTCATGCTGCTGCGTGCAATGTGCCTCCTTCCAAACCTTGTTACGACATTGGCACATTACCTGTCTGACGTGAAAAAAATAAATAAATAAATAAAAATAAAACGAAACACATAGGTGGCATTCTAAGATGATAAAGGTGATCTTGAAAGCATGTCTTGGATTTTTTTGAACAAAAATAATGCCTCAGGGAGACAACTGTCACACATTCTTTTGAGATGGAACAGCCAACAATTGGCAATCCCATCTGTCATTCAGAATGCTGTAGAACTGTCCAGAGAAGCCTGCCTTAGGCTGAAGCAGATAGCACAAGGTATGGGACAAGAGGCTTCCGTCAGCGTGAGTAAAGCATCGACGGGCTTCACTAGCAAAAGGGATTCATTTTCCCTAAACTTATAAGATCTTCAGAAATCAGAGGAAGTTGTATGAAATATAACAGAGAGGAAAATTTTGCTCAGGAGTGAGATTGGGAAGCATTCAAGTCTGGTGGTGATTTTTCTTTTTGTCTTGGATTGGAAATTTATTAGGCAAATTAAGATTTAAGAAGGTTCTTAAAACAGGGAAATAAGTCTTGATTTACTTTGATTCAAGAAACATTTATTGAGCACCAAAGATGTCACATGAGACAATGTTTATGCACAAAGGAATGTTACATAACACTGGTATTTGTCTCGATGTCTACTGGGGGAGATAAGGGGTAAACAAATAGTCACAGGATTATGTCATGTATGCTGTAACAGGCTTTTACAAGGTGCCGGTAGACAGACTTGGGTTTGCAGAAGATGGAGGGGAGGAAGTCCTGTTTAACTAGAGGCGTCAAAGATGTGTGACAGCTCACTCAGTTGAGGTCAAGGAGGGCAGAGAAATGAAGGTATAAGTAGTATGTCATGTCTAGGGTTTCCCTTGTAGCTCCGCTATAAAGAATCCACCAGCCAATGCAAGAGACATGGGTTTGATCCCTGGATCAGGAAAGGTCCCCTGGAGAAGGAAATGGCAACCCCCTCCAGTATTCTTGCCTGGGAAATCCCATGGACTGAGGAGCCTAGCAGCTTACAGTCCATGGGGTCACAAAGAGTTGGACATGACTTAGTGACTAAACAACATGTCTAGGGAACCTCAGGAGGCTAACATGGGCAGAGAGAAACTATCGAAAGCTTTTGAACAAAGGAGTGATGTGATCAAAGCTATGCTTCTGGAAAATCCTTCCAGCCATGTTGGGGGGGTTAGACTGGAGTAGGGTAGAGTTTGGCAGTTGGAACACCAGCCAAGTGGATTTTCAGGTCAAAGTAGAAGAGAGACGGCTAAGGCAGGACGATGAGCTTGGAGCCATGGGGCCATGACGGTTAATTGCTAGTAAGTAGAAATAATGGCCCAAGTGATGGTAAGAGATGAAGGCGGAAATGTCCAGTGTGATTCCCAGACTGAGCTGGCTTCGAGGGTATTTATTATCTGTGTAGCCTCACAAGGCCTCCCCTTCAGAAAGATCCCATGATTGGTTCAGTGCTCTATTGGCATCATCATGAAATCGCTGAATTTGTAAACAAGGGGCCCAACATGCTCATTTTCATTTTGTATTGGGTCTGTGAATCTTAGTTTCTGTATAATTCTGTATGAGCTCTGTACGAGCTAAGGGGGGAAATCAAGGTACAAGCAACTGCAACTGGAAACAGAAGAGATGGGTGGAATGATGAGTTCGGTTTTGTAGCCCATGCGTCTATGGTCATCAAAGCAGTGATATTCAGTAGGCTGTTAGAAACTGGGTGTAAATTCCAAGCAAGGTATATGCTAGAGTTATCAATGTGGGGAATAGCAAGTCCAAGGTGGTAGAGCCCAGGGATGTGGATTATAGCGGGTAGAGAGGAAATCAGCTGGAAAAGAAGCATAATGCGTAAGGGATCAGAGAAGGCAGAGAGAAATGGAAGAGTGGGGAACTGAAGTCCTGGGGGACTTTTTAGGAGAGAATGGTGTCCTGGAAGCCAAGGAAAGGTCTCAAGAAGGGAGGAATCATGAGGATCACGTGCCACAGAGTAATCAAATACAGAGATCATCCATTGCATTTGGCAATTAGAGGGTGGAGATGGGAGCTGCTTTCCAGTGGGATAGAGGAGAAGCCAGGGGAAAACAGAGTGCAGACCATCCTTTCAAGAACTTGGGCTACGAAGTCAAAGGCAGGAACGGAGTAGAGGGTGTGCAGAATAAAGCTTCTTGGTTTTGTTTTGGTGTGTTTTTGCCTTTAAAATGGGGGGCTTGAGCAGGTTGGTGTGTGAAAGAGCATTGCTCTCAGGAAGTGAGAGGAGGACACACTTTCCAGGGCAGGAGCACAAAAGATAAAAGTGAGAATGAAGACAGACACATTCATAGACTGAGTGCGCAGAATATATGCATGAAAAACAAACAAAACCCAACAAATCTGTTTTTTTGAGTAAAGGTAAGTTTCCTACTGAAAGTGAAGTAGTAAGGAGCACAGGGGGCTTTAGAGGAGTGTTGAAGGTGTCTGCCCTCTAGCAGAGGATGCTCACCAGAGACAGACAGAACCACCAAGTAACAAGGAGGGCTCCCGGGAGAGGCAGAACCAGAGATGCCTGCAGTTTCTACTGATGAAAAACTAATAAGCAACTTTGGCCCAGGGTATGCAAAGTTCCACAAAGGGAGCAGGCATTTACCTGTGAATCTTTTTAAGTTCTGAAGACCCTCCATCACAATATTAGACCCTCACAAGAGCACCAGCTTTCTGGGTCCTCGGGGCTGCCCAGAAAGTACCAGGGATCCTGAGCATCAGGTAGAGGCAGAAATCTCCAGAGGCTACAAGCAGGGCAAAGTGCTGATTTGGTGAATAATTAATGTATCACCACAACCTAAGGCTCCCCCCCACCACCCCCAGTGGAAAAGGATGTAGATAAACTCACAAAGCAACTTACTCTACGGTCTAATGATTAAACTTCCCGGGGCCCTATTTCATTTCAACCAAGTTAAAAGCTGACCAACTGGCCACTTAAACCCTTCTGCTGGGGTGATTAATTAGAAAGTAAAATCTCCTGACTGGACTAACAAGTACCATACTCCCCTCATTTCAGGGGGCACTTTTGCCCAGAGGACTAAAGAAAGCTGAAGCTTTGATTCCAGCCATTGCTAAGGCAGCAGAACTGGGCTAGTTTACCGAAGTGGGGAGGGCGGGGCGGGGGGACAAAATGACACCACCCGCTCCTGTTCCTTCCCCAACTCCCAGGAGCTGGGTGAGCGTGTATTTCCGCCTTATTTAACCACACAGGTCACACTCAGGGCTGCTAGAGACCCGACATCAGACCCTCTCTTCCTCCCCCAACATTTGTACGCCATGTTATTCCTCCCAAGAATTTGTGAAGTTGTACTTTTTTGGAGATTGTTAAGTGCGTCTCTTGAGAGACTGCCTTTCACGGTGAGATGGAGAAAAGTGTCAATAAACTAACCTATATCGTTTTAAGAGAAGTCACCTGAATTCGCACCTTACGCCTGGATTTGGATTTAAAAGTAGATTAAAAAAAAACACTTAGCTGGGTAATTCAATGCTGTGGCCACCTGGGTGGCAGGCCCCCAGGCAGGTCCTGAGTTGGTGCGCAAAGGCGGCGGAGCGAAGAGCACTTTGCTTCCTGGGAATGAAGACATCCGAGGTCGCGCCCAGTCCGGGTTGAGCAGCACAGGGGGCTTCCCCGCTTTCTCGAAAACAAACCTGCCAGGTGACTCTTTCTAAAGGGTTAACCAGCCCTCGCCTAGCGCTAGAGTTTACAGCCTCGGGCACCTCTTCGTGACTCACTCCTTATAAATGTAAATGTAGGAGCGAGCGGTAGGTCCTGACCAGCCCCCTCGCCCGCCAGGCGATCTGAACACCTACCTCCCAGACCCGCCCGAACGCCTCCCGCACCCCAGCGCACCTCTCAGGACACGCGCCCGGCGGCCGCCCCGCAGCCCCGCACGGAACTGGAAGAGCTACCACCCCATCGCATCCGCAGATGCAGCCTTAAAACAAAGGAGGCGCGGAGGGAGGGTGGGACCTGAACCTCACCCCCGCCAAGCAGGGGCTGCCCGGCCCCCTCCGCCCTGACTCCCCGTGTGCGCATGAGCAGAGGCGCCTCCCTTGGTTCCTCCCAGGGCGAAACTTTCTAATTCCCTTCTTTGGGCTCGGGGGCTGCCAGGCGCCGAGAGAGCGCTCGTCCCGCCGGGTGAGCAGGACACAGCGGCGGCGCGATTTTTCCCTCCCCACCCTCCCACCCTTCGCTTCCGTGGGAGCGGCAGGAAATGCGAGGGCCCCCTCTTCTCTGAATATTTGCCTTTTTTCTCTCCACCTCTCTAGAAAAGAAGACTGGGAAAAACAGCCGGCGGCTCGGTGGCCGTGTCCCCTGGGCTGCAGGGACTGGACATGGGGCGGCTCCAGGTGTTCGCGTTCAGTTTCTTAGGTAATTCGGGGGAAACGGGGCGTCGGGGGTGGCGGAAGGGGTGGGCTTGGACTTGCAGGAAGAATAAACCAAACCGTTGGACTTAGCTTTGGGGGAAGCCTGTCGGGAGAGGGACTTGATAGAAATCTGCGTTGGGATTAAACGCCAGCGCCCTCGGTGGTGGCCGGGGACCGCATCCTGGGGTGTTTGTGCCCAGAGCTCCGGGTGCTCCCGCAGCTCCCGCTCTGGGCTTTGCATCTCCGGCCCTTTTTCGGTGGGTCTCTCCATATCTGGGGTCAGGCTTCATGGGGTAGTGGGCTAGCCGCGGAGGGCTCCTCAGAAGCCCATCCGGGAGAGTGGCTGAGCTGAGTGCACGCGTCATCCTGGGAACAAATTGGGGCCATGTGGCTTTAATTAACCATCGCTGTTTGTCCCCGGATGGCGCCAGAAACAGCTAGATCGGGAGCTTCCCTGGAATGACGAATCGCTGAAGCCAGTCCAAAGCCTCAGGGATTGACCACTCGTCCCTTGTTCGGGACAGTGGTGTTCCCCGCGAACCCCATGACCCGCCCCCCCCCCCCCCCCCGTCCCCGACGAAGCGTAGGCGACCTCCGAGTGTGTGGATACACATACACTCACGCGTCCCCACGCTTACCAATTTCCGCGCACACACATGCACTGTCACCCAAGGACGCACAGGCTACCGTGTGCAATCGAGTTCACATACAAGCGGGTGTGCGGCGTTTGGCCACCTGCCTCCCTGCGCCCGGGTCCAGGAACCTCGAAGTGACCGGAGCTGCTTCCCAGGGCTGATCAGGGTGGGCGCGACGGTAGGTGGGCTTCCCAGGAGTGATGCTCTCAGTTGCTGGACAAACCTGTATCTATTTCTTTCTGAATCATCCTCTCCACGTTCTGCCTTCCCGGCCTCACTCCATTGTGTCTCTTTCCTGTGTATCTGGCTTTTTCCCCCCCCCCAATCTACTCTGTCCCCGCCCCCTGCTTATTCTCTTTGCCTGGGCCGGCTCCCTGCTCGTGCCCTACGCTGTCCACCTGCCCCTTCCACAGCCCTGTGCGGAGTCGGAGTGAGCGCTCAAGAACCCGATTTCAGCTACGGCTGCGCGGAGGGCAGCTGCTACCCGGCCACAGGCGACCTTCTCATCGGCCGAGCGCAGAAGCTCTCGGTGACCTCGACCTGCGGGCTGCACAAACCCGAGCCTTACTGTATCGTCAGCCACCTCCAGGTGAGGGCAGAGAGAGGGCTCCGCGCACACCTCTTGCAGTCCCCACCGAAGGGGAAGGCCTAGGGGACCCCGTATCCTGCCGGCTATCCAGATAGGAAGCTCGGCAGCCAGGGAGTCCCGGGATTAGGCCGGTAGCTCACCCTTTTGCTTCATCTCAGTTTGCACAGTTGCATCCGCCAAACATTTCCTGCCGCCACTGTATAGAAAGGCAGAGCAGCAGACAGATCTTGGGGCCCCTGTCCCAAGCCCTGACCCAGGGTCTCCAAAAGCCCATGTTTTTTTGTTTTTGTTTGTTTGTTTTTCAGTCTTTCCCCTTTGGAAAATGTGTGTAAAAGGTGTTTTTTTCCTTTCCTTTTTTATATACTGAGTGGTGATCTTAGGTTTTCCCCAAGTCTTTCACTTGGATAAAGGGTATTCCAGCCCTAAGAAATACCTTGCAAGGTCACTCCAATCATGGAGAAAAGCACTCCAATGTTTTGCTCTCCTCATTTGGTGCTGCTCCCATCCACCTCCATTAGATATCAGGATCAGATGCTTGCTTTTTGAAAATGCCCTGGTTGCCATGGTACCCTGATAGAGGAGGACCAAAGTGAAATTTCAGAGTGTTTTCTGTTTCTAAAAGTGGATCCAGATCTTAGATTTCAAAGGTCACGTTTTTAATAAGACTAATCTTGAAAGAAGGTACAAAGCATAAACTACCCAGAATCAGAATCCATTTCCTTGATTTTTTTTTAAGAGACTGATATCTCTGGCCTCTAAAGCAAACATAAGAGTTTTTTCTCCTGTACAAGGCAAGTTCCAAGTCAATTGCTCTAAATTTGGTCACTCCCCCTACATGTAGATCTGCCCTTCAGGAGTGGGACAGAATATTGTGTGGTTTGCGTGCAGATGCCTTCAAATGGAGTCGCTTTTAAAAAACAGAAAGAGAGCCCATTCTGAAAACGTGATAAATTAAACCAAAGGAATGTGGTAAAGTGGATTCCACTTATTTGCTTCCAGGTTTATACAGAGACGTCTAGACTGCTTCCTCCTGATTAGAAGGGAGGCTATAATTACACTTTTTTAAAGTTCTGGTAATTGTTCTCTGGTATTAGTTTCCTTGACTACAAGTCACCAAAGGCAGTTGATGTTACCTTTTCTAACATTAGCATGTAAATTTCACCTAAAATATTATGCTAACATTTACCTCCAAGGTCAGGACATCCTGTAAATGAATCACCAGATCCTGAAAATGGCTTTGACCAGAATGAGAATTGGACTGTCTGTCTAAAAGCAAGTAGAGCCAACTCTCTAGTTTATATGATTAGCCACGAAATTGTGGGGTGCTCTTCGGATATCAGGACTTCCCAGTGGCTCAGTGGTAAAGAATCCTTCTGCAGTGCCAGAGACTCAGATTCGATCCCTGAGTCGGTAAGATCCTCTGGAGGAGGAAATGGCAACTCATGCCAGTATTCTTGCCTGGAAAATCCCATGGACAGAGAAACCCGGCAGACTATAGTCCATGGGGTTGCAAAGAGTCAGACACGACTGAGCACACATGGATGGATGCTATGTGTCAGATTCAGAGCCTAAAGAAAGGAACTGGGCATGTAATTCTTTCAAACACTGAGCAGGTATAAAACTTGAGGCAGGAATCAGAAGTATTGTGTCCAGGGTTACCCTGCATTCCTGACTTCTGGTTTCTGTTTTCTAGTTAGTATATCTTTCCAGTCTTAAAATCCCTTTGGGAGGAAGGTGATAACTAATAGCTAGCTAAATACATACAAATGTAGTATTGTCGGTTGATACTGTCCTTACAAGGATATCACCTTTGCTTAATGACTTGCTGACCGGAGGACCAGAGACATATTAATCCATCCTTCATTACCCAAACATTATTGACTGGAGTGTTTCAGTATTCACTTACATAACAAATTGCCAACCACAGGCATTACTTTCTGCAAAAATCCATAGGTGGATAATGTGTTAAATGTTTGTAAGATGTGTGTGGGGTCTCAACAGATTTCTGCCTCGGCATCATTTTCAGACTTAATGAGCATTGCATAAAAACTTGGGTAGAGAGCCCAGCCTCATGTGGAAAAGGGAACCATTAAGTGATGCTGCTGTTTACAGTTCACCATGATGGAGTACGAAGTAGACTCTTTTGGCTGTGACTCACATTTTTGGTAGAAGGAAAATGTTAAGCCAAAAGTTCAAAGCCATTCTAAAACTGAAAGTAGTGGTAGATTTTTCAGTTCAGGTCCTTGGCATTCTTTGACTTGGTCCCAGTTTTCAGTGCTCCCCACTTGACAGGACAGCCTGGTGTCCCCTCCCTGGGTTTTCTGAGCAGTTTGAGCTAGCCTGCACGCTGCTACCACAAATTCACTGTCAGGGCAGGGGAGAAGGTAAGAAGTCTTGATCTGTAGTTCCCAAAGCTTCTTAAATATATCTGACTAATACTTGGTTTCTGCCTTATATAGGTTTTGGAAAATCAGGCCAGTCGAATTGTTCTCCTTTTGTTTTCAGTTTGCTTTATGTCAGCAAAAATTCTCTAAAAACCTCCTCTGCATTTTGCCTCAAGAGTAAGCTTTTCCAGCTATTCATTGAGATTAAGGCTTAAGCCTAGAAATTTCATTTTGATTAAATTAATAGCTTGTGGAAACAATGCCTTCTTTTACTTTTGACCTTGAATTTGCAAGAGAAGAGGAAAATTTCAGGAGTATATCATACTCTGTTCAAAGTTAAAAAGTGAAAGACATGTGCTAGGTCATTTAAGTAATTTTGGCACATTCATTTTTCTTGAAGAAAGTAGGTTTGATTTTTGTATTGTGGGCTTGATTTTTGGTGTGCATGTGAGTGTGTGATTGCTTCCCAGACTTGTGATACTATCTTTGCTTTCAGGAGGACAAAAAATGCTTCATATGCAATTCACAAGATCCTTATCATGAAACCCTCAACCCTGACAGTCATCTCATTGAAAATGTGGTCACGACATTTGCTCCAAACCGCCTTAAGATCTGGTGGCAGTCCGAAAATGGTATGTGTGGTGTGGGAATAACTTCCATGGAGTGTGATTAGTTACCTGGAAAGTGTTTACAGGCTCCTGGGTGTTTGTAATTGCGATTGGTTTCTCTATCCTGGAATTATGGCCTTCAACAGATTTACTGCCCAGAGCACTGAATTCTCTTGGTAAAATCTGATCCCTTCTTCTTGAAGTATGCACTTCCTATAAGAAAGAAGTCTTTCATGCGAAACCAAAGGAGGATTTCGTAGTCTTCATCTAGAGGAGCCCTTGGGGACTGTGGCAATGTGCGGGGGCAGTCTGGGGAGGGCATGGGAAGGCTTTGCCCCACGCAGGCCGTCATCCTTCCACAAAACAGCCATCTTTCATTTTGATCAATCCCAAAAGAAAGGGCAAAATCAGCCACCTTCCTTCCGTCTAGAGAAAATTTAGCAATAGTACTATGAATACACACTAGACATAATTTCTCAGACACTCAACAAGGATAATGACCCTAAGTCAACTTTTCTAGTGAGTGTGTGAATCCAACCCTTTTTCCTTTCTTTGCCATTTGGGTTGGGATTTAATAAATTCATCCAATATGGTGTTACTATTGTGGTGCAACTAAGCTCAACTTAGTTTTGCATTTGTTTCCAAGTCAAATGCTGAAATTTGGGGACTAACAGTAGAGTTAATGTGTTTGCTGTTAATCATAAGTTACCTTTGTATCTTTTTTAAAAAAGCATTTATTAGAAAGGACTCAAAGAAGTGAATCTAAGCTTGGCCAGAGGAAGCCTGGGCACTGCTAGATCCCTTTATTATGTGCACTATGCCCAGGAAGCTTTGGGGTGCTTTGCACTTATTTATCAGTCTGTAAAGAGGAAGTGTTTTTTGCACCACAAGGCTTTCAAGATCCTAGTTCTCCACCAGGGATCAAACCTGGGCCCCCTGCAGCGGAAGCATGGAGTCCTAACTACTAGACCGCCAGGGGATTCCCAGGAGGAAGTCTCTTTGTAGACTTATTTCTAATTGATTATGAAATTATACATGCTTTCTAAAAGACTATTGATTTCTAGGGAAGGTTGATTATTCATTGGTAACCTTTGGGACTCCATTGGTTATCAACTTGATTGAGATAGACTAGATGTCAGAAGGCAGTTTATCAGTTAGAGCCTTGTTAATTCTTCATAGGAGGGTATCTGAGTTAAGAGTTCAGGGTAAAAGAGAAGTTTCTATAAATCTGCACTTGAGTCACAGGGGACTTGTGAAATAGCATAGATCTGATTACAAATGTGGGACCTATCTGACTGTCCACATTCTTCCAGTGAGACTGAAAGACAATTAGAAGGATGCCTTGGGAATTCCCCAGCAGTCCAGTGGTTAGGACTCCATGGTTTCACTGCTGATGGCACGGGGTTCAGTCCCTAGTCGAGGAACTAACATCCCTGCTAACTGGGTGCAGTGTGGTGCGGCCAAAAAAAAGACAGAAGGGTGCCTCAACATCAGTATCAAGTTCATAGACAGTAAAATAGTTCATCAAGCTCTGTAGTTCTTGAAGAGGGTTTTTCTTGGTTACGTCATGTGTTAATCAGTTTCCACAATTCTGAGTTTGTGGGACAAGAGAGGACAAAGGCCCGAAAGAAGGGATTTTCAAACCAAGGGGCTTGAGGGCTCTGTCACTGTTGTAAGAGATTAGATAGGATTAGATTGATGGAACTTAGTCTTCAGAAAGTCAGAAGGATTGTTACTGTCTCCTATCATCTCTCTGCTGTCTGATAGTTCACAGTTGAAGAGTTTCTTGATGAATGTGATTTTTATCTATTTTCTGTGTGTTTTATCCAAGTTGAGCTTTACATGATGCATTAAATTATCAGTGCTCAGACTCAAAACGGCTTGGAATGTGCAGCTGCTTTTAACTTAGCCCTGATGATGCTTTATTCCCTGACAGAAATCAAATACACCACAGAAGAATGATCTTGGTTCTTTTCTCCATGGATTTTTCTTCCCATATTTAAAAAAAAAACCTGTAGCACTTTATCAGGTTAGGTATCTAAAATGGAATGTGCTTTTCAAGCCCACATCGGCAGATACATTCTTATGTTACAGAACTGGTCCTAGTCTTGCTCTGACTTTACATTATTTCGTTATCTCTTCATTTTAAACAAACAGTGCAGGTACTTAAAAGCTTGGGAAGGGAGAGACAGATAGTTGCTTAGCTAACATGTTGCTCAGAAAGAAACTTCGAGAGTCGGTTTGTAATATGGCTCTTTTTCAGAAGTTAGATAAGGTTAGTTAGCATGATGATACTGTTTTTCTTTAACATTCCAACTAACTCATATCCGTTCCAGTGACTCCTTTCCCTCCCTCCCCCACCCCCACCCCCAATTGACTTGGCAGTTTTCCAGTGGGAGAGTTTATTTCAAAAGTCTTACTGATTTCCTGAAAATACACCAGCCTGTGACATGATTCATTCTGACACATTCCTGTCTTTCTGCATTTAAGACTTCTCTTGCTCCGGAAGCTGAACCCCCAAAAGCTCTCTGGAGCACAGGAAACATGGAAAGGTCTCCTTCACCAAACAGGCAGGCTCGAGGGCCCAGGGGATTGTGGAGGAGGTGCTGTCCATCCCTGGAATTCCAGTGGCCTTTTTAGCCTTTTAACGTGGGATGACTTGACCCCCAGGGCATAGTGCAAAGGCTCATTTGTTTGTTCAGGCTTTCCCCTGAAAGGGAAGATGTTAGTATTTGTTCTGGGGCAGTTTATTTATTTGACCCATTCTTTGTCTCTTTGGCATTGTTTCTCCATTGTGGCAATGCACCCAAGGGCTTCTCCATCAGGGATAGGTTTTTCTAAATTGGAGTGTAACTCACATTCATGGTGGACTCCTGTTTTCTTTGCTGCTGCATAGAAACAAAAAGGAATATTTGTGTTTCGACTGGATTGTGTCCCTGTGCCTCAGACTGCAGAGCTGAACCCCTACGGTCCACAGGAAATGCCCCCTCTCTTTTCCCCTTTGAGAGTCCCTTGGCTTAGAGAGTTGGAAAGACTTTTCAGTTTTTACTAAGCAAAGGATGTCTTTCTTGACAGCAACTAAAGGCATTCCGCCAGATGTCTTGTTCCAGGGAGCACATTCAATACGTTGAACTCCAGAATGATTTGTAACCAGCTGAAGAGTCATTCTGAGATGTGCTTTATCACCTCAATCAAGCCAGGGGGTTATTGTTATTATCTTATCTTCAGATTAAGGTGGACTGCAGAGAGAATTTCTATGAGGAGCATAAAGATAGTTGAAGAGAATAGACTCAATTGTTCACAGATGTTCTTGTTTACATCGCTATTTCCTTTTATCTTTTTAAAAATTATCCTATAGGTGTGGAGAATGTCACTATCCAACTGGATTTGGAAGCAGAATTTCATTTCACTCATCTCATCATGACCTTCAAGGTAAGGAATCCCTCCCTTTCTCACAAATGACACAATTGTGTAATTCCCCCTTTCAGAATGGATGGCTGTTGTGAGTTGGCCTAAATGGGAACCTAAACATTATTGTTGCTATAAATTAGGATAATTGAGCAGCTTTTAAACATGGGCATGGATAACTACACTTAATAGATACTCTATCTTTGTGGCAATAAGTAGAGAGAGCCACTGTTCTATGATTTGACTGTAAACTTTTAATTAGATATCTGTTAATTTCCCCATGGAGAGAGACAGCTTTGACTCACTCCCAAACCACGGTAAAACATCTGGAAAGTAAATCCCTCCTCCCTTGGGTTGATGTTTTAATGCTGACTTTGGTAACTGGAAGGGAAGTATGTTATCTTTAGTTTTCAAGGTTTTGCAAAATTTGTGGGAACGGTTTTACAGTTCTTTAAGAAATGTGCCTGCTTTCTTCAGTGTGGATTTTTTTCCCATCCTTTTTCTTTGAGAGATGTAAAATGACTCCAGGACTAAGGAATGGCTCTGTACAAAGTCTCTTTGTTTCTTCTTAAGCAGCTGCCTGGAAATGACAGGCTTCATATGGCTTAAAGTACATGTTGGTGCACACAAAACCCATAATTTACTTATTGCTTCTCAGATTAAAATCACTTTTGAGTCGTTTTCTATTGGGCATGGGGGCCTTGTCTCTACCCCTGCAGGTTTTAGAAAAGGTGCCCAGGGTAGATTTGATTTACCATGTGGGCTGGTAACCACTAAAGTCTTAACTTGTGTCCTCTACGTGAGCCTGGGAGGCCTAGGGTCAGGAGTAGGCATTGAGGTCTAGGAGATGTGACTAGGAGAGATGCTGGGCTACCTGTCCCCAGGCCTGGGTTCATCCCCTTGCTTCTCCCCAGGAACCCACTCTTGCTGCTTGGGGAAAGGGTAGGGTGAAGGTTTACACTGTGTCACCTGCTCCTATGAGGTGGGGGAGGACTTCCCCTAAACCATTTTGTCCCTTCATTGGCCATGAGCTCAACTTGGCAGTTAGAATTAAGGCTCAACCTCAGATGTGGCCTGCATCTTGTTGTTCAGTTGCTCAGTTGTGTCCGACTGTTTGCAACCCCATGGACTGTAGCCTACCAGGCTCCTCTGTCCATTGAATTTTCCAGGCAGGAATGCTGGAATGGGTTGCTGTGCCCTCCTTCGGGGGAATCTTCCCAGCCCAGGGATTGAACCTGTTTTTCCTGAATTGGCAGGTGGATTCTTTACCTCTAGTGCCACCTGGGAAGCCCAAGGGAAGAAGGTGTACTTGCAAATAACTTGATACAAGGCAAGATGTGCTCACTGCTATAGCAGAAGTTCAGGCAATGTCCATCAGCATGGAGGATGGGGAGATTCATTTTAGCCTGGAATAAAGGAGAAAGCTTTACAAGGAGAGGACTGTGACTGCGCTTGACCTGGGTCAGGAAGAGTCAGCAGGATTTTAGGAGGAAGAGGTAGAAGAAAAGGCCTTCTTGACAGAGGAAACAGGATGAGAGCAAATCCCCAGTGATGGGACAGTTTGGACAGAGTTTGTTCAGCACGTACTATGTAGACATGCCTTGAATGTCTACACTTGGGCCAGTGAGGGGAGCAACGGGAAGTAAGACTATAGCCAGAAGGAACTTGCTTCCTTCCTGAGGAGTGTGAACTTTGTAGGAGATGGGGAGCCATGGACAGGAAATGAGACCTGTGTTTCAGGAAATGAGGGAGCCAAGAGGAAAAGCAAAGGAGGGCCTGGGGCATGGAGAAGAGAAGGCATAGAGGCAGGAGGCTCTCAAGGTCCGCGGTAAGGGGGAGCTGACTTAGGCAGGGCTGTGGTTCTCAACTAGGAGGGAGCCACCTCCTGCAACTGGTGTCCTATCAGTCTGACGTGGAGAGCTTTTTCTAATCACACATCGCCCCTTGCCACCATACTCTGCTACCCTCTGCGACTGCTAACTTTGAGAGTCATTGCCCAGAGGAGGAGCCTCTGTTTGCTAAGGGAGTCAAAGGTTGAACCATGAACTGGAGAAATATTGGAAGCAGAACGGCAGAAGGCAGGGTTAGGAAAGGGATGAATCAAAGATTCCTGAGATGTCCAAGCTGGGGAACCTGGAGGCTGCTGATACCATTAAGAGTGGTGAGGACAGAAAGGGGGTGAGGATGAAGAGTGTGTTTATTCCTTTTTAAAATGTATTTTATTTAGCTATAGTTGATTTACAGTGTTATGCTATAAAACAAATGACACATATACATTTGTATGTGTATATACATATATATATATATTCTTTTTCATATTCTTTTCCATTATGGTTTATTACAGATTATTGAATATAGTTCCCAGTGCTATAGAATAGGACCTTATTTATTTGGGTAGCATTTCCCTTTTCCACTGGCACCTTCCTGACCCAGGGATCAAACCTGGGTCTTCTGCACTGCAGGCAGATTCTTTACCTCCTAAGCCACCAGGAAGTGTGACAGTGAAAGTGTTAGTCAGTTGTGTCTGACTCTTTGTGACCTCATGGACTATAGACTGCCAGGCTTCCCTGTCCATGGGATTCTCCAGGCAAGAATACTGGAGTGGGTTGCCATTCCCTTCTCCAGGGGATCTTCCCAACCCAGGGATCGAACCTGAGTCTCCTGCATTGCAGGCAGATTCTTTCCTGCCTGAGCCACCAGGGAAGCCCATGTAATAACTATATCTGCTAATCCCAAAGTCCCAATTTATCCCTCCCCTGCTTGTCCTTCCCCTTGGCATCCAAAAGTCTGTTCTCTATATCTGTGAGTCTGTTTCATAGAAACATTCATTTGTGTCATATTTTAAATTCCATACAGTAAGTCACCTATGTACCAATAAGTTCTGTTTGGAGAGTTTGTAGGTCCAGTTTATTTGTAAGACCAACAAAGTTAGCCTACGTACCCAACTAACACAATCAGCTGTGTAGTACTGTACTATAATTGGTTTATCATACTTCTCACACAAGTGATACGTAAAAAACAAGCCAACACAAAAAATAAAACAGTTTTTAATCTTATAATACTTTGGAAAGTACAGTAGTACAGTACGACAGTTGACATCTAGGGGCCAGCATCAAGAGAACAGCAAGAAGCATTACCAACTGGAGGAGGGAAAGGAGGTGAGAGATGGTAGAGCTAAAGGATCATCAACAAAGGAGACGGAAGGCAAGCTGGAATTTCACCCACACCTGATGTTGATGGCACAGGCTCTGGTTCCTTGCTGGATCCAATTCTGTCTACCCTCTTGAAGAAAAACGATCCAATGATGTCTGGGTAATAACATGTTCACATCTTTGAAAATTCAGAACTTGAAGGTTTGTATGTAGGGGACTTACTGTGTAAGTGATATCATATGGTATTTGTCTTTCTCTGTTTCACTTAGTATGATAATCTCTAGATCCATCTGTGTTGCTACAAATGGCATTATTTCATTCTTTTTATGGCTAAGCAGTATTCCATTATATATATGTACCACATCTTCTTTATCCATTCATCTGTAGACTAACATTTAGGTTGTCTCCATGTCTTACTTATTATAAATAGTGCTGGTGTGAACATCTTTTTGAATTATAGTCTGGATACATGCCCAGGCTTGGGACTGCTGGATTATATGAGAATATTTTCAGGGAGATAGGTGCTTACTAAGTGGATTGGACTTTCTTAGGCTTGCATAATCTAGTTAGCATATCAACAGTCTGTTTTTGTACATAGCCAGATGTTTCCAAGCTCACAGCTTTTTTATTTAGTATAAATTCAGAGACAGCTATGCAGCAGTGTGAGGCCTGAGAAGGTCAATGACTCAGCAAACAGCACAGAAAGACTTCCCTTCTGTAGGTAAAATGCATTGTCCTGGTTTCCAGCAGCTTCCTAACCTCACGGGAAATTGGCCTTTTGGGACTTGGAAGGTTCCAGAGGGGAGGAATAAGGAAGCACAGCCAGGACGGCTGTAAGGCTTCCTTGTGACATAGAGACATCAGGCTAGTCTCTCTCCAGGTGTCACCACCAAGGAGCTGTGTCCCGTGGGAGGGTTTGCCGTGGTTCAGTTCGTTACTGGGGTTTTATCCCCCTTATTTTAAAATTCTTAGCCTAATACTCTCTCAGGTTTAATATAAAGTATCATTTCCTTGTATTTCTAAATAGGTAAAAAATAAATTAAGCCTGAACAACTAGTAAATGTATAAGTCAAAGAATCTATCAAAATATGACTTTTCATTTCCTTATCCTTGTCTCCTTTTATCAGTGAGAAAGATCATCAAGATTATTAAGGAAGGTGCAAGATCTGGGCATGTGCTACTTTTCACTTTAGTTGTCACCCAGATTTTATTTTTGTTTATTTTTTTATGATCCTGTTCAAGTTCTTGGTCATCTTGGCCTGCAACATTTGATCTCTCTGAAAAAAAATTTTCATTTTTATATAATTTTTAAAGATCACTCTCCAGTAACAGTTATTACAAAATATTGGCTATATTCCCTGTAACCTATCTAACACCCAATAGTTTGTTGCTCCCAGTCCCCAACTCTATATTGCCCCTCCCCTGCTCCCTACCGGTAACGAGTTTGTTCTCTATAAGTCTAGCACTGGTTGGAATTCAGAAGTGTCTTTGTTCAGATTCTGTTTGCTGAGTCAGCTTCCCTTTCATTCATCACTGTTGAAGCATTTGCTTATTTTTAGTGTTCATTTTGTTTCATCTCATATTTCCAGTTGTCCCTGTTCACCACAACCTCCTAAATCTCTGTCCTGCTTGCTTCCAGAATTCTTGTCCTTTTCCTCCTTCTGACATCCATTTTTCAGGCTGCCTTTACACCAGTAACCAGAGAGGCAGAAAAGATCTTCATTCAGGCTGGGTTTGAAGCCTCTCTGCCAATAGCTGGTGAGTTAGGTGATCTCTCTGAGCCTTCATTTCCTCATCTGTCCGACAAATGTGTTGTGAAGGTGTGTTAGTGTGCTAGGACTGCCAATGCAAACTGCACAGACTGGGTGACTTAAACAACAGAAATGGATTTTCTCAGGGTTCTGGACGCATGTAGTCTGAGATGAAGGTGTCAGTAGAGTTGGTTTCTTCTGTGGCCTCTGTCTCTCCTTGGCTTTGTACATGACTGTCTTCTCCCTGTGTCTTTACCTCTGTACCTGTCTGTGTCCTAATATCTTCTTCTTTAAAGACATCAGTCATATGGGATTAGGGCCCACTCCAATCACCTCATTTTACTTTCAGTTCAGTTGCTCAGTCATGTCCGACTCTTTGTGACCCCATGGACTGCAGCACGCCAGGTCCATTACCAACTCCCAGAGTTTACTCAAATTCATGTCCATTGAGTAGGTGATGCCTTCCAACCATCTCATCCTCTGTCCTCCCCTTCTCCTCATGCCTTCAGTCTTTCCCAGCGTCAGGGTCTTTTCAAATGAGTCAGTTCTTCACATCAGGTGCCAGAGTATTGGAGTTTCAGCTTCAGCATCAGTCCTTCCAATGAATATTCAGGAATGATTTCCTTTAGGATAGACTGGTTGGATCTCCTTGCAGTCCAAAGGACTCTCAAGAGTCTGCTCCAACACCACAGTTCAAAAGCATCAATTCTTTGGTGCTCAGCTTTCTTTATATTCCAACTCTCACATCCATACATGACTACTGGAAAAACCATAGCTTTGACTAGATGGACCTTTGTTGGCAAAGTAGTATCTCTGCTTTTTAATACGGTGTCTAGGTTGATCATAGCTTCTCTTCCAAGGTGCAAGTGTCTTTTAATTTCATGGCTGCAGTCACCATCTGCAGTAATTTTGGAGCCCAAGAAAATAAAGTCTGTCACTGTTTCCACTGTTTCCCCATCTATTTGCCATGATTACCCTTTTAAAGACCCTTGTTATTGTTCACCGGCTATGTCCGACTTTTTGTGACCCCATGGACTGCAGCACTCCAGGCTTTCCTGTCCTCCACTATTTCCCAGAGTTTGCTCAAACTCATGTCCATAGAGTTGGTGATGCCATGCAACCATCTATCCTCTGTTGCCCCCTTCTCCTCTTGCCATCAATCTTTCCCAACATTAGGGTCTTTTCCACTGAGTTGGCTGTTCATATCAGGTGGCCAAAGTACTGGAGCTTTAGCATCAGTGCTTCCAGTGAATATGCAAGGTTGATTTCCTTTAGGATTGACTGGTTTGATCTCCTTGCTGTCCAAGGGACTCTCGAGAGTCTTCTCCTGTACCACAGTTTGAAAGCACCAATTCTTTGGTGCTTAGCCTTTTTTATAGTCTAACTCTCACATCCATACATGAATACTGGAAAAACCACAGCTTTGACTAGATGGACCTTTGTTGGTAAAGTGATGTCTATGCTTTTTAACATACTTTCTAGATTTGTCATAGCTTTTCTTCCAAGGAGCAAACGTCTTTTAATTTTGTGGCTGCACATACCATCTGGTGGTTTTTGGAGCCAGTGATTTTTGGAGCCAAAGCAAATAAAATCTGTCACGGTTTCCACTTTTCCCCCATTTATTTGCCATGAAATCATGGGACCTAATGCCATGATCTTAGTTTTTTGAATGCTGAGTTTTAAGCCAGCTTTTTACTCTCCTCTTTCACCCCCATCAAGAAGCTCTTTAGTTCCTCTTCACTTCCTGCCACTGGAGTGGTACAATCTGCATATCTGAGGTTGTTGATATTTCTCCCAGCAATTTTAATTCCAGCTTGTGAGTCATTCAGCCTGGCATTTGGCATGACGTACTCTGCATATAAGTTAAATAAGCAGGGTGACAATATACAGCCTTGACGTACTCCTTTTCTAATTTTGAACCAGTCCATTTTACCATGTTCAGTTCTAACTGTTGCTTCTTGATCTGCATACAGATTTCTCAGGAGACAGGTAAGGTGGTCTGGTATTCCCATCTTTTGAAGAATTTTCCACAATTGTGATCTACAAAAATCAAAGGCTTTAGCGTAGTTAATGAAGCAGAAGTAGATGTTTTTCTGGAATTCCCTTGCTTTCTCTATGATCAGATATTGGCAGTTTGATAAAGTCAAAGGCTTTAGCATAGTTAATGAAGCAGAAGTAGATGTTTTTCTGGAATTCCCTTGCTTTCTCTATGATCAGATATTGGCAGTTTGATCCTGGTTCCTATATCTTTTCTAAATCTAGCTTGTACATCTGGAATTTCTCTCTTCACATACTGCTGAAGCCTAGCTTGAAGGATTTTGAACATTATGTTGCTAACATGTGAAATGAACACAGTTGTACCGTAATTTGAACTTTCTTTGGCATTGCCTTTCTTTGAGATTGGAATGAAAACTGACCTTTTCCAGTCCTGTGGCCATTGCTGAGTTTTCCAAATTTGCTGGCATATTGCATGCAGCACTTTAACAGCATCATCTTTTAAGATTTTAAATAGCTTAGCTGGAATTCCATCACCTCCACTAGCTTTGTTCAGAGTAATATTTCCTAAGACCCACATGTCTTCACAGTCCAGGATGTCTAGCTCTAGGTGAGTGACCACACCTAGTAATGTTTCCAAAGTTCATCCATGTCATAGGAAGTATCTGAATTTCAGTTCTATTTATTGCCGAATAATAATAGTCCATTGCTTATGTGTATCACCTTTTGTATATCCATTATCCGTTAATGGACACTTGAGTGATTTCCACTTGTTGGTGATTATGAATAATGCTGCTCTAAATGTTTATGTATGAGAGTCATCTGAGTCCCTGCTTTCAGTTGCTTTAGGGTGTGTAGATAGAATTTCGGTGTTCTCCAGCTTCTTGAGTTAGTAATTGCTTCTCCTTGTTTTTCCAAAGCACACTGCATGTGACTCTACTATAAAGTGTGATGGATATTTTTGTAAATGTTTTCTACCCGTTCCTGGACCTTATTGGACGAGTTACAGCACTTAGACCATTGTCTGGTACTGAGTAGCTGTCATTACACATCTACTGAATGATTAAATGACGGCGTGAAGGAACAAGCAGTCAATCTCAGCTGTCACGTCCTGGGCATGGTGGCTCAATGCGCCAAAACTTGTCTGCACTAAGGCCTGTTTATAATCAGCTTCTAAAGAGAAACAGCTTACTAGTCTCTAATAGGGTGGGAGAAAGTGCAATATTTAGAGGCGAGACACTTTCCTGCAAGAAGAGGCTCCATGGAACAGCTTGAAGTATTTGAAATCCAGCCACAGTGAAATACCAACCACATGCAGTCAGGGTTTGTGGCATACAGTTGAGTGATATTTTCCTCTGGGATTTAAAAAAATATAGATAACCAATAAAAGCATGCAGTGAGTCTCTTCCACCCTGTCTTTAGACATTCCGTCCAGCTGCTATGCTGATAGAACGGTCGTCCGACTTTGGAAAAACCTGGGGTGTATACAGATACTTTGCCTATGACTGTGAGAGCTCATTTCCGGGCATTTCCACCGGCCCCATGAAGAAAGTCGACGATATAATTTGTGATTCCCGATATTCTGACATTGAGCCCTCAACAGAAGGAGAGGTCTGCTTATACTTTTTATTTTCCATGCTATTTACAAATCCAGTTTTTGATCGTAGCAAAAATACCAATTACTCTTATGTCTATTTTTAGGTGATATTTCGTGCTTTAGATCCTGCTTTCAGAATAGAAGATCCTTACAGTCCAAGGATACAGAGTAAGCCTGTTTTCGAATAAAAGCTTGGATGGAAAACCACGATCATGGGAGAAAGTTTACCCAGACCACTGCTACCCAGAATCTAAATACTCAGTGCTGAATCCACCCTCTTCATTTCCTTCTTTCTCTGCAGTGCTATACTAGAAGCTCTTGAAATTGGCAATAATCAAAGTCCTCACTGACGGGAACATATTTTGATAAGAGTAAAAGGTTGCTGTCATAAGTCCTCAAACCATTATGCTGGTCATGTAATACCTTATTTGCTTGTTTGTTATATATATGTGTATGTGTATATAAAAATAACGTACGTGTGCTAAGTTCCTTCAGTTGGGTCCGACTCCTTGCAGCCCTGTGGACTCTAACCCACCAGGCTCCTCTGTCCATGGGATTCTCCAGACAAGAATACTGGAGTGGATTGCCATGCCCTCTTCCAGGGAACCTTCCCGACTCAGGGATCAAACCCAAAGCTCTCAAGTTCTCCTGAATTGGCAGGCGGGTTCTTTACCACTAGCACCAACTGGAAAATCATATATGATATGTGTGTGTGTGTGTGTGATACATTAATATATATCCTATATATTATGTGTATCGATATATAATTATGTATATGTATAATTAAGGCTTCCTTGATGACTCACCTGGTAAACAGTCTGCCTACTAATGTAGGGACACAAGAGATGTGGGTTCAGTCCCTGGGTTGGGAAGAGATCCTGGAGAAGGAAATGGCAACCTGCTCCAGTATTCTTGCCTAGAAAATTCCATGGACAGAGGAGCCCATGGGTTTGCAAAGAGTCAGACATGACAGAGCTCACATGCATAATTAAGGTACAGCTTAGCTTCCCTGGCAGATCAGTCGGTAAAGAGTCTGCCTGCAATGCAGGAGACCTGGGTTCAAACCCTGGGTTGGGAAAATCCCCTGGAGAAGGGAATGGCAACCCACTCCAGTATTCTTGCCTGGAGAATCCCATGGACAGAAGAGCCTAATGGGCCATATTCCACAGGGTTGCAAAGAATTGAACACGACTGAGTGACTTTCACTTTCATTTTTAGGGTGTTGCTAACAAAGTGTCCCCCAAAATGTAGCATCTCAAACAAAAAAGTTTACTTCTCTCTTACAGAATCACCCAGAGGGATTTTCAAATAAAGTACTGTTCGCTTGTCACAAGCAAGCAGTCTTACCAGATAAAATACAGGCTGAAACCCTGTTCAATATGAATTTTCAGATAAATGATAAATTATTTTTTAGCATAACTACATCCCATGTAATATTTGTGATTAGTATGAGCATATTTCATGCAATATTTGTGGGTGAGGATAGCCATGTCTCATGTGGTATTTGGGACATATTTATACCAAAATGATTAGATGTTTATCTGAAATTCAAAGGTAACTGAGCACCTTGTATTTTTATTGCTAAATCTGGCACTTGTAGCCATTAGATCACCCAGGTTCCCAAGTTCCTTCTGGCTTATAGTCTGTGTCCACGTGGTCAGACCTGGAAAAACCCCACCTTGTCCTTGTACCAACCTGCAAGAGGAGACAAGTAAAAGTCAAGTGGCTTAGAAGCCATACGTCACATCCGTTCACACGCCATTGGCCAAAGCAGTCCCCTGGCTACGCTTCAGGAGATGCTGGGAAACCTCTCTAACCAGTGGCTGTATGTGTTCTCAAACTCTTGGCCAGGGCTCTTATTGTCAGAGGAAGAAGAAAAGAAAGAATCCTGGGGGAGATCATAGGTCTCAACCTTGCTCAATATGCTCAATGAGGGTTGTAGTTCCATTTTCCAGATGAGTCAGCTGAGGCTCAGAGGGTTGGACTAACATGCATAAAGTGAGTTGGCTATTTAATGTCAGATCCTAAGTGTTCTTGTTATGACTCTCAGTTCAGAGGGCTTTCCGTCGTTCAGGAACCATGCTTATGTCTTCACAAAAAGTACATTTTGATCTTCTTGCGAGGCAGAATGTGCACTAATTAAAAGAATGGGCTTTGGAATCCAACAGAGCTGGGCTTAAGTTCTAGCTCCAGTGTATTCTGTGATCTTAGGCAAGGAATTTATTTAAAACTTTTCTTAGTCTTTATTTTTTCATCTGTAAGTGGAGATAGTCATATTGACCTTATGGTTGTTGTGGAAGGAAAATGAGTTAATATATATAAATGACTCACCAAAGTGCCTGACACATAGGAAGTGCTGGATCCGTGAAGTTGCTGCCACTCTTGGCGTTGTTGCTGCCTTCAGCTGTCACTCAGACCTTTTCTAGACTGGGTCCCACACCTCAGAGTTAAGGTGAGGCTCCCTCTCTCCAGTTGCTGAGGTGCAGTCAATTGAGTGGAGGTGGGCCAGGGTCTTGCTGGTCTTCCCCTAATTTGAACCCATGGCACACACACACACACCCTTACCCCCCAGCTCACAGCATGAAAGAGTAGAACTGAAGGACTCCAGGGAAGATTGCCAAAAAAGTACCATTTCCCCGCTTAAATTAATTTTACAAGTGGCCCAGATCATCTCTAGTCCAGAATTTATTCATCCTATTGTCAAACACATTTTTTACGATTTTAAATTTTATTTTAAAAACATTTTTATTGGAGTACAGTTGGTTTACCGTGTTGTATTAGTTTCAGATGTACAGCAAAGTGTTTCAGCTATACATGTATTCATTATTTTCCAGATTGTTTTCTCATAGGTTATCCCGGAATATTGAGCAGAGCTCCTCCTGCCATATACCATAAGTTCTTGTTGGTTATCCATCTTATATACAGCAGTGTGTGTACGTTCCTCCCAAGCTCCTGATTGATCTCTCCTTCCCCCCACCCCTGCCCTGCCAGGTTTCCCTTTGCTAACCAGAAGTTTGTTTTCAAAATCTGTAAATCTTTCTGTTTTGTAAATAAGTTCATTTGTATCATTTTTTAAAATTAGGTTCCACATATGAGCGATATCCTATGATATTTGTCCTTCTCTGTCTGGCTTCACGTAGTATATCAAATATTTAATGGCACGTTCAGCTTTGTGTCATTTCTAAGTGTGCTCTGGGAGACCTGTGCTCCCTGCTCTCAAAAGTTGCAAGAAGTGTCTGCACAAGTTCCTTGACCAACACCTCCTGGGTCTCTCAAAGGACTCTAAGTTTGTTCCTTTTGGGTGATACTTGTTTTACTTCCGTTAGAATTCTGTTGTGTTTGGCCGTTCAGTGGCATCAGAAAATCTATTTCTATATCAAACAAGCATCCATTGTAACAGATCACGCTTTGGATTTACTTTGTGATCAAGGGAACAATATCTCTTTAGCTGTCCCTATTGTTTGAGTCCTCTGAGACTCACTTCAAAAGTGATTGTGCCTCTTAAGACAGCAGTCAATTTGAGGCTTAGATGTGGTTAAATACGGCAGGAGAGCTCGAAGGGAGCACAGTTGCTCTTCTGAGGACTTCCAGAGATCAGCTCAAGGGTTTCTAAATACTCCAGCTGCTCTTCGAGTTTGTTTTTTGGCCTCTTGTCAATAGGCACTTGTGCTCATTCTGTGCAGGAGAAAATGCTGGCATTCAGAAATTCCATTCAGCAAAGTAGTACCACAATTTCTCTGTTTAGTTTTTGATTTTACAAAGAGCCTAAGTTGAATGCATGGCCTCATAGGCTTTCTCTTTCAACCCACAGCTATTTCTATAGTCTTCATTGTATGCTGTGCATATGTTGTAAGTATTTAAAATTGTATCTAGGCTTTGAAAGTATCTGATGTATTGGGCTAATGCCCCATTGTCCTGTGTTGTAAATTGTAAGAATCCATCAACAGAAATGAAAGGAAAGCTTAGAAGCAGTTTCAGGCTATGGAGCTAAAAGGGGAGGGCAGGTAGACTGTTTAGTAATTAATGTTTAGCAACTTAGTGATTAATGAAAGTACTGATGGAGAAGGCTATATGACTGTTAGTTTATCAAGTTACTAGAGAATGTCATTGACGGCCCCGCTTCTGTAATAAGCATTGGTCTATAAACCTAGGAAAAGGAAGGAAAGTTCAAATAAGAGACATTTCTCTACAAGAATCTCTATTTAGGAAAGCAATCTGCCCCAACATCCCAACTAAACTCCTTTATCTTCATGCTACTGTATTATATTGGTAAATTGTATTGTAAAACAAGGACCAAAAAAGTTGTAGGTTGTAATGGTGATTCAAAACTTGTTTGAGATAGTCAGTCCCTTGATTATGGTTATCCTATCATGTCAAATTGATTTTAGTAACTTGTGTTTCATTTGATTGGTGGGAAATTTCAGGTAGCATTTTTTCCTCCAGAAATAAACACAAACATGTTTTCTATCTTACAATAATAATGACAGTTAGGGTGCTTTGATAAATTCTTTCCCACCTAAATGGAATTTTCTGATTTTGAGACTAACACTAATTGCTGTGGGAACCAGATGGTATTGCAGTAGTTTAGATTACTGTGTGCCAGTGACTTCTGGCAAGCATGCAACTGCATTCTTAAATTTCTCTACTTTCACACTTCTTTCTACAACATCAGTCTGCCAACAAATCCATCATAGAATAGATGTTCTTGTTAAATGGTGATGAGAAGGGAGTAACCTTTCTTCCAGAGACCTTCACTTTAGGGTAAACTTTGTTATTACATGCATCTAGATCATGAAAGGGAAGTAAACTTTACATAAGCTATTTTTATTTGTCATGTGTTTCTATAAAGAAGAAAGGTGTTGTCTTAATTGCAAACAAGGTCTTGCTTCTTTGATCATACTTTTCATCTTCTTGGTGACCTTCGTAGATCTCTTAAAAATTACCAACTTGAGGATCAAGTTTGTGAAACTACATACTTTGGGAGATAACCTTTTGGATTCCAGAATGGAAATCAGAGAAAAGTATTATTACGCGGTTTACGATATGGTGGTTCGAGGAAACTGCTTCTGCTATGGCCACGCCAGCGAGTGTGCCCCTGTGGACGGAGTCAATGAAGAAGTAGAAGGAATGGTAAGTACATGCTCCAGGCAGCCTTCTCCTTTGTACAGATGATTCTTTTTTTTTTTTTTTTGTACAGATGATTCTTAAAAGCAAATTGAAGCTAGTCTTAGTGTAAGCCTTTTTATTTTGAGTTTTATTTGTCCAGACTTCCCTTTAAATTTAATAGCCTTTTGTACCATTCCAGTGGTTAATTTTTTTCATTTCCTGTTTGCTGATTTTCTTGGACTGCAAGAATGTAAGGACTACTCGTTTCACAAACACTGAATTCATTTTTGAAAATTGCGACTGCAGGCTGCCTCTATAGTAGACATTTTATACAACAAGGATTAAAAACTTTTCTCAACTGACAGTCCCATCTTCCTTTACTTGAGGGAAGATTAAAAACCACAAGCATTCCAGCCTTCATGCCAGAAAACATAAATTGACACCAGCCCAGAGAAACTGGAAATTTGAACCTAGAACCATGGGATACCATTTAGGAGTCAAATGGACTTTGCATCTTGATCTTCTAGTTTCATTCTTTTCCCACTTTTATGTTGTGTTTTCAAATTTTTAAAATTAGTTTTAATCAGCATTTACTTGCTTTTCAATGTCCTACTGTGCAGCAAAGTGCATCGACTATATGTATATATGTATACACGTGCGTGTGTGCTAAGGTGTTTCAGTTGTGGCAGATTCTCTGTGACCCCGTGTGGTCCTCTGTCTGTGGAATTCTCTAGGCAAGAATCCTAGAATGGGTTGGTATGCCCTCCGTGTGTGTGTGTGTATGTATATATATATATATATATATATCCCCTCTTTTTTGGATTTCCTTCGCACTTTGGTCGCCACAGCAGTGGGTAGAGTTGCCTATGCTGTACAGAAGGTTCTCCTTAGTTATCTGTTCTATACATAGTATCAATTGTGTATATATATCAATCCCAAACTCCCAGTTCATCCTACCACTCCTCCTTGGTGTCCATAGCTTTGTTCTCTGCCTCTGTTTTTGTTTTGAAAATAAGATTATCTATACTATTTTTCTGGAGTCCACATATATGCATTAATATATGATAATTGTTTTTCTCTGTGTTTTCAAATTATGTAATTTTAAAAGGGGAGACTTGGATACTTGCCAGATGGATAAAGTTAGGGTGTTTTCCCAGTTTCTAAATGAATTGACAATTCCTGTTAGAAGAGACCAGAGTTTCAGTCTTTTGCCAAAGGGCCTTGAGTAAGTATGTGGCAAATGGAAATTCACACCTCGCTCTCCTGACTGTGCCCCGGGGCCTCCACTGGACCATGGGCCTCACTTCTGGATGAAAGGTGTGCCTTGCTTAGTTGCTGTTGACCTTTTCAAAGAGTGTTAGTCCTCACCTAAGAAGGTGAAGATGCAGGATTGAGTGTGTTCAATTGTCTAAAACTCCTGCTTTCCTTTTCCTCCAGTTAGCACCTTTACTGCACAGAGAAAGTTGAATTTTTAACAGAGCCTAAAGGGAGAATAGGTCCTTCTGATCTTATTGTTCCATCTTACAGAGAATGCCAGGTAGATAATTACTTCTCAGGGTAACAAATCCTGTGTGTAGCTAACCTCTTATAGTCCTGGGTACATTGTACTCTTGATTCAGATGCTATAGAATCTTGTGGTATGGGATTTGGGACTGTTTTTCAGTCTGTGCGAAACCACCTTGTAATCAGAGGATTTTAGTCTTCTGCTAATTGTACGCCTGTCAAGGTGGGTTCAGGGTAGACCTGTCTGTCCTGTTTCTGAATTCCATTCAGTAAAAACTAGTGTTAGGTGAGGGATGGGCATATGTGCATATTTGCTGGGTGAGAAGAATTGATTTATCGTTGATGTGCCTCAGGGGCTCGAGTGTGACAGGTGGTGTGTGCAAAAGACCACATGTGGGCCCTTCCTCAAGCAAAATATTCTGCTTCTTTTTCTGACATTTTATATTATTTTTCCTTGAAAATGTAAATGTGGCAACTGATTAATGCTTAAAATCTCATTTTGGGTTGAAAAAATGTTTTTTAAGTGCTGAGCCAGAAGTCAAAAACCAAGCAAAGCAAGCAGAGAAACCCTGTCTTTTGTATGCTATGGGGTAAAGGTTGCAGAAAATTGAGTTGGTCCCCAGTGATGTGTACACATTTAGTTCTGCATTATAACTTTTGTTGATTTCTATTATAATAGTTTTTTTAAAACTTAAAAAAGATTTTTAAATGGCTAATTTTGCTCTTCTGTGCTTTTCTAGATCAATACTTCAATAAAAATATTTATTGAGTACCTATTATACAGTAGAAAGTGTTCCTAGAGATGGCAATTAAAGCCATCAAGACAGGACTCACAGTGGGAAGGGACAACATAAAAACAAAGCAGGACTTTCCCTGGTTGTTCAGTGGTTACGACTCCATTCTTTCGCTGCAGGGGACATGGGTTTGGTCCCTAGTCTGGAAACTAAGATTCCGCATGCCTCATGCAGTCAAAAAATAAGGGGAAAAAAATTAAAACTGAAAAAGAAAATTAGAAAATAAAAACAAAGAAACCCTCATTGTAGTGAGGTAGAGATGAGTATGAAAAAGTTGTGATATTTATGATTTTTATGATTATTTATGATATTTATATTTTCCACTGCTTGTGGGGAAGGTCTGGCCATTAGTATATCTCTTACTTGGCTCTTTCCTGTTTTTGTAACTTTCAAGGTTCACGGACACTGCATGTGCAGGCATAACACCAAAGGCTTAAACTGTGAACAGTGCATGGATTTCTACCATGATTTACCTTGGAGACCCGCTGAAGGTCGAAACAGCAATGCCTGTAAAAGTAAGTCTCAGGCAGGGAATTCCCTGGTGGTCCAGTGGTTATAACAAACTCCAAGCTTTCACTGCCAAGGGTGGTGAAAGTCCCTGGTTGGGAAACAAGTCCTGCAAGATATGTAGCGGTACCAAAACAACAAGCAAAAAAGAAGTAAGTCTTAGGCAAAGGGATGTTTTGAATCAATTCAGACCCCAGTATCCATTTTCTGAGTAGAGGTGCTATAATAGTACACTATTTTGCAAAAGGAAGAAAAGATACTACCCTTTTCCCAGCCTCACCCTAATACTCCTAGGAAGTCATTATCCACTCAAATTAGTCAATTAGCATTTATTAAGCAGCACCTATGTGTTTGGCAGACGTTGTGTGCCACCTCTAACATTGCACTTTTTTAAAGGCCAGATGACTGTGAGAGAAAACTGAATGAAAACGATGGCAGGGTGGATCCATGAGGTCTGAGAGAGATGGGGTACTTGCCAGCCTTGTTCTGTGCCAGCCCAGGTGCAGCCTGTGGCCTCCTTCCATCCATCAATCCACCGTCCCTCCTGGTGCTATTCTCCGGGCAGAGGGGAAGTTTGAAAACCACTACCCTCCCCACCTCACACAGAGATTCTGATAGATGATCATCCCTGCAAGCGTGCCTGCCTCTGACCCCACTGAAGACAGTTCTAGGAGCTCAGAAACCAGTGAGGGCTGGAGTGGTCAAAGTTTTTGTTAGTAAGGACAACCAGCTGGGCCCTAGCAAATAGTTATGATTGTTTAGATAAAGAGAAGAAAGCAGGGGCAAGGTGGAAGGGAGTTCAGATAAGGAGAATACAAAACACAAGGCTCCAAGGACATTCTCATGATACCGTATTTTAATTCATGATTCCAGGGTTTAATTAAGCCAATGCACCCAAGGCAGGATGACACAGTCTCTCCCCTTAGGATGGGTAAGACCAGTTGTAGAGCCCTTTGAGAACCCAACTGAGTTAAGCTTCCTGTGAGAAGACAAGAGGAGTTGATGAGGATAGTTAAGCATGAGAGGGAGATGGTTAAAGCTGGGTTGGACCAAGAGGACTCTGCCAAACGGGCTAGAGGAGAGACAGACTGACCAAAGAAGACTGGCTTGATGGCTGTTAAGGGTCTGATTCATAGAGCCTGGCCTAGGGTGGTGGTAGGAATGGGGAAGAAGAGAACCCAGCCTTCATACCATGTTCCTCAAGGCCAAGAGCCCAGACAGGCTTCCCCAGGAACATATCACCTAGAAAACCCTCTGGAGTGATGTATTCCTGTCGCACTCTGCACATGACCCAAACACATCCTCCATGCAGTGCAGCCTTCCCGTGGGTGAGCCTGCAAGGGGACTTCCCTCAGAGCTTTTACACTTTTTATAGCCCATTCTCTTCCAAAGAGGGCAAATGAGGTTATTTAATAAAGGTCACACTTGGAAGGTTTCCAGCATGATTTAGACTTTAAACTGATGTCATATGCAGATGTGTTTTTTTTCACCGCCAGTGCCTTCTTATTAATTGCCGTTTTGCCTGAACTTCATCCCCCAGTTTCCAAAATGAGCTTCCTTCCCACCAATCCCATCCTCCACTGGTTTTTCTTGTTCATTCCCTTAGTTGTATCTGACTCTTGGTGACCCTGTGAACTACAGCATGCGGGGCTTCCCTGTCCTTCACTGTCTCCTGGAGTTTGCTCAAACTCATGTCCATTGAGTCGGTGATGCCATCCAACCATCTCATCCTCTGTCGTCCCCTTCTCCTCCACTGGTAAGTAGATTGAAAAGGTTTTTCCTGACGTAGGTCTTGTTTTGCAGAGTGTAACTGCAACGAACATTCCAGCTCATGCCACTTCGACATGGCAGTCTACTTGGCCACTGGTAACGTCAGCGGAGGGGTATGTGATGACTGTCAGCACAACACGATGGGGCGCAACTGTGAGCAGTGCAAACCGTTTTACTACCAGCACCCGGAGAGAGACGTCCGAGATCCTAGCCTCTGTGAACGTACGTGGGAGAAGGTCACGACGGGGCGGGGGAGAGGGGGATCGTTTGGGTCACCTTTCAGCTTGAATAGTCAAGTAGTAACCATCCTCCTCTCAGGGCTCAGACCCAGCCTTATTTTAGCCGCTATATAGGATGCTGGGAGTGGAACTTGGTGATCCAGCCTTCTTTAGTCTATTTTTGTGACATTTGGAGGGATGAAGGGAACATAGGTATTTCTGCAGACAGACACGTTGTGTTACCTGGTGCTTCTCATCCTTCTTAGAATGTACATGTGACCCAGCTGGTTCTCAGAACGGGGGAATCTGTGACAGCTACACGGACTTTTCTGCCGGTCTTATTGCTGGGCAGTGTCGGTGTAAATTATACGTGGAAGGAGAACATTGTGATATCTGCAAAGAAGGCTTCTATGGTTTAAGCGCTGAAGACCCATTTGGTTGTAAATGTAAGCACTTGTGTTAAAAAGTTTGGGAGTTCTGATGTGCACATGATTCCCATTTTACCTGGCAGTTCTTTATCATGTCGATGACTACAGACTCACTTGGCTTGTGTTTCTTTGCATCATTTTAATGAAGCTTGTGCTTGCAATCCTCTGGGAACGATTCCTGGCGGGAGTCCTTGTGATTCTGAGACTGGTTACTGCTACTGTAAGCGTCTGGTGACAGGACAGCATTGTGACCAGTGTCTGGTAGGTAAATCCTTATTACATGGGATGGGTGGTTTGTGAATATGGTGTTCCAAAAGAGGATGATTTTCACAGTTCTTTTATAGGTTCTGCCATCACCCTTTTATGTAAATAAGAAAAGCCACTAGTAGACAATTCACAAAAGAGAAATTACTAATGAGTAATTTTGTCAAGATATTCACCATTGCTGTTAGAACTGTAAAATAAAACCAGAGTGAAGTACTATTTTTACAGACAAAACTAACAAGTTTTTTTTTTTTTTTAATGGTAATACTGACTGATAAGTGAAGTCATAGTGAGAGACTGGTACTCGGGTGCTGCTGATGGAAATACAGATTGGCTCATACTTAGCAAAAAGCATTTTGGAGATGTGTATCCATTGCCTATAGAAATGTGCATACCCTTTGACCCAGTAATTCCACATCTGGGAATCTGTCCTAAGGAAATAATCAGAAAATTGGTCAAAGATGAATTCACTAGAAGACTCATAGCATCTTTTAGTAAGAGCAAAAAACACTTGAAAGCAACAGTAGGGAAAATAGTTAAATAAACTTGGGGGTTTCTATAGTGTGACGGTTTCCCGGCTGGCACAGCTGTAAAAAAAAAAAATCCGCCTGCCAATGCAGGAGACACCAGTTTGATCCCTGGGTTGGTAAGATCCCTTGGAGGAAGAAATGGCAACCGACTCCAGTATTCTTGCCTGGGAAATCCCATGGACAGAGAATCCTGGTGGACTACAGTCCATGGGGAAGCAAAGAGCCGGACAGGACTTAACAACTAAGCAACAACAAAACAGTATGATATTTTGTTGCTGTTGAAAATGACCCTAGCACAAGGGGGAAATGCTTATGCTGGTGTGAAAAAAATCCACAGGAAGTGAGTAGTATCTTGATTATGTAGGGAAAAAGTTCATCAAGAAAAACAAAATCTGGAAGGAAGTAGACCAAAAGTTCACTCTGGTGATCTGGAGAATATTTATGAAGGTAATTTTTAAAATTGTTTTTATGTCTTTTAAAACATTCTTGTGATTGCTTTCGTAATTACTGACTTAACTGCCAGAGTAATTCTAATGAAGAAAATCGGCACATTTGCTGCCAGCTCATGCTAATTTTTGGATGAAGGTTATTTACAGGGCAGAGAAACTGCTCTGATCTGGGGTTACCATGTGGCTGCATGCAATCTTCTCTGACCCCAGTGACCTGCAGCTTGGGGTTCTTTATTCTAGAATACTCATGCCTTGTGTAGGCTTTCTGCTTTCACAGCGCAAATGAACGTTTGGTGGAACATCCAAAACATGCCATAACTTGTCTCTTGCTGGGTCTATTGTGTAATTTCAGGAACCCTTCTTCAGATGTTTAATCTTTTGTTCTGCAGCCAGAGCACTGGGGCTTAAGCAATGACTTGGATGGATGTCGACCTTGCGACTGTGACGTTGGGGGAGCCTTCAACAATAGGTGAGTGGAGCTGCCCGGACACTCTTGCGCTCGGTCACCGCCAGGGTCCTCATGACCTCTAGGACAGGGTGACGCTCAGTGTTTTCCTGAGAAGCAGAGTGCATTTACCTTTGCTTTGAATGCCTGATAATCACTTTTCCCTGTGTTCTAAAGGTTTGTAAAGATTGATTATTCCAAGAGTTAACTTTGAAGCCTTCTCTAATCTGTTTATGTTTCCTGGTTTTTAATAGTGTTACTTGTTTTGTATTTTACTTTTCTGGTTTTTTTTTTTTTTTTCATTTTTATTTTTGGTCACAGCTTATGGGATCTTAGTTCCCTGACCTGGGATTGAACCCAGGCCATAGCAGTGAAGGTATTGAGTCCTAACCACTGGATCGCCAGGGAACTCCTTTATTATTTTTTTAATTATAAACACAGTATATGCCCATGGTTTAAGAAATTCAGACAGCTCAAACAGGTATCCTGCCTTTTTTCTCCACTGAGTTCCATTGCCTTAAAGTGCCACTGTTAGCAGGTCCTTGTGTGTCTCTAGAAAATAAAAATGGTGCTCAGAATACCTCTTAAAACTGGCAGTTTCTTTTCTCTCCTTTCTTTTGAAATAACATGTTGGCTGTTATTTTTTAAATAGACAGTACAAAGAAAAAAATTGTCCAGGATTTCCTACTTAGTTGTAAAAACTTTTTTTTTATAAATCAAAGTAATATGTGTATGTACATTACTCTGCAACTTGCTTTTTTAAATCTAGAGATCTGTTTTTCATATCAGCATCAATTTATCTCCCTTTTTTTGTATTCTGTCATGTGATAGTGCTATGATTTATTGATTTTATTATTATTATTATTTTAAATGTAGTAGAGACTTCCTTTGTGGTTCACTGATTAAGACTCTGCGCTTCCACGGCAGAGTGTGTGGGTTTGATCTCTGGTCAGGAACTAAGATCCCACATGCCACGTGGTGAATACCAAACAGAAATGTTGCAGTTAATATCCTTATGGATAATCTTGATGAATGTTTGTAGACATGTCTGTAGATTGGATTCCCAGTGATGGAACAGCTAAGTCAAAGTACATGTGTATTTTCTATTTTACTGAAGATGTCAGCTTGTTCTCCAGACAGATGGTGCTAATCTATTTTCTTCTCAACTGGTTACAAAGTACTGTTTTCTCCCATCTCCACCAGCAGCTGGTATCATCAAATCTTTTATTTTTCACCAATCTAAAAGACAAAAAGTGGAGTCCCATTTTGATTTGTATAAGGACTCTTTTCATTTTCTTCTTCACTATTTCATTTTTTTTACAACTTGCAAGTACATTAATGAAAATTACATACAATAATTTTAGGGACTTAAATATGTTGGCATTCCTTGAATCTATGAGATACAATACTCTTCCTGAAATGATCGAAATACACATTTTGGCGAGATGTTAAACTTGTGGGAGTTGGATTTATTACCTTTGAGTCAGAGAGAATTCTGGTCTCTCTGTGTTACTGGATCAGATTCAGAACATCTGGTAAAAATAGTGTAAGTGACTGTTGGGAGGATAGACAGATGTTTCCTTGTGGCCTTGAATCTTGCCTGGGAGAATGTGCTGAGTTCATTGAGTAAGCCTCATGGATTCAAAAATTGACTCTCTAACAAGAAGTTTTCCCAATACTGTAGTAGTCTGCTTGGGAAGGAATGAGACTTTAGGCAGCAAAGACATGTTCTGTTTGGCCTCTGTAGTTGATTTGTTCTCTTCCAGATCGTGTAGTAAACTCAGGACAGCATGTAGCCTCCAGAACTCAGGGTGAATGTCCGTTCTTAGAAAACCTCCAGAGGGGAGGAAGCGAGGATAATTCTATAAAAGCGGAAAGAGACCAACTGCTCCCTCTGTTAATGAGATCACTTCTGACTTTCCTTGGTGACTCCCAGAACACATGCTGATACGTCATTCCTTTAGTAACCAATTCCTCAATTCAGAGCTGTCATCACTACGAAAATCCTTCTTCATTAGAGGAAAGCGGCATACTTACTTCTCCAAATTATGTCCTAAACTCAGGAATGTCCTGTGTTCCTTTATGTCCTGTCTCTTCCACACCATGCTTCCTGCCCCTAAATCCACCCACACACAGCCCCTGGCCTACCCTTCCAGTCTCCCGCAAAACTGTATAAAAACCAGAATGCGCTAGTCAAGAGTTTGTGAAGCAACACATTCCAGGCAAGTTTTGTTTTTGTCTTTTTTATTGGAGTATGGTTGATTCACAGTGTTGAGTTCATTTCTGCTCTACAGTAAAGTGAATCAGTTATACATATATCCTTTAGTGAAGCTTTTAAAGCGGGTAATTTGATCTTTCTAGGGTGATGGATGAGATAGCTGCCTTATCTTTTGGCATCATTGGTGGGGAGAAAAGAAACCTTAAAAAATCCTCTAGTCTTGTGATTCTTCAGTATTTTGTAGTGATCCTGTTAGTTTTTTAAGTTTATTTATTAGGCTACGCCAGGTCATAGTTGTGGCATGTAGGATCTAGTTCCCTGGCCCAGGGATTGAACCCAGGCCCCCTGCATTGGGAGTGAGGAGTCTTAGCCACTGGACCACCAGGAAAGTCCCTGTAGTGATCCTTTTCAAGGCTTTTTCCCCCACAAGGACTTTAAGAATCTCACAGGGGTGATAGAGGCCCTGCTTTCTAAAGCACTTATTCTTCCAGAATACTCAGTGCATAGCGGATACTCAGAATTATACTTTCTGAAATTGTTTTGTTACAAGCACTCAAATATCTTCCACCTGACAATATTACTTTGCTCTGCCTCAGACCCGTGTTGAATAAACATTGATCGAGTCAAAGAATTTGAGAAACAAAAGATTTTTATGATATAAAAATTAAACGCACTCTCCCTGGGAGAGGCAGTCTCTAAATCAGTCCCAAACATTCCTTAGTTACTTTGGCCAGGGCCAGAGTAAGTGTAAAGTCATGAAGTGGAAAAAACTTAAATGTTTTTGTTTAATGAGCCAAATGACTTTTGGTAGAACAATAAAAGTGTAGTAATCCATGTCTATTATGTTGACAGCTAGTCTCAACTTTTGAATATTTTAAAGTAAGATCTGATTCGTTTTAATAATGTGACTCAAGCTAGGTTAATGATGTTTTGCCAAGTAGATAACCCGCTTTAATGAATAAACAAGAGTGCATGCTAAGTAAATGCTACTTGCAAATGTTTAAAAACACTGAAAAATATAAATATCTTGGCAGCATCCTTTGTAATTATTTCATCAGTGTAGTTTAGGACTTTGGTATCTGGCTTGAAGCCCACCACTTTTTTGAAGACATCTCCTTCCGAGGCTTAAGTCCCCCAACCTTCCTCTGATGTGAAAACACGTTACTTCTGCATCTGTATTAGCACTGATTCTGCTTTGTTATAGCTGCTTGTATTTAGAAGATCTCTTTGAACAGGGCTTTTGTCTTACCTGTTTTTGCATCTCCTTTTGTCCCCAGCATAGTGATATGTGCTCAGTAAATGAAGAACTGAAATTTATTGTACTCTGAAACCAGAGCAGAAGTCAGTAGATATTTTCATCAGTGTATGGAATGATCCTGATGTATTAATTAACCCTTTGTTAATTGCTATGGCAGCTGGGCATAGAGAAGTTATAGAACACAGCTCCTACTCTTTAAGAAAGTATTCTATTGGGGTGGGGATTGGTTGAGGGGGTGGGAAAGCTACTCTGGATAAAATGTATGATGCTGACTGCTCATCACTGTGGAACCAATTATTTGTAATCCAAGTTTTGGAGGAGATTTCAGTGTTGAACAGAGGAGTGGTCCTTATGAATGATGCTTTTTGTCCTTTAATGTTTTTCTTTTGCTTAACTTCTTAGTAGTAAGGTTGAGATTGCACAGTATTTTCCCTGCTCATCACTGTTTAAATGAGTTTTCCTTCTACTAGTCCTTAATTTCTACATTTGTGAGAAATCTGTGTTTTTGAGAAACGATCTTTTAAAAAATTTTTATTTGTTAAAGTATAGTTGATTTACACTGTTGCATTAATTTCCACTGTACAGTAAAGTGATTCAGTTATATGTGTATATATACACACTGTTTTTCATTTTCTTTTATGGGATATTATGGTGTATCCCAGGATACTGAATATAATTCCCTGGGATACAGTACAACCTTGTTGTTTATCCATTTTATATGTAATAGTTTGCATCTGCTAATCCCAAACTCTGAAAGCATCCCTCCCCTACCACCCTCTCGCTTGGCAACCACAAGTCTATTCTCTATATCTGAGAATCTGTTTCTGTTTCATAGATAGGTTCATTTGTGTCATATTTTAGATTCCACAGGTGATAGCATATGATATTTGCTTTTCTGTCTGACTTACTTCACTTAGTATGGTAATCTGTAGGTCCATCCATGTTGCTGCAAATGGGATTATTTCATTCTTTTTATGGTTGAGTAGTATTCCATTGTGTGAATATGTGTGTGTGTATATATATACACACCACATCTTTATTCATTCATCTGTCAGTAGATATTTAGGTTATTTCCATGTCTTGGCTATTATGAATAGTGCTGTTCTGAACATAGAGGTGCATATCTCTTTTTGAATTATAGTTTGTCCAAGTATATTCCTAGGAGTAGAATTGCTGGATCATATGGCAACTCTATTACAATTTCCTGAGGAATCTCCATACTGTTGTCCATACTGGCTGCACCAATTTCCATTCCTACCAACAGTGTAGGAGGGTTCCCTTTTGAGAAATAATCTTGGCCTTTATCCTTTGAGGAAAAAATAGGGCTTTATTAGATTTCTGTTGGTGCCATAACAAATTACCACCCCCACTTAGTGGCCTAAAGCAACATAGATTTATTATCTTACGGTCTGTGTTTCCACCTGAAGGCTCTGCAGAGGCTCTCCTGCTCACTTGCACTGTTGGCAGAATTCAGTTCTGTTTTCCTGCTGGCTGTCAGCTGAGGGCCGTACCCACCTTCTTGAGGCTGCCCGCATTCCTTGACTCGTGACCCATTTCTTTCACCTGCACAACCAATGACTATGGGTCAGCTCCTCCCCGTGGGACAGCTCTGGCCTTCTCCTCTGCTTTTAAGGATTCATGTGATTCGCTTGGGCTCACCTGGGTAGGGTAATCTCCCATCTAAAGGTCCTTAAGCTTGGTCCCATCAGGAAAGTCTTTTGCACCACATGAGGTAGCATATCCATAGACTCCAGGGGTGAGGACATGGAGGACATGGGCATCTTTGGGAGCCATTATTCTGCCTGCCACAGGCCCTGGTTTATTCTGTTTTATGTCATTATTCTACCTAACTGGCCCAATGAATTGCATCTGTATCTAGTTGCAGAAAAATTGGTGAAGGGAACTTGTATAATTATCAAGTGTATATTTCTATCTGAAAGGATTTTTGCCTGAACACAGGAAAGAACAATGACACATAATAATTCTTTGTCTCCACTCTGGAGAAGGTGATATTTGAGCTTCCAATGAAGGCACAGATGGGATGAGTGCGGCGTGGTCAAGACCTGGTCTGACCTTGACCGAGTCTGCTCCCGTTTCTCCACTACCCCCTTGGCTCCCGTCTTCCTGTCTTCTCTGGGCCACCTCTGTCCTGGCGTCCCCTCAGCTCCTCACTCAGATGAGCATTGTCTTTGCTTTTAGCTCTGGGTGGGCACTTCTTGCATTTTATTTTGCTATATTGGTCAATTGCTCTTTTTTGTTTATACCATCAATTAGATTGGAAGAAGGTCAGGGACAACTTTTTCTCCTTTTTTCTTTCTCTGTTTCATTTTGAGGGAAATAATGGACTTAACAAGAAAGGAAGGATTGGTTCAGAAGAGAACTGATAGGGGCTTTCCCGGTGGTCCAGTGGTTAAAACTCCATGCTTCCATAGCAGGGGGGTCCAGTTTGATCCCTGTTCGGGGAACTGAATCCCATATGCTTCACAGTGAGCCAAAAAGAGAGAGAGCTGATAATGAACTGAAAGGGGAGAGTAGCAACACCAGGAGGCACGGCTGCCAGGGATAATATTTGCTCAGTAAATATTTATAAAAGGGTATGAGGAGTGTGACTTTGCTAAAGCCAGGGACGGGCACCAGGAAGAAAAGCAGTTGTTTTCAGAGGAGAGATTATAGAGGCTGCTGGAAGCCAGGTAGAGACTCCATGACTTGGAAGAAGAAGAAACAGTGGTAGGGTTTTGTGTTGTGGGCTTTTGTGAAGTGATGAAGGTGGGGCTCTGGGAAGACTGGTTTGGCTGCGTAAAAGGATGGACTGGGCGGGGGAGAGAAAGGAGCTGGAGAGATCAACTTGGGAGGTGAATAGTGACAGGTGTGGAACATAGGGCACTAGGGTAGCCACAGTGATGAGAGGAAATGGCTGAGTCGAGAACCATCTTGAAGTAAGAGGTGTCGTATTAAGGATAAAGGAAAGGGAAGATTATGTCTCACCTACATCAGAAATTTTTTTAAATTGAAATACAGTTGATTTACAGTATTGTGTTAATTTGTGCTGTATAGCAAAGTGATTGTTATACAAACATGCCTACATACATAGTCTTTTTCATTATGATTTATCACGGGATACTGAATCTAGTTCCCTTTTCTGTACAGTAAGACTTTGTTGTTTATCCATTCATGGAACAGTTTGCATCTACTGCCTGCAAATTCCCAATCCATCCCACCCCACCCCACCTCCCCTTGATAACCGTAAATCTGTTCAACAACAGAGGAATTTTAAATCTGCTGATAGAAATAGCAGAGCTGAAGGTAGATCAGTGTGTGAGGTGACAAATAGTTTGGGACAATATGAATTAGAGGTGACAACTGGACAGATCACGGAAATGCCCCATGCATGACTGAGGGTGTACAACCAGAGCAACGTTCTGAGGAGGTGCGGGGGCACGGTACCGGCACGGGGGTGGGTAAAGCCTGTGGTGAATGGGTTCACCAAGGAGTGGGAGCCAACACCTACTGCTGACAAGAGGTCAAGGGTACAGACGCGGGCGTGTGGCTGCGGGGCTGACATGAGGGGGATTCCCTTCACAAGGTCAGGTCCTCATGACTTGTTTCTTCTTTAGAATTGTGCTGCAGGAGTGTGCCCACCTCTCTATCCTTACCTTCATTTGCTTGTTCTCTAGTGATATTGAAAGGGTTTGTGTGTTTTCTTCTTGGGTGGCTCATGTTTGAGACATTTGTTCCCTCAGTAAACATCTGCTGGGAGGAAGGGATTTTCTTTTGTCCATGTGATGTCATGTCTGATGCCTGAATTTTGGAAAATGCGTGTTGTTGGTTGGATTATGTTGAAAGAGGGTTAGATCCTAAGTGGAGCAAGCTTTCTTCCTCTCTGGGAATAGATTTAAAGTAACAATTCCAAATCACATCTTGATTTTAATGAAGAAAAGATGGATCCGTGTAATTCAGGGTTTTTGTTTTTTTTTTCTTTTGTTTTTTTATTGAAGTATATTTGAGTTACAATGTTTTAGGTGTACTGCAAAATACACACACACACACACACACACACATACATATATATATTCTGTTTCAGATTCTTTTCCGTTATAGGTTATTATAAGATAGTGAATATTGTTCCCTGTGCTATAGGTTCTTGTGGTTTACCTATTTTATATATAGTAGTGTGTATCTGTTGATCCCAGACTCCTAATTTATCCCTTCCCCTCCTTCTTCCCCTTTGGTGATCATAAATTTGCTTTCTGTGTAATTCAGTTTTATCTTGTACACGAAATCCTGTTATCAGGGAAAAGACAGACAAACATAGGCTGAGGACAAAATGAGTATGTTATAATTGAGGCCTTTATTACCTAAATAATGACCAATAACACAAAAGCACTGTTTCCATTAAATAGTATTTTTCTTTTTTAAATTCAGAACACCTGTCTTTCATGCATTTATTTCTTGAACCAATGTTTGGGTGTGTCTGTGTGTTGAGCACTGGGCCAGCTGGGGGGTCGGACAGGGTAACTGAGGTGAGTCAGGCACAGTCCAGGCCTTCAAGGAGTTTCCTGTCAACTCAGGGGTTAGGTAGGTCTATCAATAATTGTACAACAAGAGAGAAAGTAATAAATGTCGTAGTACAGAGCACAAACAGTTGAGGCCTCAGAAAGCACCATTTGAAAACAGTAGAGGGAGGGAACCAAACAAGCCTTCATGAAAGGATGATGGTTGAAAAATTAGGAGAATTTGAAGACACAGTGCCTCAAACGTAATGAACCCTACTTCATGACCAGCTTAGTTGTTGAAGTGGTGAAAATATGGTTTCTCCTGCAAGGAGGTGATGGCATGAAGGAGAAGGTGGTTCCTTCTATGGGATGGGGAGTGATAGTCAGGAAACCTGATGCGTGAGCTGAATCTTGAGAGGAGAATGGGTGGATCTTTGCTGGGTAAATGAGGGAGCAGGACATGCCAGTCTGCAGGAACACCAGAAACAGTGGGTAGGGTCATGCGTCCCCCAGTGCCCTGGAGAAGCTCAGTCCCTCAGTGTGGTGGGAGAGGTGAGGAGAAGCCAGAAAGGTAGAGAAGGGCCAGACTCGGGGCAGGGTCAGTGGGGCCTGGTGACTGCCCCAAGGCCATCGTGCCTGGAAGTGTTACGGTCAGTGCATCTCAGAAAGGTCATTTGGGCAGCTCTGGGGAAGGTGGAAGTTCTGGTTGAAAGTTGGGAGACTGGCAATAAGGATACCAATTAGAAGACTTTAATTGCTTTTACCATGAATGAGAGAGGGAAGAAAGGCATAGCCTAGTCAGTGGGAAGTGGGGAGAGACACCCAAGATGCTAGGAGGGGCTATCACAGAATTTGGCCCTTGATTGCCTACAAAGAGGGAATCTAGAGAATACCTTCTGGTTTCTGACATGGCTGCTGCAGTGGGGGGTGGTGTCTTCTCCCAAGGCAGGGGTTGGGTGCTGCCCTCCTGGATCCATGATTAGCCTCTGGGACCACTAAGTAGGAGCTGTCCTTCTGAGAGTTGGATATTTAGATGTCAGGCCCAGGAAAGGGGTTGTATTCGCCAAAGACAGAAGACACCAATGCAAGAACATATGTGATAGCTACAGAGACACCACCATGGCGCATATGGAGCAGGGTAGAGAACTGGGGAGATAAAACCGAAAGGCTTTACTGAGACCTTTCATCCTCAGGTGCTATGCTTGGTCGCTCAGTCGTGTCCAACTCTTTGTGACCCTATGGACTATAGCCCACCAGGCTCCTCTGTCCTTGGGGATTCTCCAGGCAAGAAGACTGGAGTGGGTTGCCATGCCCTCCTCCAGGGGATCTTCATAACCCAGGGATCAGACCCAGGTCTCCCGCGTTGCAGGCAGATTCTTTACCATCTGAACCACCAGGGAAGCTCAGGAGTTTGGGATTAATTTGTAGGCAATGTTTTTTCCATGTACTTACTTTCAGAATGGGGTAAGAATACCCTCCCGAGTATTTCACCCCATTTACCGTTTAGTGGCAAACATGGATCTGCTTCCATGGGCTCACTGATGGATGTGGTAAGCACTGCTGACCCTCTCTGCTTCCTTGCCAGTTGCTCTGCGGAGTCGGGCCAGTGCCTGTGCCGACCCCACATGATCGGACGTCAGTGCAGCGAAGTGGAATCTGGCTACTACTTCACCACCTTGGATCACTACATCTACGAAGCAGAAGAAGCCAACTTTGGGCCTGTAAGTAGGACTGTGCTTGCCAGGTGGGTAAAGTGGGGGGTGGGGTGGTCAGTAATGTGATATACATGTTTTGTAAAGAGACTAGGTAAGGAGCATCTTATCAGTGAACATGAAGCAAGGATCAGGACCAGGCCTTCTTGAGAACAGTCCTATTTAAAACTAGGTAATTCCATCACTCAGAAAGACTTCAAAACATTCAGTAATAAGGCTATTGGTGTTTTTAAGGGAGTTGGTTTTTTGTTTTTTTCTATTCTGTACTGACACTCCAAAGTTATTGAGCTGGTATAGTTAACATTCAGAGTATATTGTTTCCGTTTTCTGTTGCTGTATAACAGCTGTCCCAAAAGTTAGTGGCTTAAAATACATGTCTGGCACATCAGCTGGGGTGGCAGAAACAGCTGAAGGTTGGCTAAGCACCGTTCTCCAAACAGCTGTCTTGAGCTTCTTCACAGCATGAAGAGTAGTGAGACTTCTTCCATGGCATCTGGCTTCCAAGAAGGAGGAAACAGAAGCTGCCAGGTCTCTTAAGGTCTGGGCCAAGAAGACCCAGAAGGTCATTTTTTTGTTTTTCACATTTTGCTGGTCACAAGTCACAAGGCCAGACCAGATTCGACGGCAGGAGAACATAGTTCCTCTAGATGGTGAAGCCACACACACGTTCATTGTAGGTGATGACACACTTCATCTTTGGAGGTGACTATGACTAATCACAGGTATTACATGTAATCCTGTGCACACACTCAAAGTCACCCTTGAGTTAAGCAACTCACATTTATTCATTTTCAATCTCAGTGACCATCAGAATTCCCTCATCAGTAGTGAACATTCATGACTGTATCAAATTTCCTCATTTGTACCTGGAGCTCGAAAGAAATGCCAATGAGGATGACAGAAGTACACCCATAGATATTGGGCTAGTCTTGTAGAAATGCAAGACATACCTGGTCACTCCTAGGCTTGCTCATAACAGCATTTGGGATGTTCTCCTTCCTTCCTTCATGCTCATTCCCATGGTTGTATCATAGAAGGTATATCCTAAGCCTTAATCCTGTCTCCATGTCTCAAGAGTACCTCAACCTAAAAACTAAAAAGAAACCAATTACCTGTTTATATTCCAAAAAATTATAGAATCTACTGGGAAAATGTGGCTGCAAAAAAAAATAGGTTTCATATCTACAGTTTTGGACCTTTGGGTGCCTTCAGCTCTCTTTGACTATTAACATCAAATTCCATTTCAAGTAAAGCATCACTCCTGTCCCCTTGTCCTTAGGGGGTCAGCATAGTGGAACGGCAGTATATCCAGGACCGGATTCCTTCCTGGACTGGAGCGGGCTTTGTCCGAGTGCCTGAAGGGGCTTACTTGGAGTTCTTCATTGACAACATACCATATTCTATGGAGTATGACATCCTAATTCGCTATGAACCACAGGTAATCCCTCAGTGGACTAATGGGGTTGGGGGATATTGGTAAAAGTTTTTCTTCTAATGGACGCTGTGTCTTTGTGAAATGTGCAGGCTGCCTTGGAATAGAGGAACCTCTCTGACTTTCTATCTTCCTCAAAAGTAAAAATGTACATTTTTCTTGAATTTAGTTTCATAAACATTTAGTGATCTCTTTGTTAAGCACATAGTCTCGCTGAGAACTAAGGTGGTGACGAGAGCGTGCCGGGTCCTCCTTGTGGCCTGCCCTGCCCGGGGGCGGACACGTGTCCCTAACTGGCATCAAAGTTGGAAAGTGTCAGAGCAGAGACACAAGCAGGGCTGCAAGAGGAGAGGTTCATACCAGCCAGACTGACCAGGGGCTGCCAAGATGTTTCCTAAAGGGTCAGTTGCAGGTCTTAAGATGGAGACAGAATTTTGGCACAAGCAGAAGTGAGGAATAGCAGGAGCAGCAGACAGGGGATGGTTGGAGTGTCCTTCCGCATAGTCAGGTAAGGGTGGTTGGAGATGTTGTTAGGAGAAATGCTGGGATCAATAAATGAACTTGGAGTCTATATTAACAGGAAGCTTTTGAAGGGTTTTGGGCAGGGGATTGTCATTATCTAAGCTGTGGGTTTGGGTTTTGTTTTTTTTTTTTTTAATCTTATTTTTTGCTTTTAAGTCAGAGAAAGATAATTATATGATACCATTTATATGTGGAATCTAAAATATGGCACAAATGAACTTATTTATGCAACAGAAATAGACTCACAGACAGAGAAAACAAATTTATGATTACCAAAGGGGCAAGGGAGGAGGGATAAATTGGGAGTTTTGGATTAACAGAGGCACACTGCTATATATGGAACACTGAAACAATTAGGACCTACCATATAGCACAGGGAACTATATTCAATATCTTGTAATAACCTGTAACAGAAAAGAATCTGACAAAATAGATATGTGTGTATGTATAACTGAATCTCTTTGTCGTATCCCTGAAACTAATACAGCATTGTAAATCAACTATACTTTAATAAAAGATAATAATAATAAGGTGCGTTTTAAGGTGGTTGGAAAGGGATATTGGGAGAGGCAAGGAGAGCTGTGGGAGGCTGTTTCAGTGTCCAGGTGAGAAGAGATTTGGGCTAGAACTGGGGTAACAGCCAAGAGAATGGTTAAGAGGAAAGGGAAATGCAAGCGAGTGTTTCCCATTTAAACTTGGCAAAAGATAGGTGGATGGAGACTTCCAAACAAACAGGCCCCAGCCGGCCAGCTCGAATCGTCCTTCTGATCCTCTGCTTCTTGCTCTAGCTCCCCGACCACTGGGAGAAAGCTGTCATCACGGTGCAGCGGCCCGGCAAGATTCCAAGCAGCAGCCGGTGTGGAAACACTGTTCCCGATGATGACAACCAGGTGGTGTCCCTGTCACCTGGCTCCAGGTCAGTGTGGCCGTGGTTTGCAGCTCAGCAGATCCAACGCGCAAATTAATTATTTTGCTGATGTCTCAGCTTGTGAGTTGTACAGTAACCATTTCAGAGCCAAAACCACACACAGACTGTTCCTTCCTTTGGGATCTACGGGGAGCTTTGATAGATTGGATGCTTAAAGGTTGACCTTTGGTTGTTATCTTTCTTTTCTGTGTCGGGGCAGGTACGTGGTCCTCCCCCGTCCCGTGTGCTTCGAGAAGGGTGTGAACTACACAGTGCGGTTAGAACTGCCCCAGTACACCTCCTCGGACAGCGGTGTGGACAGCCCTTACACCCTGATTGATTCCGTAAGTGGAGGTCATTTCCGACGCCAGCAGGGAGGACTGGGCAGACAACATGCGTCTGCTTCCCTAAAGGGCTTTGTGGAGGATAATGCTGAGAGGTGAGGCAGAGTCTTTCCTGCCTCCAAGGTTACTTTGCTTGTTTACTTTAATAAAACTCCACCCTCTGGAAGAATCTACTCAAGCTGATCCTTCCTAAAAATAGGAAGTGTCTGAACAATGACATTTCAAAACCCATCAAACTATCTATACTTTTTCTGGCAAGAATGTTTTAAGAATGAGAAGATTTCCACTTGACACCATGAGTCTGGGTTTTTTATTTCTTTTTCTTTTCAAGAGTCAAAGAAGCGCTTGGGGTTTTTATGTGTTGATTTGTGTTAATTGGTGACCCCAGGCAGCCACCTAAGAACAGTGTGTTCTTCTGGTTTCTTCCTAGCTTGTTCTCATGCCATTCTGTAAGTCACTGGACATCTTCACCGTGGGAGGCTCAGGAGACGGGTTGGTCACCAACAGCGCCTGGGAAACCTTTCAGAGATACCGATGTCTGGAGAACAGCAGGAGCGTTGTGAAGACGCCAATGACTGATGTTTGCAGAAACATCATCTTTAGCATTTCTGCCCTGTTGCACCAGACAGGCCTGGGTAGGTATCACTGCTGCTGCTTCTGCCCCTTCTTTCTCAGAATCTCCGAGGACACTTGGCATCATGAGATACATTGGCAGGCATGTCCAATGGTTCTGTTAGGCATACAGCACAAAGGAAAGAGTCTCAACTGCAGTTTATGTTTGTTTTTTTAAGAGTGTGTTAGTGATAAAGCACCTCTGACAGTGGACTCAGTCATCAAGAAATACACAAAGAAGAGGGGACAAGGGAAAGGTCCCTAAGACTTGCCATATGCAGGGCAGGAAGTTGGAATGAAATCAGAGGAGCATCCCATAACTGAAATTGATGTTTTGCTCTTTGAAAAGTCACTGGCCTTTTGTTGAAGGTCCTATGATATTTGAGCTTTGTAGGCAAAGAGAGAAAACATTAATGACCTCCTTCCTAGAAAAACTGCTTTTACCTGTCAGCTTGCTCCTGCTGCTTCCCTCACACCCATCTGAGGGAAGATAAATGCTTTAAATGGGAATTCTGAATGAGCCAAGGTACCCATGAGGGGTCAGGGAAGAACCTGAGCAAAAGGACAGGCCAGTGCAGAACTGGGTGGGATGTGCTGGGCTTATCACCGTGGCAGGCGTGGCTGCCCTGGGTCATGGGCTCTTGCCTGTCTTCTCTGCAGCTTGTGAGTGCGACCCTCAGGGCTCTTTAAGTTCCGTCTGCGACCCCAACGGAGGCCAGTGTCAGTGCCGGCCAAACGTGGTGGGAAGAAGGTGTGACAGATGTGCTCCTGGCACCTTTGGCTTTGGGCCCAGCGGATGCAAATGTAAGTTGATCAGAAGAACTGTAACGTATTCATTAACATCATAAGTCATGCAGTGTGTGTTCCATAGCTTCAGAAGGCATGCTGCACTCCGGAAATTGATCACAGAGGCCCATGAGCTTTCTACACTGAAAGGAGGGGGCCAGCCTGAATAAGAGATGTATTTGCATTTAACAAGTTTCTCAACGTGGTCCCTTGGTTGCCTGTTTCTTCAGCTTGTGAGTGCCATCTGCAAGGATCTGTCAATGCTTTCTGCGACCCCATCACTGGCCAGTGCCACTGCTTCCAGGGGGTGTACGCAAGGCAGTGTGACCGCTGCTTACCCGGGTTCTGGGGCTTTCCAAGCTGCCAGCCCTGCCAGTGCAATGGCCACGCCGATGACTGCGACTCGGTGACGGGGGAGTGCTTGAGCTGCCAGGACTTCACCACAGGGCATAACTGTGAGAGGTATGTGCCGCCTCTTGAAAGAGAACAAGGTTGTTTTTGAGTGAGCAAGCAGCATCTCAGACAAACCACAGAATGAATCTCTGCCAGGCTCCAGGTTGCTCATTTGTTTCTAATCACCTTGGTGTTTTCTAGGAACTCATTCATTTATCCAGTACAGATTTAGTTTACACCTTCTGTGTGCCAGGCATTGTTTGAGGGCAGGGGGAGATACAGCAGAGAACAAAACCGGCAGGAATCTGCCCTCTTGAAGAGTCCTTCTAGGCTGTACAGAAATCATCTCTCTGGCTCAGCCGATTCTGGCCTAGGGTGAGAGTTGTGAAATGTTAATTCCTAATTTGGGTCAAAGTAGAAACCAAATCCAAACGGGGATTAGCCACTTTAATGGCTTTGTTGATCGCAACGTTTTATGCAGCTAGCGTTTCCAGGAGCCCACGTAAAATGTGCACAAGCAGATCTGTTCTCCTGTTAGCAGTTGTTAATTGAACAATTATTATGGATGTAGTGCAGTGCACCAGCGATAGGAAGAACGGGACATAGAATGTGCCTCTAATCACATTACAGCCCAGCTCAGTAGGTAAGAAATAGTCTGTATGAAAAAATTACATCCTGGCTTACATCATTCATTACTAATTTAAAAAGGCAGACATGCTCTTAGAATCTGCTGTTTTGGGAATACTAGTCTCCACCTTTCAAGTCAATAAACCTCTCCTGATATCCACACTCTGTGGGACTTTTGTTTTTAAAAGAATATTCAGCAAATGCTTCAGTCAGTGCAAAAGTTGCCCATCAGATGAAAGAAGTTTTTAGTGAAAATTGAATATGTGATTACAGCATGAGGATGTGCAAGGCAGCAAATCCATGGCTCTTGGTTGTATGCTGGATGGTATTCAAGAATTTGGAGAGTTCAGTGACTGCTCCTTGGAGTAAAAGTCAAGTGTTTCCAATTACAAGATTGTGCTGTAGAAAGACAGGAGGCAGTTATACAAGATTGAAAGGAAGAAATTAATGTATTGGTGTCATTTTTTGTTTTCTGCATTTGATTTTTCATTACCATTGTTTCAGTGGACATGGAGAATAAATTCAAGACAGAGAGATGAGAAAACCAGATGAAAAGGGTGAAGAAGGTGGGGAACACCGGTCAGCAGAGGTGGTTGTCCACAAGGCCGATGTGAAATCATATTTCTAAAGCATTCTGATTGCTTGCAGGAGAACTCAGGATGTAGGAGGAGGAAGGGTTTTCAGCCCTAGTTTGGATGACAGAATTTCCCTGAAGTATTTCAGATGCTGCTATTTAGTTTGAGCTGGTTTCCCATTCTCTTCCTCTTCTTGAGATGATCAACTCCAGTCCTGTGACTTTAAGAAGCTCTAGACTCAGATCACTGCCAAGGGGGTTAGAGAAGGAGGAGGCAGGAAGTGAACACTCAGTTTCTATCATGATGTGTTTGGACGTATTGCACCTAGAAAAGCCTCATAGGAAATTTTTTCAAACTGTTGCACAGAATTGCTTCATTCCTATTGATTTTCCAGCATGTAATTGGGACATATGTTCTTGTATTGTGTCTGTGTCTAACTAAATAGAAGGTTAATGCCCTCTGAACAACTTTCCCCTTCTATTTCTTCATCCTTCCCCACTCCCCATTTAAAATAATCCTCTGCCTCAAAAAGAGAAAAAAGAAAAACAAAGTGAATTAGAAGTTCCAGGCCCAGTTCTGCTCCTGACCTGCTCTATCTTGGGTGATTTAGCTCACCTCTCTGAGTATTCAACTTCATGATAGTAGGATAACTAAGTTGGATTAGATGATATCCAGACTTCCTTCAAGCTCTTATGCTATAGGAATTTTAAAAAGTAATCTAATTACCAGTCATGTTGAAAAGCACCTTGGCATACTGAAAGAATTCCTTGCTGAAAGTTGGGAGGCTGAATCCAAATCCTGGCTTATTACTAACTATTCGTTTGAGCTTTGCAAATCATTTCAGCTCCATGGCTGCCTTATCTGTAAGGCAGGGAGGTGGGACCTGTTGGGCCTGGGAACTGATACATACCACCTCTCATCCCCGAGAGCCAGACACGAGGGGCATGCACCTGGAGAACATCTTTATCTACTTTTCACTGGTAAAGGCTGGATTGTCGAACAAGCCACCGTGGGCTTACTGACGCATCGCCCCTCCCAGGCATGGGCAGAGACCAACAACCACAAGCTCTCTTTCCCCCCAACTCCTTAATGCACAGAAGTTGCTGCTGACCAGAATGCCCAGGACAGGCAGCTGTTAGAAAATAGCATGCACTTGGGGAGAGGTACCTCTTTAGGGAGGAGTGCATGAGTGTTCAGGTGAGGCCAGGGGTGTAACTCTAATGCAGTTGTCCTGCTGTGGGATCCCCAGACCAGTGGCAGCAGCGTCACCTCCTAAATCAGGAGAGGGAACCCAGCAATCTGTGTTTAAAAGCCCTCCAGGGAATTCTGATTGAAAGTAGTGTTTAAGCCACTGCTCTACTGGAAAGTCCTTCATGTGGAAACATGAGGAATCAGGAATGATGTTCCTAAACAGAGAACATGGTTTCTTAGACTTTCTCTTGCAACATATTTCTCATCACTGTGGTTCATGACCTTCTCTCTCCTGCAACTGATACAGATGCTTGGCTGGTTACTATGGAGATCCCATCATTGGGTCAGGAGACCACTGCCGCCCTTGTCCTTGCCCAGATGGTCCCGAGAGCGGACGCCAGTTTGCCAGTAGCTGCTATCAAGACCCTGTTACTTTACAGCTTGCCTGTGTCTGTAATCCTGGATACATTGGTAAGTGATGTGCAGACTCTCAGAGGAAAAGATGTGTCTTCATGAGGTTAGTGGTTAAGAAAGAAGAAAAGCGGAAGAGTGAGCCGATTTAGTTGCTTTTTTTTAAAAAAATCTTTATTTAAAAGTGAAGGGAATCTGAAATATAGAAGATGTTCTTTTCCTGTTTGATATGTGGGACAGTCTCTATTCTCATGTCTCTGATAAAAATGTTATAATACAGAGCACAATAACAAGTTCATTTAAAGTCCCTGTGAAGCCTAATGTTCCTAGCCAGTTCTGTTCCTAACCAGTAGAAAGATTAATTTATATTTCACTTCTTCCTTCCCTTATCTAACGCCTAGTAGGATAGTCTCAAAAAGTAAAGTAGCCAAATAGTGGGCAGAATGAAGAAAAGAATACCATCTACGAGCCCCAGACAACAGAATCGATCAAAGCTAGAAGTTTTCTTCATTATTTGCTGTACTTACATTATCTGCCAGCATTCATGCAGTGTAGCAAGTTGTACATACAGACTCCCTTTATTTCATCCTTGATACCACTGTTTCAGATACTCCTTATGCCTATACATAGCTCAGCCAATTTGCACTTTTTAGGATTATTTTTTTAGTTTATTGACTTATAGTTGATCTACAATGTTGTTTATTTCCACTCTGCAACAGAGTGACTCAGTTGTACATATATTTATCCGTTTTCCTGTTCTTTTCCATGTGGTTTATCCCAAGGTATTGAATATAGTTCCCTGTGCTATTCAGTAGGAACTTGTTTACTCTTCGAAATCTCTTAAGAAGGGAAAGTGGTCATCACAAAGGGCCCCATTTTTCAGGTTGCTCAGTGAGGAGCCAGAGTTTTTCAATGAATATAATCCCTGGGTCAAGATTTAACATCAAGCTAAGCTTTTTGCTGTGAAACCATTATTTCGCTCCTGATGTGTCCATCCCTGTGGAATGAGGAGCTGAGTCCATGGGTTGGAAGTCTCCTAACTGCCCCTCCCCGACCATGACCGCAGAGAGCCAAGGCTGAAGCGCCATCGCTGCAAAGAGGTTGCTGCCCTTCATGACTGACAGCCCGTTCCCTGAAAGCGTGGCCAGCCTTGGCCCAGTAACTAGCGCCCTGGGGATCGAGGCACCGCCTGGGTGGGCTCTCTGGTTGGCAGGAATGTCGGGGGACCAGATCTTGCAGACAGCAAGCCAAAGGCCCCACGCTGGTTTTATTGGACAACAGGCTCCAGATGCGATGAGTGTGCCTCAGGCTTCTTTGGCAATCCCTCAGATGTGGGGGGGACATGTCAGCCTTGCCATTGTCACCACAACATCGACACAGCGGACCCGGAAGCCTGCGACAAGGAGACCGGGAGGTGCCTCAAGTGCTTATACCACACGGAGGGGGAGCGCTGCCAGCTCTGCCGCTTTGGATACTATGGCGACGCGCTCCACCAGGACTGCCGCAGTAAGATGCACGCGCCCTCTGCCCCAGCCTTAGAGTGGCTCCCACTCTCCTGCTCCTCCTCCCCTGCCTCCTCCTTGGGGGATTTTATTCTTAGGGGATTTATCTCATCTGTGTTAGTCGTTCAGTTCCTGTCTGACTCTTTGTGACCCCTTGGACTGTATGTAGCCCAGCAGGCTCCTGTGTCCATGGAATTCTCCAGGCAAGAGTACTGGAGTGGGTTTGCCATGCCCTTCTTCAGGGGATCTTCCCGACCCAGGGATCGAACCCATGTCTCCTGCATTGCAGGCAGATTCTTTACTGACTGAGCTACCAGGGAAGCCCATTATCTCATCAGGTAAAACACTTCTTCAGAAAGAGAAAATTTCATACCCACAAGAGAAAGATAAGGATGATTTTTTTTTAAATAGCCTCATTCCTGGCGCTGTTGAGCTATGGCTCAGCACCCGAGAAGGAACCAAAAGCTGTGCCACTGTCCCCATGATAAATGCCATCGATAGAGTGGATTGATTTTTTTTTTAATTGAAAGCAGTTTTACTAAAATAAGCACAGTGCATCCTTGCATTGCATAAACATCTGACATACGCAGGTCGATTTTCTTAAACTAAGCAGCTCAGCTGTCTGAGGCTGGGTATGCCTTTGTGCTCACCAGCAGCTGGCACCACAAGCCTCAGACCAGGGTGGCCGGGCAGCCTCTGGGCTGGCTCCACAGCAGGCGCAGAGCTCCTCACTGCCCCAGACCTGCACTGCCCTGCACACCAGGCCCCAGGCAGGAAGCAGCAGACACAGTGTCTCCAGAAGTCTAGAGTGGATTGATTTTATGTTCTTCCCATGGACTTGTTGATGAGCTGAGACTTCTGCATCCTAAATACACACTTTGGTCTACCCTTTTGTCAGTGATGGATAGAGGCTTCCAGCTTAGGAAAAGAAAGAAGTAACATCTCTGAAGTATCTCTTTCAGAACTCATTATTTCTCTCTTATCGTGAGATCAGCCAGCATTTCCTGCTGCGGCTGCATGGCCCCCAGGCCCCTGTCTTTGTTGATACGAACACGGAATGTTGCGGAATGTTGCGGAATGTTGAGGACTAGCAGGACTGGATTCCTTGGAGCCTTCCTAATTTAAAGGGCTTTACCTGCCATGGCTCACACAGCCATGACTGCTGTTTCCTGCCAAGAGTTTGAAATCATTAGGTATCTCTGCTCCCACAGCCTGGCTTTTATTTCCAGTTAAATTGAGTTAAATCCTCAATCTTACAGTGATTCACCAGCCACTTATTAAATCAAGTATTTTTGAAAATACTTGCCAGCCATTTTGCATGTCTGCCTGGGAAATGTCAGAGCTGTGTGGAACATCGTAAGATGAAGAACCACAGGTTTAGAATTTTTTTTTTTTTAATCCCCTCCATTCCTTTCTCTTCTTGTTTGCACTTCCAGGTTGAAATCTAGAGAGAGAAAGGGGTCACTGTTTGATGTAGCTGACTTTCGCACTGTCTGTGTATTTTCTGAGTGGGCCTCTGTAAGTACATCTGACCAGGTTGTTCTTTTTCAGAGTGTGTCTGCAATTACCTGGGCACGGTGCAGGAGCACTGTAACGGCTCTGACTGCCAGTGCGACAAAACCACGGGGCAGTGCCTCTGCCTCCCTAACGTGATCGGCCAGAACTGTGACCGCTGCGCGCCCAACACCTGGCAACTAGCCAGCGGGACAGGGTGCGACCCCTGCAACTGCGATGCTGCCCATTCCTTCGGGCCGTCCTGTAATGAGGTGAGGCGCTGTCGCCCAGAGCACCCATCATAGCGTAAGGAGAGAGGACGTTGGGTCCACATGACAGCTCTTGGGTGGCTGGGCCCCAGTTAGAGAAAGGCCTCCCTGCCTGTGGTTGCAGCCTGGCACCAGGACACACAGCTTCGCACACACAGCACAGACTGGATGTCCACCCTCATGTGCCCCCGTGGGCTGGGACAGTGTAATGTGCACAGAGTCCCCACTGGATCCCACCGGGGCACAGCAGGCTAGGACCCCAGCAGCAGGGGGGGCAGCTCACTTTCTAATGAACCAGGGGGGCCGTTTTTCCCAATACCTGGCTGCTGAATCAGACTTCTTTTTCTTAGCCACACAGCCTGAAGTGGGCCACATAACAATAGCTAGCATTGTAGAAAGTTCTCCTGTTCCCTGACACACACAGAACGGTGAGTCACGCACAGTCACAGGGGGTCCAGGCTTGTGCGTGATGTATGAGGATACAAGTGAGGAAACATGTCAACAAAAGGGAACATGCTCTGGGCCTTCCCAGCCCCACTTGCAGAGGAGCGGTTAGGAGATGCCAGCCTGGGGCCCTTAGCACCCACAATCGGGGTGAGGTTCCCTGTTCTCGGGCAGGCCCTTAGGTCTCCCGGCCTTGCAGCTGAGCTGACCCGGGTCTGTCCTTGGCCTCAGTTCACAGGGCAGTGCCACTGCATGCCTGGCTTCGGAGGCCGCTCTTGCAGCGAGTGCCAGGAGCTCTTCTGGGGGGACCCCAGCGTGGAGTGCCGAGGTGAGCGTGGGCATCGGACTCGCGAGTGGGTGGGCCGGGTGTCTGTGGGAGCTTTCTGTCCAGTACAGACAGATGGACTTGTCTATAAGAACTAGGCTGAATTACAAAAGAAATGCATGCTCATTGTTTAACAACAACAAAAACTGGAACCGATCTAGCCCTGGAGACATGTAGGTGGTAAAAGTGGACCTGCTGACTGCTGGCTTCGCTCCCCAGGGCTGAGGTTTGTCTGCCTCAGCACAGACAAGCATACATACATGCCCCGGATCACACAGAATGGCTTTAGTTTTGACTGTTTTTTAAATTGAAGCATAGTTGATCTCCTTGGTGACTCAGGCAGTAAACAGTCTGCCTGCAGTGCCGGAGACCCGGGTTTAATCCCTGGGTCGGGAAGATCCCCTGGGGCAGGGCATGGCAAGCTACTCCAGTATACTTGCCTAGAGAATCCCTTGGACAAAAGGAGCCTGGTGGTTGTCTGATGTAGCTGACTTTCGCAACCATGGGGTTGCAAAGAGTCGGACACAGAACAACGTACACGTAGTTGATTTACATTATTTCAGATGTACATCATAGTGATTCAGTTATATGTATATTTTTCAGATTCTTTTCCCTTATATGTTATTACAAGATACTGAATATAGTCCTGCGCCGTACATAGGTCTTTGTTGTTTTTCTGTTTTACATATAGCAGTGTGTATGTGTTCATCCCAAACTCATAGTTTATCCCTTCCCCACCACCTTCCCCTTTCATAACCACAAGTTTATTTTCTGTGTCTGTAGGTCTTTTTCTGTTCAGTAAATAAGTTCATTTGTACTGTGTTTTTAGATTCCACATGTAAGTGATTCTTACAGTCTTTTTCTCTGACTCACTTAGTATGATCATCTCTAGGTCTGTCCATGTTGCTGCAAATGGCATTATTTCATTCTATTTTATGGCTGAGTAATCAGAATGGCTTTTTAAAATGCTTTTAAGCAAAATGAGCTCATATTCAGCATCAAGTTCTGCACATTGATTTCCCCCCCAAACAGTATTTTGGGGTAAGCTTCCTTGTCGGCACAAGCAGAGCTAAACGTCCGGGTAAGATGGTTTGAGCCCAGTGAAACAAGCAGATGTTGCTGACAGTTAAAGCTGACAGTTGACTGTCACTCCCCACCAGCGGGAACTCGGAGGGTAAGGCCCTCGAACCCTCGTGTGCAGCAAAGGAGCTGGTGACAGGAGCACCACATGTGTTAAATGTGAAGAAAACCCAGATCCTCCCTTAGGCTTGTGACTAACTAGGACTTTGAGGGAAGGCTTGATGTTTTCTTAAGAACAAGATATTGCTACAGTCATGTGAATCAGAAGGATTGCTTAATTTTTATGCTGTTGCAATATTTTACCTGCCAGGTTATTTTTCAGATCTTAAACTAAAAGCATTCTTGGAGAAGATTTTAGTAGACTGTTCCTGTACTGTTTTCCTCCTCTTTTTTTCCTACTTGAGTTTTCTTCTTTATGTTTTAAGTTTATAGCTATGGATAAATACCTTCTGTACTTTCTCATTTGCTCTTTGATATATTTTCTTCAGTATATGTATGAAAATCTGGGTCCCTGCTAGACACTACATTTTTTAAAAATCTCTTTTTTAGACTGTACTGTAGTGAAAAATAATATAGATTTTCAAGTTAGCAGTTCATTCAGAATCTTCTGTTGAAAGTCACAAATCTAGAAACTGTGTGTTGTTTCCGAGTCAGCTCATATGTTCCATAACAGTCCAAAGATTCAAGCAGTAGACAGGCCTGCTTTGAGTCATCAAGCAGAACCAATGGCCTGTGATTTGTTTCTTTCATTCACTGTGTAGCCAGAAGGGTCTGCGCCAGCATCTTAGATGAGACGAAATGTTTGCTTCACAGAGGAGATGACGAGTGCTGTGTCGATATACAGATGTACTCATATACATATTCTTCAGCCCCTGACGTTGGTTCTTAATGGAATCTGATTTTCTCACTTCCTTTAGGTCCATGACATTCAGTGGACCACTTGCTCTAGGAGGTCCCTTGCAAGTAAAATCCTGCTTAAAATCTGGTTTCTTCAGGACTCTCACCACTATTTTGTTAAATTTCTCAATCTTATACTGCCCCAGGGGCTTGATTTTCTCCCGATAATGGTTCTATCATTGCTTATAGCCTGATTCTGTCAGCATGTGTCATTGGCAAAATAGCTTTGACTGCCAAAGCTTTCTGACCTTTTGCTCCATCTAAGCTTTGTTAGCATGAAAAGCCTGTTTCCCAGAGTCAGAGTCAATCAGAGAATTGTTCACTTAACACTCAGAACTTTACCCCTTACCCTTTTATCTTTAAACCTTCACCTCTAAATCTGCCAGAGAAATTGTGGCTTATAAGCACAGTATCAACTTGTTTAGGTCAAAAGTGAGATCATGTTTTAGAAACTTTGCAAGGAGAGAAATCCATGGCATTGATGGTCGCCAACTTCTTTTGTTTGTTTTACGCAGAGGAAAGGTCAGCCTGTTACATAAGAAACTGTGGGGACCCAAATGCTTTTGACACCCCATGAAGGAAGTTCGTAACTGACAAGGCACCTGGAAAGGACAAGAATTGACTGCAGCCAGCAGTGAGGGAGTCCTGGCCAGCCACGGGCCCTGTGCACACAGGATGGCTGTCGGAGCAGGACCAGGATAATCTGATGAGAGCAGGGACAAGAATGCAGGAGCAGATGAGTTCAGGAACACAGTCACCAGTGGAAATGGGAGGGCAGGAGTTTGAAGGGACAGGGTCCAGCAACCAGCGGGAACACAAGTAGGTGTTATCTGAAATTAGATTGAACTATGGGGAATGAAAATGTGAACAGTCTTCTCAAATTAGGTCACTCACTGCCCAGGAGTGAATTTCAAATCTTTCGGTTGAACAAGGCACAAGTTCAGACTTTCTGGAGCCACCTCGCTAACAATATGCTTATAGAAAGACTTAAGTCATAGCTAAGCATTCTCCTTATGGAAAAAAATGGAGTTATGTCAAAGACAAACGAGCTGAGCCTCCAGCTCGTGAATTGTTGAATGTTCCCATTGTCCAGGCGGGTTGGGGCTCTTGGCCGACAGTGCCGAGTCTGAACAAGCCCATCACTGTGCTGGATGGAGAGGAGCTCGCCCACCCAGTCCTGAATGTGCCCAACAAAAGGCTCGGCCCAGAGCTCTGCCCCATGCCCCGGGGAGTCAAAGGGTCACAGGAGGAATCTTCTGTTGACTGGCAGACCGCAGAGGCAAGGCCTCTGGCTCTTGGGAAAGGCCGGGCTGATTGGAAATATGGGCCGTAGGTGAGAAGAGAGGCTCTGGCTGTTTTTTTCATCCTGCTTGTTTCTCATTTCCAGTAGTTTTTGGTAGAAAATCAAAGTACATTTTTGCTCAGACATAATTTGTTTTCTTAATGCTTGTCATCTTTTCTCAGGCTGAGATTCCTTTATAATCACCCACCTTTTTTGCTTTATTTCCAGGGTGTCTCAGGAAGTCAGATTTAATTTGACTCTTTAGAGAACTGCAGATGTTCTTGTCAGTAGAGGGAAGGCTTGTCCATAGCCAGGTACCAGATCCAGCTCACAGCCCCCTTCAGTGAAGTTTGACTGGGGCACAGCCATGCCCCAGTATGTCCATGTTGTCCGGGCTCCCTTTCTGCTGCAGTGCCAGTGTTGAGGAGTTATGATGGAGCCTATTATAGAAAACGTTTACTAACTCCTGGGCCAGATAGCCAGCTCATTTCTGCAGGTGAATTCTATTCTCCAACTTCCATTTCAAAACTTCCGTTTAAAATCATACTACTGAGGCTGAAAAAAAAAATGTGGGACTGGACTGGAGGAGGTTAGAGAATTTACAGAAAAAGAAAATCACATTTCAGAGATTAGAAAGTACTGAAATTTCCCTTAGAGTAAAACAGAAATGCCGAAGTAAAGCAAGAATTAACCTTTGGTGTGAGAGCACATCCCTGGGGATCTGTTGAGGCAGGTTCATGACAAAAATGAGTAAACCCTGTCCCCTGATGTGAGGAGGGCACTCTCTTGGTCCCCAGGCAGCTTCACGTTTCAAAAGGAAAGGTGCGGGGACCACACAGGCCTGAGTGACTGCCCAGAGTGCCCGGTGGGGAGTGGGCACTGTGGCGGAGAGCCGCGCCCTGAGCAGGGCGCCTCGCAGGCTCGGGGGAACAGCACGTGAAGCAGCAGGGCGGCAGGGGGGACGCCAGGGGGGGACTGGAGCCCCTCGGCAGGCGTCATGGGAGCTGTCTTCTTGGAGAGACGGAGATTCAGTGTCAGATTCCAGCAGATGATGGGAAGCCCTTGAGGATGGACTTTCTTCAGTGGGCAGAGGAGGTCTGCAGACAAGAAGGGAAGGATACGAAGAAAGCAGAAAGTGACGCCTGCTAAGAAAGAGGCACGTGGGCTATTTCCCATTCTGCTGTTTACTTGCTGACATTTTCCTCCAGATCTCAGAGTCTATAAAATGGGTACACTATTTTTCATTGACCTACCTCTTAGAGAGCATGTTTTATTAATTTTTTAGTTGAAGTATCATTGCTGTACAATAGTATATAAGTTACAGGTGTCCTGTAACTTTAAAAATTAACAATTTTTAAAGGTTATACTCCATTTATAATTTTTTTTTTTTTAAATAGTGGCTATATTCCCTGTGTTGTACAATATATCCTTGTAGCTTATTTTATGTACTTATTTATTTGGCTGCGTCGGGTCTTCGTGGTGGCAGTCTTCTTCACTGTGTCATGTTGGGTCTTTTGTTGTGGCATGTGGGCCTTCCAGCCGTGGCATGGTCTCTGGTTGCTCAGGCTGTGTAGTTGTGGCCCGTGGGTTCCAGAGCGCGCCGGCTCAGTAGGTGTAACACACAGGCTCAGTTGCCCTGCAGCATATGGAATCTTAGTTCCCCAACCAGGGATTGAACCCGTGTCCCCTGCCTTGCAGAATGAATTCTTCACCACTGGACCACCAGGGAATCCCTCCTTGTAGCTTATTTTATACTTAATAGTTTGTACCTCTTGTTTTAAATGAGGAGAAAACTTAGTGAAAATAGAGATGACCCACTGCGCACATAACCAAGAATATATTTATATACGAAGGTGGAATTCTCACAGCTCATTAAAATGATGACAGTCTCATTTTTAGAATGCTGTTCTTCATCTTCATGATTTGTTCATCTTAAAAATCAGGCAACAACTTTCACTATATATACTCCTTTCCAAGAGAAAGTTTTTGGTCCTCTACCTAATAATGCCATTCTTCAAAGCCACACTGGGTTGCAGATCCCCTGGACTCCTATCCCTTCCTCTAAAGAGAGGAGAAAACACATTGGCCCTGTCGGAGACAACCAGTATAATTACTTGATAAATTTCCCCAGTCCCAGTGAATGTGAGGTTGGAGAGTCTCCTTCACAGCTTTACTGTCTGTAAAGTTTTAAACTGTCAGGTGAGAACCAACCTTTCTGCTTCAGCAGAAAGGAAAATACTCTTAGAGGGTATTTTTTACAAGGTCATAAGTTTGGGCCTTTTAGTCCTTGCCTCCAAGGTGACCCCATCAGAGAAGCAGTTCTGGAAGCTTAATAAAAGAAGGAAGCACTTGTCCACTGGCACTTTAACAGTTTCCCAGCTTCAGTTTGAAATGAAAACCTGATGTGTTTTTAGGTAGTCAGACTTTTTCAGTGATGAACTGCAATCCAGCCATCTATGAAATTTGACTCTGCTTTTCAAATGGAGGAAAGGAATGTGGTCGGCAAACGGGTCCTGGTCTCTGGAGGTGCCAGAGCTCTGCCCGCCCTCTGGGACGCTGGTCTTGAGGGGCAGGGTCCAGAGATCAGCTGGGATGAGAATTAGGTAGATTTTGGGAAAAGAATGTGACCGCTTTTTCCACATTATGTAATTATTTGCCAAATATGCCTTCCATTGCTAACCTTTCTATTGAAGTGACTTGTTGGAGGGCACAGTTTTAGACTTTCTGCTATTGTCTCATTAGCAATATGCTTGTGGAAAGACTTAAGTCACAGCTAAGTATTCTCCTTATGAGAAAACACATAGCTGTGTGAAAGACAAGGAAAGTCTTAATGAGAGGCCACTTGCCTTTTAAGTCCCACAGTGAGGGACCAATATTTTCCCCCTCAAAGAGGCCATGACAGAATGAGAGCAAGACATGCCTATTCCAATGACATAAATGAACAACTGTTAGAGAAATTAAAAATAAACTTAACATGTGCATACATCCCTTGCCCCCAGCATGAATTCAGTGAAAACCTCTTTAGAACTGTACCTTTGCATTCTCTTCGGGAAAGAAAAATTTTCTAAGCAAACTAAAAGCATATGTACCATCTGGCACTGTTGTCCCCAGCCTAAGCGTAGCAGTAAAGCAGGACAGATCTGCGGTTTCCCTGGTGGTCCAGTGGTTAGGATTCTCTGCTTCCAATGCAGGGGGCGTGGGTTCAATCCCCGGTCAGGGAACTAAGATCCTACATCCTATAGTGCGGCCAAAAAGAAAAAGTAGGACAGATCTGCTGGGCCACATGAGGCCCCACACAGGGCTACCCACTGGGGCCTGCAGGACAGTAGCGACTGACAGTCTCATTCATTTCAAATGGCATCATGAAGGCCCTCTGCTTACACAAGTCCTTAGGTCCATTCATCAGCTTACATTGGTGAACTTGAAGGTCATGATTGCTCCACTCCCACACACACACACTCATACACTTAGCATGCAAAAGGAAGGTGAACAGCTGGGAAGATAACATGGTCAGTACTTCTCAAAATGGGGTCTAGTGACCCTCAACATCAGCATCTCCTGGCAACTACTAGAAATATAAATTCTCAGGCCCCAGTGATTCCAGATCTGGGGGAAGAGATGAGGGGAATGTGTTAACTGAGCCCTGTACGTGATTCTGATGCCTGCTAGAGTTTGAGAGGCTAGGACTTAGATGACCTGGGTGACTTACAGCTTTTTGGAAGATGACTAAATTCTATGAGATGATATGGAAGTCCGTTCCCGAAGGCTAAACAACATAGACCTTCAGATACAAGCATTAGCTGAGTTCTTTCCAGTCTCTTTGTAGAAATTGATGGAGGCAGTGGTTTTCCCAAGTCTTTCCCCCTTTTTTTGCAGGGGCGTGGGTGTCATTAGGTATTCCACTAGAAAAAGACCCCAGTCTAATGAGTTTGGGATATGACTGGGTAAAAAAAAAGATGTGGAACAAGATTTTTAATACAGAACTCTTCTGAGTCTTTAACATGCTATTTGTTTTGAATTTTCAAAAAGAGAACGTAGAATTTCCCAAACCTACTTGATCGCAGACCTCTCATTTCATCCTGAAAGCAATCCTAAGAGTGGATAGGTGTAATTATTATCCCTTATAGACATGGAAAGCATAACTCAGTTTTTGTCTCACCCAGGGTCGAGTAGCAGCTGGGTGTGGGGAAGGCAGGATTCACCAGCAGGCAGCCTGAGTTTATTACAACACTGTGCCGCTCAAACTTGGCGCTTGAGGTCGTGGGTGGTAGTTGGCAAACAGAGGCCAGGAAAAGCTGAAGCAACAATACAAAGCAGGGTGTGAGTAGAAACAAATGGTCCAGGCCACAAACACATCTTTCTGGCTTTGGAGGATAGAGTATTTTGTTTCTCGGGGCCATCCATGAAACTGATTCTGGAGAATGTTTTATTACAAAGTCTTTTGGAGACAATACTATTGACTCAGGGGGGATTTTTTTTTGTTTTTAATCGAAATATCGTTGATTTTCCAATGTTGTATTAGTTTCAGGTGTACAACACAGTGATTCAGTTACATGTATATTTCCTACTATGCATTATTACAAAATACTGTATGGTGCCCTGTGCTATATAGTAGGTCCTTGTTGGTTATCTATTTTATATGTAGCAGTGCTGCAGTGAACATCGTTGTGCTTTGCCACAATTAACATTGAGTCCTAGGAAGATTATTTTCTTTTGTAGGGGTGTGTTGATGTCTCTTGTGTGCCTGTATCAAAAGTGAGGGTAGAGCCTTGTTTGGCAAAGACAGTTGAACTCCAGCTTGAGAGTTAACCCTGTACAGAGAGCTGAGAATGGAAAGATGGTTAAAGGTGTACCTCTGCCCTTGGAATCCACAATCTACTTAGGGAAATAGGATCTTTGTTCTTATTTTTATCCCCACCTTTTCCCAGAAGGGGTTTAAGGCCAGGGATAAGAGGGGTGTGTGTGTGCATGCTCAGTTGTGTCCAACTCTTTGCAATCCATAGACTGAGGTCCGCCAGGCTCCTCTGTCCGTGGTTATTTTCCAGGCAAGAATACTGGAGCAGGTTGCCATCTCCGGATCTTCACGACCCACGGATCAAACCTGAGTCTCTCAGTTTCCTACATGAGCAGACAAGGGTCTTTACCCCTAGCGCCACCTGCAGGCCTTTTGTTATTCAAACACTAAACAAACACAAATGTCACGTGTTGATAGAAAACCAAGTTAGTCACCCGAACTTTGGGACTCTGAGCCAGGGTTCAATGGCACAGGCATCGTGGTAAGTAATCTCAGCCACGGTCCACTGACCAAGAACACAGATTCCCTCTTGTACCATTTGGTTCTGCCTCAGATGCCAACCCTACTGGACCAGTGAGGTTGGGACTAAATGACTCCCAAGGCCTTTGCACTTCAGGTTTTACAAGCCTGTGCTCTTAGTGCTGGGGGTGGTTATCACAATGGCAGGCACCCACAAGTTAGATGATACTTAATTGAAAGCCTTTTAACTAGACACTTAAAATTCCTGAGACTTCGTCTCATTTAGTTTTCTCTTTATCAACCTTATTGCATTTCATCAACCATTCACTGTTCTGTGACCAGGTAGAGGGATGTTGGTAAGTTGCTTGCTCATTACTGCTCTATCTTAGGCCAGAGGCCTCACATCTTCAGGGTGTCACCTAACAGACCCTGTCCTGTCCTGACAGGATCTACAGACAGGTCAAAAAAGGGGGAGCAGAGGCAAGACAGAGCTTAAAAGCACAGACTCTGGAGCTGCAAAGTGCTGAGTTAGACTCCTGGCTTGGCCTCTTCCTTGCTGCAAGACTTGGCAGTCACGTTTTCACATCTATAAAACTGCTGATTGTAACACTTGGATCCCATAGGGTTATTGTGAGGATTAAGTGAGATGATGCATGTAAACCATTTGTACAGAGGCAGGTACAATGATGCACAATGGTGTCCACTTAAAGAAACATTTATTATCACTAAGATTGTTAAGCAGCGGTGAGCCAGGGTTGAGGTACCGTGTGTTGTGGGGAACCGGCTGCAGTCTCTGTGAGGGTCACTGGTAAACTGGCCATTTACAGACCTTCCTATTGTAACAGTGGCTGAGGGCTCTAACTGCCTAGTGGCTGTTTGGGCTCTAGTGGCTCAGCCAGCATTGCTGTCTCCCTTCTAGCCTGTGACTGCGACCCCAGGGGCATCGAGACACCGCAGTGTGACCAGTCCACTGGCCAGTGTGTGTGTGTGGAGGGTGTGGAGGGTCCACGCTGTGACAAGTGCACCCGGGGCTACTCGGGCGTCTTCCCCGACTGCACACCCTGCCACCAGTGCTTTGCTCTTTGGGACGTGATCATCGCTGAGTTGACCAACAGGACCCAGAAGTTCCTGGAGAAAGCCAAGGCCTTGAAGATCAGTGGTGTGATTGGGCCATACCGGGAGACTGTGGACTCGGTGGAGAAGAAAGTCAACGAGATCAGAGACATCCTGGCCCAGAGCCCAGCTGCCGAACCCCTGAAGAACATCGGGAATCTCTTTGAGGAAGCAGAGTAAGTAGTTGATAAGCCAGAGTAACAGCTCACGATGTTTCAACTTGATGAATCAACGGCGCGGTGCTTCCATCAGGAGGGGTGGTCAGTGCTGTGAGTGAAAATAGATGCTGGGCATTCATTTTCTGGCAGTCACTGCTCTGGGCTTGGGGGCAAGTGGATGTTGGCGCATCACTGGGCCCAGAGTTGCAGAGACTGCAGTGCAGAATGTGTGCACATTATATTCAGCACTTTTCTCTGCAAACAATAACTTTTGGGCAATAGAATGTCTCTGGATCCAGAGACAAAGGATCCATAAGAGTCACAGCTGGGTTACTTGCTAGGCTCGTGAACTAAAATGACTCACACACTTCCAAGCCTCCTTTCTTCAAGGCGGAGGGGAGGATACTCTTTAGTTTTCCCTTACAGAGTAACAAAAGGATTGATCTATGACATGGTAATGTAATTGCAGAAAACATTATAAGTTGTTGTCATATGTTTTGCTACTTCCAGGGAAATTCCATTACCACAAGTAAGACTCCTATTTCTAGGTTATTTCTACTGCTCAGCTGTTGGTCCACTAGAGCTATGCTTCATTCATCCAATTTTAGCAGATTCCCTATGATGAAAATTCCTCTTCTTAGTCCTTCTCTGGGTAATCATATCTCTGATTGGAGAGTGTGTATTTTTCCAGTGAAAGCAGAGAGAATTGAGCTGAGTGATGCTGAAATGAGATGATTTTTCTCCCATTTCTCCCAGTTATCTTTCCTGTTCTCAAACATTCCAACTCCCTTTGCCAGAAGGACCCCCAAAACAGCAAAAAACATCTAGGCTAAAGGACAAAACAGGAAAGGATATGGAGCATTTGTGCTTCTCCAAATGCTATGGGTTTTTATTATAGACTTCCCATTTGGCAGGAGCAAGGGGGTTGTTTCATGGCTAAATCCTTTACATTCAGGCAATAGTACGTCATGCCAGAACTACAGGAGCATTTTTGTGTGATGGGACTTTAATCAGCATCTCTAAAAAGTCAGATGGACTTTTCATTCACCTCCACACTGTGTATGAGAAGCAGGAAGCTAACAGCTGACATTAGCTAAAATGCCTTGTAGGAGGTCCTTCCTACAACTTCTAGATTTAAAGTAACTGGTCCCTTGACTGCAAGCCTCAGATCTTGTGCCCAAGATCATGTGGTTGATCAGGGTGTTAGGAGATGTCTGATGTGAGGTGATAATGCATTTAATGAGGAATTTTACCTCATTAAAAAAAGACCACAGTACAGCTCAGCCTTCTTACATTTAGCGATAACAAGCCTTAAAAGGCCCTGGTCTGAGTGCAACCCCACTTAAGAAATGATTTCTTGGCCTTGGTGTCATGCACCGTAAGGGAGAACAAACAACTCTGGTATCCTTCGGGAGCCTGCCAGAAGAGCGATTACATTCCTCCAACAGCTCTGGTTCTACCTTCACTCTTCATCTAAGTCACACAGCTTGTAATCATCTCAGGAAAACTAATTTCATTAATCTTTTTCAACACAGTATCCAAGGATGCATGTTTTAGGATCCTGAGTGGCATTATTTAAAAATCTACAATGTAAGGCTTGATTTTTTTAATTATAACATTGTACGAGACCTGAGGAGAAGTGAAAGCCTTCTGGGAATCAACAGATTAATAAAAGCAAAGCACTGGAAAAAAAGAAACTAGCCTCAGGTCAGGAAAAAAAGTCCTCGGGTTTACAAAATGTAATTTAACCCACAAATCCTTTTAAGCACTTTTCTTTTGAGTTGGGTCATGGTATTATCTCAGCCTTAAATATCATTTTTCGGATCGCCCCCCAACCTTTCAGCATCTCTACATTTTCCCAGTTTTTTATATGATTATATCCCTGAGAAGACAATTACACTCCATTAGGTGATAGCCAGAGCTGAGGTCTTCTTGATTTGTACTTTCTCTGTGATATGTACACACATGCACACTGTATATGCAAGTAATTTACAAACAGATGCCTAAAGTACAGCTTTGGAGACAGGAAGATACAGAACAAAGGCAGCTGGGTTTGCATTCCAAATGAAATGTTGTGCAAACCAAATGGTTATCATATTCCATCCTCAGTGATGTGGCTTTCTTTCTCAGGAAAAATGAAAGGGTCGCTTTGTTGGTGGAAGGTGGCTCCTCTGGTGGGACTTTGTCTGAAGGGGGGTGTGTATGAAGAGCTTCTTTGCCTTGTTTACACTGTCTTCCTGGTGGCCACGGGGCTTTCCTTCTGCATGTCTCATCTTGAAGGAGATCCCTGAGGTTCAGATAGGAGTATATTTGGCAGGTGGCTGGGAGCCATAATTCTACACGAGAGTCACTTATGTCTTTTGAGTTTGTGGAATTGTGTGGGCTTGCAGCTACTTACATTACAGAGTGGGACGCATGCTCTGGAAATGTGCTCATGTTACATCAGATATTCAGGATCCCTCAAACAGCCCATCTGTCACAACACAGCTGAGTGGAACTGCTGTGTTTTCCTTCAAAGCATTGAAGAAAGAAAAGTCATTAGCTTTAACATAATTTCTTAAGGACAAGATTAAAACCAGTACTTGAAGATGAACTGTTACAAACTACTGAATCGGTTTGAAATTAGAGAGTAATGGATACAGTATTAGTGGAAAATGTAAAGATGAGACTTCACGTTTTCCCTTTAGTTTCTTGCCCTCAAGTTCATTTACCCTTCTCTTCACAGGAAACTAACTAAAGATGTCACAGAAAAGATGGCACGAGTAGAAGTGGATCTGTCTGACACAGCTATGCAAAATAACAGCACAGCCAGCCAGTTAGATGCTCTACAGGCAGAAGCAGAAAGTCTAGATAACACAGTGAAAGAGCTTGCTGAACAGTTGGAATTTATCAAAAATTCAGATATTCGGGGTGAGCCTTTTTTTAATGCAAATACTTAATCCTGGACAATGGATTTTTCTATCTGTCTAATCTTTTAATGGAGCACTTTCAGAAGAAAAGTAAGTGCTTTGTAATAATTTTAAAGCTTTTCCTCATTGAGTCTCTGGCACAAAAGAGGATTAAAGTCTTCATTTTATCAATGTGGGATGTGGGGCACAGAAGGGATTGCATGGAGTGGGCAGTGGTCTTTGTGTTAGAATGGCATCGATTTCCTCTTTTTTTTTTTTTTTTTTTCCCATTTAGTGGTTTACCTCCTTGGTGTGACTTGAAAAGGGGCTCTTATAAAAAGTTAAGAAATCAAGTTGATACTTCTGCAAATTGTTTTATATTCAAGAATGTTATGTGACCAGGAAATCACATTTGCAAGCCACTTATTGATATCATAGGACATATTATATAGGACCCTCTCCCCCCAAAGCAAAAGAAAGTAAAAATATGTCAGATCACTCTATGCATCCTGTTTTATGCATGATTGCTTTTTTTTTTTTTTTTTTTAGCTAGTTCCTTAAAGCCAAAACATGTCAGGCTGTTTTATGTATAAACATTAGCCATTTGAGTGGATATAAATAGTTAAATGAGAAAAGGGAAAACTCATCTGGACATGTAATCTACAAGTTGCCTCACACCAGCTATTTAGAAAGAACTGGATGCTTGCCTGTGTAGGATCAAAATCTTCATGATTGACTTAATTTTTTAATCCAGATGTTTGGCATCCTCCAGAGCCACAGTTAGGTGCCAATGGAACAAAGTATATTCATTGATCATGAGAAGAAAGTTGTATTTCTTTAAGCTTTGAATTTGAATTTGAAGACAAAACCATATGGTCAATTTAGGGAGATTGGGTACAAGGGGATTAACTGTGGGCAATTTGATCTCATGCTCTAGGCGCCTTGGACAGCATTACCAAGTATTTCCAGATGTCTCTAGAGGCCGAGGAACATGTGAATGCTTCCACCACAAATGCCAACGGCACGGTGGAGCAGTCGGCCCTCACTAGAGAGAGGGTGGAAGATTTGATGTTGGAGCAAGAGTCGCAGTTCAGAGAGAAACAGGAGGAGCAGGCCCGCCTTCTGGATGAACTGGCAGGCAAACTACAGAGTCTTGACCTTTCAGCTGCTGCCGAAATGGTAAGGTTTGAGAGTTTGGCCCGCAGGCTGCCATGCTACAAGAGAAAAAATACCCTGCTTTGTCTTTAACACTGTCCACTTTGCAGATGAGTCAGCAGGAGGGAAACCGGTCTCTGGCCCAGTCTGGGGTATCCGTGACCAAGCCAGATTAAAAACAGCAGCATGTGAGTTTCCACCTTCCTCTCTCGCAGCAGTTTCTCTGGGATACAACCAAAGAATCAGGACTACTCTCCCATGCTGCTGAATTGACTCACTTCTTATCTAAATGGGATTCTTTTTATACTGTGGACATTTTTTTTTTTAACTTTGTTCTGACTTGAAATGCAAATTGCATCCCAGTGAAGCAATTCAGAATCATTCTTGGAGAGACTTCCTTAAAAAAAAAAGGGGGGGGAGCTAGAGTTTTTTTCATAGATAGGTATTCATTAAAATGTTCCTTTGTCCTAGTAACTTTACCTAGTTAAGATTAACCTGAGACCAGCATAGAAAGTAAATTCATTTCCCAGAAGCTTTTAAAAAATAACTCTGGAGTCAAATGAAACTGAGTAGTGATTTTAATGGAAATCAGGCAGAAAGCCAAAAAAAAAAAAAAAATCCAAACTAAGTTTTTCTTCCTCTTGCTCCCTTATTATTTTTCATAGAAGAATACTCATCTGAGAGAAGCTGCAGGGTGTTGTTTATATAGGGTGTTGTTTAGTTTTTCTAACTAAAACTAGTCATCACAAATTTCTCCAAACTGAAAGGAAAAGCAGCTAAGGATGCTAGAGGATGTCTGCTTTGCAGCAGGGTGCATCTTGGGACTAGGTGGCCTGCGGGCAGGTTCCTCTGGCTATTAAGAACGGGAGCCCTGCCCTGTGCCTGCTTTCCATCAGATGAGTGGCCAAGAAACTTGCCACCTTCTTCCCCATCTCTCATTGTATGTGCTTGTTAATAATCTTGTGAAAACTCCCTTTTTAGGTTCTACACCACCACTTTTTGTGTACGAAGATTTTTGTTCCTTTGTGTTTTTCAAGGACCTTCGGTTCTGTCTTTGTGTATATTTAGTTAGACTGATGATGTTTTTTTCCAGGCCTGCCAGGCTGATGAAATAAAACAGATCTTCTAGGGTGTTAGAATGTTTTTAGGAAGTATCCCCGAGGTCTTAAGCCTTCTTGATTAAGGCTTGTGTTCTTGTATAGCATGCAGAATAAACTTTATTTTCTGAAAAATTTTATGTGCTATAAACCAGATACATGAGAGTATTATTTTAAGAGATAATAGGATAATTATCACAAAACTATTTAGTTAGAGAGTAGACTATATTTTGAAAAAACTACTCTTTTACTTCTTAAAAGAAGTACTTGCTTTGTTTGGGAGCATTCTGTTAACTATTTTTCACTGTAGTATAGCTTTCCCCTCTTTTCAACATGAGCCTTTTCCAGAAAACAGCTCTAAACACAGTTTGTCTTCCTACTCAGCCTTTTCCGTCATATAGTAAACCTGTAATTTATCAATTTGCCATATATATTCTACAACCAAGACTTTGGAAGCTTCTGGCAGGTGAGAAAGGAGGAGTCTGGCAGGGGCTTTGGGGGTTATTTGGCAAAATTATACCCACCTTTATTTTCTCTCTTCCTCTCCCATGTGGAATGTTCCCTACTTCTCCTGCTAAAAATCCCACCAACCCACTCTCCTTCCCCAGCTACAATCCTCAGTAATCTCCATCTGCTTTCCTTACTTGATCTGACCTATTTTTGGCTGTTTTCCCTAGAGTTATGTTTCTAACTAGACGTAAAGTTACTGAAAGGCCTGATTATGGGTCTTTTATATCACCTTTTTTACCAGAACAGTTAACAGGCTGCTGGGTCTAAAGAAGGTTCTCGATACCATTTTTTCTTTTAGTAAATTCAACCAGTTAGGAGAAAGGGGATGGATTCTTTGGCTTTCATATCAGCAGACTTCAGCTTGATGGAGCAAAGCCCCTAAGTATGGTATTAGGGCAGATGATCCTGACAGCACTGATGCAGGGTTAAGTCACTGTTTCCTTGGAAGGAAGCAAGCTGGCTCATCCCTAAGCTGTTTGTTCCTCTCGATCCTAAAACACTTTCCCAAGCACCCTTGCCGAGGACCACCTACACACTCTCTTGGGCCACCCAGGCCCTGCACAGCTGTTGGCTACCTCGGACTCACTCTGCACCCTGTGCTTGTGTCTTGGCTTTGCTGCAGACGTGTGGAACGCCTCCGGGGGCCTCCTGTTCCGAGACTGAATGTGGCGGCCCAAACTGCAGAACTGACGGAGGAGAAAAGAAGTGTGGCGGGCCTGGCTGTGGTGGGCTGGTCACTGTTGCACACAGCGCCTGGCAGAAAGCCATGGACTTTGACCGAGATGTCCTGAGTGCCCTGGCTGAGGTGGAACAGCTCTCCAAGATGGTAATTCAGTGGATGGCCTATTTTTGTTTGCTTTCAGTTATGGAGGACCTGAAAAGGAGAAATCAGTCTCAAATGTTGACTAATAAGAAAAGGCAAAAGTTGTGAGATCAGGGAGATGAGGTTTTATTCCTAGGTGGGCTAAGAATTTGCTTATTTCTCATTATGATAATTTGAAATATCCATGTTAATAACCATGGGTCCAGGGTTATGAATACATCCAGCTTTTATTTCAATTGAGCCTTTATTCTTCTGAAGTGACATGAAGTATTAACTTCATGTTAACGAAAGTATGTATGTTGGTACCTGAGAAAAAGACTAAAGAACATCTTAAAAGGTCAAAAAACTGGAGGAAAAAATTGTATATGCTAGCCCTAGCTATGTAAGACCGCTGTATAGGAATTGATATACTGATTACTTTGTCTACAAAGTAGTATAGTTGAATGGGAGACGTTTCTAAAATCCATGATTCCAAATACTTAGTTTTTCGTCATCATTTTCTGGACCATTTATAGTATTCTCATCTTAGTGACATTGTTCCATGAGTATTTTATTCCCCATATATAGGTCTCTGAAGCAAAACTGAGGGCTGATGAAGCAAAACAGAATGCTCAAGATGTTCTGTTGAAAACCAATGCTACCAAAGAAAAAGTGGACAGGAGCAATGAGGATCTGAGAAATCTGATCAAGCAAATCAGGAACTTTTTGACCCGTAAGGAATTTTTTCGTTTTACTTTTAGACATTTCTTCCTATCTTGGAATATAAAACAACTTTCTAAGAGTGTTGGAGAGGCCATTATTCAAATCTGCAATTTTGATAAAATCAGCTTCTTGCAGGGAATAAATATTTCCAAATTTTAAAGTATTTCCATATTAAGAAATATTTTCATTTCTTAATATTTATGTACCTGTATGTAAATAATCTCTAATTTATGCAGATATAAGACATACTTGATGTGATACCCAAGTAGTAAGTCAAGAAGTCAAACATGTACTATGAGATTTGAATTTGGAACTTGTGTTAGAGAATACATGTAATGTCATTAGAACCTCAACTACAAGGATTTTTTTTTGGCATTGTCCCCAAAGCTTTGTAATCCTATTGTTTTCAGGATATTTTATTTATGGTTAGATAGCTCTATACCTTAAGCATTCTGTACAGAAATAGAAAATCTCCAGGATTTGTGGTCCAGCTTATAAATGTTGCTGGTCACAGTTTGAGTTCCATCAGTGAGGATGGCTGTGGTCGCAAGTTAAAACTCTCAACTGAAATGGATGTAATCAAAACAGAGAGGTCTTTTATAATACATAAGTTCAGTAGTAGCGCCATGATTCTGGAATCCATGCATTTCTCATCTTTCTGCTCTGTCATTTTAGTTAAGCATTATCAACTCTTCTCAGCCCCGTTCCTCCTCCTCACAAGGTGGCTGCCAACGCTCCACAGACACAATAATAGCTAATGGAAAAAGAGACCACCTATTTCTTTATTGTATAATTTTTAAATAGAAGAAATCTTTCCCAGAAGTCTTTGAAAAGTCATTTCCATAAATCTCATTGGCCAGAAATGAGTACCATGTATAGATGTCACTGATACAGTAATTCCATACAGTAATGGGATTACTTTAATTGGCAGGCTAATCAGTATTTAACTCTGAGCTGATAAGCTTATCTTAACTTACAGGTTGGTACCTGAACAAAATCAGTATTCTGTTAGTAAGGAAAAAGGGAGAATACCTTAATAAGTAAGGAGCCAACAGTATTTGCTAAGAATATCTTACGGAATATTCTGTGATGGTCATCATTCAATCATGTATTTCCCTGGGCTTTATAATTTTAATAGTCTTTCAGTTTAAAAAAAAAAAAGATTAAAAATCATTGACATAATTGGAATTTAAACTCTGGTATTTTTTCATCTCTTTTCACACTTGACATTTGAAACTCCTTGAAGACAACTGTATTGACTCTTGCTTCTCTGACTGGATTCTCTGATTTCCTGAATCCAGATAATTTATTAGTGATTTCAACACTTACATCTGCATTTACAGCAGAGGTCTTTCAACTCAAAGTTTTGCCTTTTAGGATCAAGTTCCAGCTTTTTACCTTTGCCTGTAGAGTTTTCTACAACCTGAAACTGTTCACTTCACTCAACTTCCACATAACATGTTCTGCCCATCCTGTCTCTCCATCTAGAGATGTTCTTTCTTCTCTCAAACCCCTCATCCTTCAACACCCTCCAGAGTCTTCCCTGACAACCCCAGCTTGTCACCAACTCCAGTAGTATGTGTTGTCTGCATTACTTTTCCTGTGTGTAGGTCTTATCTCCCCAACACAAATTAAAAACCCTTAAATAGGAAGTACCTTTGCTTGGTATAACCCCACCAGGCTGAACACACAGTAGTAGATGACCAATATGGTTGAAAGAGTGAACCATCTTTGCTTTTTACTTTTAACAGAAGATAGTGCTGATCTAGACAGCATCGAAGCAGTTGCTAATGAAGTCTTGAAAATGGAAATGCCTAGCACGCCACAGCAGTTACAGAACTTGACAGAAGATATTCGTGAACGAGTTGAAAGCCTTTCTCAAGTAGAGGTTATTCTACAGCAAAGTGCAGCTGACATTGCCAGAGCTGAGATGTTGTTAGAAGAAGCTCAAAAAGCCAGGTATCTGAACACAGTATTATATGCCAGTTAGCGGAGCTCATTTTGTGTATCTAGCATGGAGTAAAGTCTTTTCTTTCATCAGTGACATTTCTCACTGAGTGACCGGTGGGAGTCTCTCTGCATCACTTCAGCCAAGCTGGTCTTTAAAAGAAGACCAAGTACTTTTTTCTTGTTCACATGTATCAATAATATATCACCTTGTTCTTTTTACTCAGCAAAAGTGCAACAGATGTTAAAGTCACTGCAGACATGGTAAGGGAAGCCCTGGAAGAAGCAGAAAAGGCCCAGATTGCAGCAGAGAAGGCAATTAAACAAGCAGACGAAGACATCCAGGGAACCCAGAACCTGCTCACTTCGGTAAGAGACTGCCAGTCACTGTTGTGTATGGGAGAAAACACACTTACACATACACTTGTCAGAAAAGAAGCGCATCTGACAGTTACCTATGAAAATTCTTACAGCTGAACATCAAAGGAGTCCTTTAATAAATATGAACTACTCACTCAGTACAGATGCTAAAAGTCTTGTTTTCTAGGGGAAAAAAGGAGCCTGAAAACAAACATTAAACCCCCTTTCATTTGCATCCCCACAAGAAGCCTTAAGAAAGATAATAAATAAGAGTTTCCAGTTCCTTCAAGGAATAAGATTCTATTTAGTATGAAACATATAATTAATTAATATTCAGTTTTAGAACATCTCCAGATGGAGAGACAGGATGGGCAGAGCAAGCTTTTGTAGCCCAAAAGCAACTACATAGTTAAGACTAGATTTATGAGGTGATCATTCACAAAAACTTTACTATAGTTTTGAAAACCACTGGAAAGCCAAACTATCTGCTTCTAACACCTAATTTTAGATGAACCTGATAGAGCTCTTACTTACCAGATGGCTCTCTGGTAAAGAATCCACCTACCAATGCAGGAAACATGGATTCGATTCCTGGGTCAGGAATATCCTCTGAAGAATGAAATGGCAACCCACTCCAGTATTCTTGCCTAGAAAATCCCATCGACAGAAAAGCCTGGCGGGCTACAGTCCATGGGGCTGCAAATGAGTCAGACATGACTTAGCAACTAAACAATAGAGCTCTTACAGATAGACAATCTGTTTATGCAGAATGCATGGGAAACTTACACGCAAAATACCCTTAGGGCCTACCAAATATTAAAGACGTTCACTAAAAAAAGAATTATTCACATGGATTTAGTGCTCTAGTCTAAAAACTTAAAACTCTGAAATTAGATGCTTACTTGCTGCCAACCCCCCTTCTCAAGACAACAACCTGGGAGATCGTTTTTCAATCTGCTTTCCCTACCATTAGTTAATATAAGCCCATCTTCCTCTATTCCATTCCTCTCAGTAAAATGAAGCCAGACAGTTCCTCAGCCACTGTAAGTTTTGAGTATATATAAGGCCCTTTCTTCGGGCTACTTAATCAAGTTTAGAAAAATTATATTTTCCCACCAGACTATGTTCTAACCCTTTATCTCTAGGCTTTTCAATCTTGTCAGTGTGCTGTTAACATGTAAATGAACTTTAAGCGACTTAAAAAATGACTATTTTGAAAAGCAAAATGGAAACTATTAATCAAATTGTAGGTGAGATATTTGGTTTGATGATGCAATTTATTTAAAGATGAAACCTTGGAGGGTAGGAAGTGTTTCAGGTAAACAGTAAGAAAGAGAACCCCTAAACCATACTAATGAAAGCTTGACACAAACTATTCACTTACTTACTCTAAGGGTTATCTTCTAAGAATAACTACTCCCTAAGAATTGTTTTCTAACTAATGCATGAACTCTCAGATCAAGAATCATTTGGTTTGAAATAGTCACAACTTTGAGCATATGTGTATACTGATCCATTAGTTATGACATTATTCTTCAGAGTTATTCTACAGAATAGAACCATCCTTGAAGATCATTTTTAAGAAAAACTAGGTGCTCAGTGAAACTGGTTCTTCTGTCATGGGTCAGGCATACTTTGGCTAGCTTTAAAAAAAAAAAAAAATCAGTGTTTATTGATTATACTTTGAATAGAGATCAAACATGGACCCTCCCCAGTTGCCCAGATGAGATACTTTTTCCCTAAATAATTCTTGAGTACTTACAGCTTCCAGTTGTAACTTTCCCAGATCTATGCCACGTCACAATCCTATAATAACTTTTCATAGTTTTACCATTCCTGGTTTCCAGGTCTTCATTAATTAGCTGAAAACACTCAAATTAACTTTGCAGGTGGCTCCCAAAGTGCTTTAATCTCCACTACTAGAACTTAACATTTACAGTTGACAGGAAAAAAACTAAAATTGACTGGAAGTTACGGTTTCCCCACCCACACTGATTTAGAAAGTTATGTGGCTATCCCTTTGTTCACATCAGCTTCCTTGTGAACACTGTTTAGCCAGAGTTTGCAGGTGTCCTTAAAATGCTTTCCTGACACATCAAACTGCCTGGGAGTGGTTCAGTAAGAAAAAATTTACATAAATTTCAGCCTAGACTGTCAGAAGTACTGAAAGAATAAAATAGATATAGCAGAGACTATTTTGAAGTTGGGCACTTTATGTCAGCTTTCTTGAAACTTTTAGTAATTCTGTTGTTCTAGAGCAATGGCACAGCAGCCTTTTAAATCTTTCTCTACACTTGAATTCACAGCACTTGCTACCACTTCTTGAATTAATGGCCTGCTGAATATAACCCATTATATACTTTCAGATAGAGTCTGAAACAGCAGCTTCTGAGGAAATTTTGTTCAATGCCTCCCAGCGCATCAGCGAGCTAGAGAGGAATGTGGAAGAACTTAAGCGGAAAGCTGCCCAGAATTCTGGGGAGGCAGAATACATTGAAAAAGTAGTGTACACTGTGAAACAGAGCGCAGAAGATGTTAAGAAGGTGAGTAAAGCTTTGTTCCTGCACGGCTGTGTGCACAAGCGAGCAACTGCACTCCTCCAGGCCTTCCTTGGGATGGCCTTAACATGGCTATGCATCAGAGACATCTTGGGTGAGCTGTTTTCAAACAGCAGTCTTTAGAGACAAAGATGAAAAAGAATGGGAATGGATATGAAAATATCCATACATGAGATGTAGGCCCTCAAATCCAAACTTGGATAAGGGTTTAGAAAAATGAAATTAATTTAAAAAGCATATTGAACTTGTATTTCAATTAGGAAGAGCTTTATGGCAAACAGTTAATTACCTGGCTATTTCAGAAATCTTTAAAAGCAGGGTAGAAAATGCTTAAAGAATCCCTAACAGACAACAGCTAGTAAAGAACCATATCTCACCTCTTCTGTGCTCATTTGGAATTAACCACCTCTTTCTTCTCACTGGAAGGTACTATATTTTGCAGAGAAAAGTCTCAAGCCCCAGTTTTTCACTAGAAGCCAAGTTATCACTGGAACACATTTAATTTTTAAATTTGTGTTAGTAAATATTTATCACTAAAGAAACCTTTTTAAACTTTTCAGGGGAGTGTTGAAACTCTTAAATGAATAGTGTAGGAAGCTATAAACTGAATGAAATCAAGACTTTTCCTAGAAGCTACTGTAGTATTTAGGCATTACATACAGGTAACTTCCCTATACCCTGAGTTTGGGAAAGGGAAGAGTAAGTTCACTGCCACATCTTTTTCATTGTGGGCTAGTTTCCTGCAAGTCTAAGAACATAAATCAGCCAAGCAGTCATCTCACAGGACATTCTGCATAAATATTAAACTTGATTACAAATAAACAGTAAAACCTTGACAATGAAATTCTTCTATAAATAGCTGCTGTTTGAACAGTGTTCCTAAAAAGAATGACTAAAATCTTACCCTTTTTGTTAAATCTGCCTTTTCCCTCTGGTTTCCTGGTATCAAGTCACTATCAACCCTGAATTAGTCAACGTTCCTCCCACTGTTTTCTGATGTCTAAATATTTGGATCTTGGCACACCTACCTTTGAGAAAAATCTATTTCTCTAACTCTCCTTCCATGAATTTCTCCTACAACACCTCCAAAGAAACAACCAGTCCCCCAGGGAACTACAGCAACTCCACCATGTCTTTGACATCTTTTCATTTTAAAAAATCATGTCAGGAACAAAACTCGGTCATTTGTAGAGATATGGACGGACCCAGAGACTAATACAGAGAAAAAAAAAAAAAAACGTTGTACATTAACAGGTAGATGTGGAATCTGAAAAAATGGATATAGACAATTTTATTTACAAAGCAGAGAAACACAGATGTAGGGAACAAACGTATGGATACCAAGGGGGAACGGGGAGTTGGGGGTGAGATGACTTGGGAGACTGGGATTGACATGACATATATATACTACTGATACTGTGTGTGTAAAATAGGTAAGTAATGAGAACCTGCTGTTAGCAAAGGGAACTCTCTAGCCAGTGCTCTGTGATGACCTAAATGGAAAAGAACCCCAAAACCAGGGGATACACACATACACAGGCAATCCACTGTTGTACGTGTAGAAACTACACTGTAAAGCAACGACTCCAATAATAACTGAAAAATACACAAAAATAAAAGTTATGTCAGTGTTATATCTAACTATACCATTTCAAGTTAATGTTTTCAGTCACTTACTATTGTGTAGCCTGACACCTGAGTGCCTGTGGTGATGGCCTTTAATTCAGAATGCTAGCTGTGCAAGTCAGCACCACGTGATCTAAGGCTGCCACAATTATGTCACTGACACCAACACTATTACCTTTTTCTACCCAAATGCGGAACTGCAGACTCTGCACAATGAACTTGATGAAAAGTACAAGAAAGTAGAAAATTTAATTGCCAAGAAAACCGAAGAGTCAGCAGATGCCAGAAGGAAAGCAGAAATGCTACAAAATGAAGCAAAAACACTTTTGGCTCAAGCAAACAGCAAACTGCAACTCCTGAAAGGTAGATTTTTTTTTTAAACTTGTTATTTTCTTAGAGTTTATTTAAAAGGTAAAGTACCATTCACCTGTCTCAAGCACTTAGAGCCTTATAATAAAAGACGATCCATCTTTGATTTTGAGATCATCATAGTATAACTGCTCAGACCTTTTATTTTTATCTCCCACAGATTTAGAAAGAAAATATGAGGACAATCAAAAATATTTAGAAGATAAAGCTCAAGAATTAATAAGACTGGAAGGAGAAGTTCGTTCACTCCTAAAGGATATAAGCCAGAAAGTTGCTGTTTATAGTACCTGCTTGTAACAAAGGAGGGGGAGCTGTAAGTAAAAGATGGCAGAGGTGACCAAAGCAAAATCATTACCTTTTAAAAACTGACTTAATGATCTTCAAAATAAAACTCAACCTATTTAATGTTTTTAATCGCCACATTTTGTATGGACTTAAATAAAATACAAAGCTTTTATATAAATATATATTGAGTATATTTTTCCTGATTTAGTATTCATGAATTCCTTTAACAAAGAAGGCTATTTTCGCTGTAAAGATGCACTTATAAGCTCACTGACCATCTCCATGGAGATGCTAATTTCTGTTATGTCTATAGGCCAGTATCACTCCTCTGTTTGGGTCATATCCTCCACAAATCCACCCCCAAAATCACCTCCCAAGAAGGAAGTACCCTGAGCTACCTTCACCATTTCAGTGGCTGCTCAGTTGACCCAAATCTACTGTAAGTATTCCTTACTCTAGAAAAGAGAACAAAAAAGCAGCAACTTTTAGGGAAGTGTTGAAACTAGAAAGGCATGAAACTAGAAATCAAGCACAGAAAAAGCATCAATAAAAAAAAATTGCATGCAGACTAAACAACATGCTACTAAAAAATCAATAGGTCAAAGAGGAGACCCAAAAGGAAATTTAAAACTACCCTGAGACAAATGACAATTAAAAAAAAAAAACAAAAAACATACAAATCTATGGGATGCAATAAAAGCAGTTCTAGAAGTTCTTAGTGATACAGGCCTTAAGAAACAAGAAAAATCTCAAAAAAACATAATCCAACAAACAAAATCTAGTCAGCTGAAGGAAGGAGATAATATAAAGAAGTCACTACTAATACCACAAATTTACATGGTGACAACTATGAAATATTAATAAAGGAAATTAAAGATGATTCAAAGAAATGGAAAAATATCCCAATCTCTTGGATTGGGAGAATTAATGTTAAAATGGCAATACTCTTCAAAGCAATTTCAGATTCAATGTGATCTCTATCAAGATTTCCAAAGAATAGCAAGGAGAGATAAGAGAGCCTTCCTCAGTGATCAATGTAAAGAAATAGAAGAAAACAATGGAATGGGAAAGACTAGAGATCTCTTCAAGAAAATTAGAGATACCAAGGGAACATTTCATGCAAAGATGGGCACAAAAAAGGACAGAAATGGTATGGACCTAACAGAAGCAGAAGATATTAAGAAGAGGTGGCAAGAACACAGAGAAGAACTATACAAAAAAGATCTTCATGACCCAGAAAATCACAATGGTGTGATCACTCACCTAGAGCCAGACATCCTGGAATGCAAAGTCAAGTGGGCCTTAGGAAACATCACTATGAACAAAGCTAGTGGAGGTGATGGAATTCCAGTTGAGCTATTTCAAATCTTAAAAGATGATGCTGTGAAAGTGCTGCACCCAATATGCCAGGAAATCTGGAAAACCGAGCAGTGGCCACAAGACTGGAAAAGGTCAGTTTTCATTCCAATCCCAAAGAAAGGCAATGTCAACGAATGCTCAAACTACTGCACAATTGTATTTATCTCACACGCTAGCAAAGTAATGCTCAAAATTCTCCAAGCCAGGCTTCAACAGTACGTGAACCATGAACTTCCAGATGTTCAAGCTGGATTTAGAAAAGGCAGAGGAACCAGAGATCAAATTGCAACATCCAGTGGATCACAGAAAAAGCACAAGAGTTCCAGAAAAACTACTTCTGCTTTATTGACTACACCCAAGCCTCTGACTGTGTCTATCACAACAAACTGTGGAAAATTCTTCAAAAGATGGGAATCCCAGACCACCTGACCTGCCTCCTGAGAAATCTGCATGCAGGTCAAGAAGCAACAGTTAGAACTGGACATGGAACAGACTGGTTACAAATCGGGAAAGGAGTACATCAAGGCTGTATACTGTCACCCTGCTTATTTAACCTATATGAAGAGTACATCATGAGAAATGCTGGGCTGGAGGAAGCACAAGCTAGAATCAAGATTGCTGGAAGAAATATCAATAACCTCAGATAAGCAGATGACACCACCCGTATGGCAGAAAGTGAAGAACAACTAAAGAGCCTCTTGATGAAAGTGAAAGAGGAGAGTGAAAAAGGTGGCTTAAAACTTAACTTAATATGCAGAAAACTAAGACCATGGCATCCGGTCCCATCACTTCACAGCAAATAAATGGGGAAACAGTGGAAACAGTGACAGATTTTACTTTGGGGGGGCTCCAAATCACTGCAGATGTTGACTGCAACCATGAAATGAAAAGACGCTTGCTCCTTGGAAGAAAAGTTATGACCAACCTAGACAGCATATTAAAAGTCACAGACATTACTTTGCCAACAAAAGTCCATCTAGTCAAAGCTATGGTTTTTCCAGTAGTCATGAAGGTGGATGTGAGAGCTATACTATAAGAGTGCCAAAGAATTGATGCTTTTGAACTGTGGTGTTGGAGAAGATTCTTGACAGTCCCTTGGACTGCAAGGAGATCCAACCAGTCAATCCTAAAGGAAATCAGCCCTGAATATTCATTGGAAGGACTGATGCTGAAACTCCAACACTTCGGCCACCTGATGCGAAGAACTGACTTATTTGAAGAGACCCAGATGCTGGGAAAGATTGAAGGCGGGAGGAGAAGGGGACAGCAGAGGATGAGATGGTTGGGTGGCATCACCGACTCAATGGACATGAGTTTGAGTAAAATCTGGGAGTTGGTGATGGACAGGGGGGCCTGGCTTGCTGCAGTCCATGGGGTTGCAAAGAGTCAGATACAACTGAGCGACTGAACTGAACTATCAAGTTACCTATGACATTTTTCACAGAACTAGAACAAATCCTAAAATTTAATATGGACTCAAAAAGACCCAGAATTGCCAAAGCAATCCTGAGGAAAAAGAAAAAAATCCGGAGTTATAACCCTCCCAGACTTCAGACAATGCTACAAAGACACTACTACAGTAGTCAAAAAGGTATGGTATTGATACAAAGACATGGATCAATGGAACAGAATAGAATCCAGAAATACACATACACACCTACCACCAACTTTCGACAAAGGAGGCAAGAATATACAATGAGAAAAAGAGAGTCTCTTCAGCAAGTGGTGTTGGGACAGCCACATATAAATCAATGAAGTTAGCACACATCCTCACACCATACACAGAAATAAAATGGCTAAAATGAAATAATGCCATTTGCTGTAATATGGATGGATCTAGATATTATCATACTAAGTAAAGTTATAAAGAGAAACAAATACCATATGATTATCATTTACATAGGATGAGATGGTTACAGAAGATGAGATAGATAGCCCATGGATGACCCACTGGACATGAATCTGAGCAAACTCCAAGAGACTGGAAGACAGAGGAGCCTGGGGTGCTGCAATGTATGGTACAGCAGAGAGTCAGACATGACTTAGCAGCTCAACCACCACCACCATTTATATGTGGAATCTAAAATAGTATACAAATCAGCATATATATCAAACAGAGATAAAGAAGAGACATGGTTGCCACAACAGAGGGGGCGTAGGGAGGAAAGGAATGGGAATTTAAGATTAGCAAAGGCAAACTATTATATATGGGATGGATAAACAAGGTCCAACTGTATAGCACAGGGACCTATACTCACGATCCTCTGACAAGTCATAATGGAAAATATATATAGGTATAACTGAGTCACTTTGCTGTACAGAAGAAATTAATACAAATTGTAAATCAACTATACTCCAATAAAATTTTAAAAAACCAGAGAGCTGCCACCTACAACAGGGCTAGGGTTGCTGAGGGGAATGTTTAAATTGAGCCAACGTTTAGGGACACTGCTTATGCCAAGTGGGCAGGGCTACTTAAAAGTACAGAGAGGATGCTGTCATTTCTCAGATCTTACATTATATTGTATTTAATTTCACAATCCGGTAACAATCAGTTATTCCACAGGACAAAGAAGACCCATGGAACACAACTGTCAAGCCTTTGTCAACCTCACAGCTGACTTGGCTGGAAACAGGCCAGGCCCTAGGTCACTCTCACACCCTCTCCTTAGAGCAAGGTTATTCCTGTTCCACTTAACCACCACCCACACATCTAACACAGCTGCATCTGAAGCTGGGCCCAAACAAGTTATGGTTATGTAAACAGCTTTAATTTCAACAATAAGGCAACTTTCTTCTGGTTCCAGGCATTTATTTGTCACTCTTATTTAGGTAGAAATCCTAATAACTAACAAAGTGGTTGTACCTCCTCATCTACTGGAGCATCTAAATCTTTTTCCCCCTTGATTATAAGCATTTTACTTACAATTAAGTAGAAATCTTCACTACTCCTCATTCCTTTTCAGCCAACTAAAAATCTCATTTTAATTGAAATTACTAATTTTAATCAGCTCAATGAACTGGACAACTAACAGCCCCATCCTTTACAAGTCAAGAGAATACTTAGAACTTAGTACATAACAATGAGTGAACACTTAAAATTTGTTTTATACAGGACTTCATTCCCAGATAGAGTTTCATTCTCATACTGAGTGGGAACCTTTAAAGTTGCATTTAACTATTATTTTGTGTCTCTACTGCTGCTGCTAAGTCACTTCAGTTGTGTCTGACTCTATGTGACCCCATAGATGGCAGTAGTCCATATTAAATTATATTTCACTATTCCTTAATCAGATCTTTCTACCTAGAGTAGAGGACACATTTTAAGTTTAAATAAATTAGCACTTCACAGGATATTGGGATTTCAGATTTTAAAAAGATTGAGAGATTGATTACCAATAATGGGGAATAGCACATTCAGACCAACACTCCAATAGATTAACTGAAAACTCTGAATAAAATATATTTTAAAAAAGTAAAGTTACTGGACAACAATCAGAAATAGGTGGGGTGGGGTGGAGGAGTACCACTCAAACAACAGCACTGGGTGGAATTCTCATTTTTAATAGCTTTTCACTTAAGGGCAAGTCCCAGGAAGTGGCAACTTGAGCAGAAGCCAAGTTTTACTGGTTAAGGAATTGGAGGACAGAGTTTGGGGCAACCAACAGCAATTGAAATGAGGGGAAGAACCCTAGAAAAGACAGGTATGATAAATTCTGCATGTTCCTTGCCCAATCTCTGCCTCACCTGCGCACTACATGTGCATGGTACAAACTTCAGGCAGCCCAAGTGAAGCTAAAACAACTGAGTAGAGATTTCAGCTGCCTTCCCCTCCATCCCACACACATAAAGACAACAAGAGTTTGGCGTTCAATCAAGTTAACTGCTCACTAAAAAATTCAGTATTTTCCAGAGGTAACAGAATCCAGTCTTTAGAATGTATTGATTTACAGTGACCATAATACAAGTCAAGACCACTGGACATGTGAAAAAAAAGGAAAATGTGACCTATATCTAAATAAATTAAAACCTGAAGGTTATTAAACATTTTCCTTTAATCTCTGATCAACTGGTATCTTATTCTGCATAGCCTTCTGCTAATAAACTATATTCTCCAAACTTTCCTTAATATAGGTATCCTTTAAATTGACATCAAGTGCACTGCAATTTGATGAATAAGTGTGAAATGACTTATAACATGCAAAAGTCTCTTTAGTATTTAACACTTATTTAAGTGTTTTAGGAAACAGTCATTTTAAATATTTATCAATAACTATTACTTTATAGCACTCTTTAACGAAAAAGTCAATTTTACCCAGACAGGATAAACTGGAAATCCACTTAGGAAAAGAAAGTCGATTAAAGATTCCCTTATGTTCTTTCTCCAAAAATAAATGCTAAACATTTAGTAGGTATTGCTAAAACAGATGAAAGGATAATGACCTTTTAAATACCTTAGTATTGTCCTACAATGTGGAAAGAAAAGATATATCCTGGTCTATAAAAGCAGTAATAAAGAGTAACAAAGAAGAATATACACTAGAGGTAGTCAAAAAAACTAGGACCATCTTGACATCCACTCAGAATAACCAGTAAATGAATATTTAAGACATGTTTATTTCCGTGTCTTCATTTTCCACTGTAATACATTGTTTCTCCATCTGATACTTGATTTTTGTATATACACTGCCTTACTTTGGTTAACTGTATAACTATACTTTAGACCTCAACAGAACCTTAAAAATCTAAACACAAATTTTACCTCTAACCACCAAGACACTGGGGATTAAAATAACTGAGATCATCATTTTTTATTTACATCAATTTATACATGTTTCCAACTTATTCTAATGACTGTTTCCAATGTGAAAACCAAGTTTCAAATAACCTGATCACCTTGGTTCAAACAGAGCTGTTCACACATCATACTCCAGCTGCATCCATCTAAGTCAGTCCTGTATCAGAGATAAAAGCCACTTAACATAAATTCAGTGACGCTGAACCCTTCATAAATAGCATGAAAATATGGGTTGAAAAAAAAAAAAAAAGAAAATATGGGTTGAAGAAAATTTTCCAGGAAGCTACTATAAGTAGCTTTTTTCTGCAGATATTAATGCAGTGAAAATTATTAAATTTATTTAAAATATAGATAAGAGATTATTCAATTCTGTCCAAACCTATTAAATGCCTTCCAAAAGTTTCATAATTCAGTCCTAGAAATTTTTGCAGCTGTGAGCCATTTCCTGTTCAGAAATGTGACCTCTACAAAAGTCCCCAGGAAACTTCAGAAAAATATAATCTTCTCATTTAAAAGTTGATTGATTTGCCAAATGATGCAGCCAAGTTTGCTTCTCTAAAAGCTTCTGATAAGGTCTGAAAGGGAAAAAATTTAGAATTAAAAACCAAGTAGTTGTGAGTCAGAAGAAAATTTAGGTAGCCATTAATTGTGTGTGTTGTTACCGGATGTGCATGACAGACTCTAGCTATATCTTCACAGGATGCTCCGTATTCCAGTGCAAGTGCAGCTTCATTTATCATTTCACCAGCACCCTTTAAAATAATAATCAAGAAGTAATTCTGTTTCTATGGCAAAACAACTACCATCTAATAGGACAGATTAGAATAGTTAACTGCCTCCAGCTGGAAAAATCCTAACAGAAAAAAGTAGCACAGAAGAGCTTGGGCTCTGAAGAGAAGTGGCCTGGATTCAAATCCTACCACTTACTACCTCAATTACTCACTGACTCTGTGCTTCATTCCATTTACTCGCCTCAAAAAAGGGATGAACAACAGCTACTGACTGCACAGAGTCCTGAAAACCCAAGTTAATGCATGTATTTAGGAAAAACTGTTACAGAGTAAGCACTCAAATGTTCTATTATCATCACTGATACATCTGAAACCTAGGGGAGGGCATACTTCAAATGCAGTGGTAGAAAAGGCTTTTCTTAGAAGGTAACATTTGAACCAAGCTAAATAAGCCAGTCATACAAAGATCTGGAGACACAGGATTCTAAACAAATGGTCTATAAGCAGGAAGGCTTTAAAATGGGAACAAGTTTTGGCCTATTAAGAAATTTTGAGAAGGTGCTCTCACTTTCTGAGATGGTCCACACTTTGTGGAGTATGTTTCTCTCTAAATAAATCCACTTCTTACCTATCAAAAAAATACAAAGAAAGAAAAAAACTGAGAGAAGGCCCATGAGACAGGGAATTAACGAGCAAAGAGAATGAGTGGAAAGAGATGATGTCAGAAAGACAGTCGGGACCAAACTTCAGTGGAGCCTTGGGTCTAGGTCTGAAGTGGAAAGGACCACCAGAGAGTTGTAAGCAGGCAAATGGCCTGGGGTGTGTTTTAAAAGGACATCTTAGTTGCGGCAGGGAATACAGATGATATGACAGGCAAGACCCAGTGCTAGAAACAAGGCACAAAGAAGCTATGTTCAAACTTCTGCTAGTAAATAACCTCAAAATGTAACCACTAGGTGGTTTTAAATTAATATACTAAAAAAAAAAAAAAAGTAAATTAATATACTAAGTAGCAATGCTTTCCAGAAACCCTAATGGGACTTCCGGCTTTATAGTACTCACGGGTCCTAGAATATGTGCCCCCAGGACTCTGTCTGTCGATTTCTGCCCGAGAATCTTCACCATGCCATCTGTGTCAGCGTTTGTCTTAGCTCTGCTGTTAGCAGCAAAGGGGAATTTCCCAACTTTGTATTCAATACCCTGTGAGAGACAGAAATTGAGAGCTTACATAAATTCTCAAAAAATTCATTTCCATTTGCTGAAATCATCTACCATTTATCAGAACTAAATCTCAAGAAGGTAGTTCTTCACACAGCATATAGAAGGAAAAACCAAAAGGTTTATCACAGAAAAAATATTTTGGAAACACAAGCAAATGCAAGTGTCATTCCACCTGGATATACTTCAAAGCCAAATATAAGACCTCTAGAATTACTCATTTTTAAATACAGGCAAGCAAATACTCTCTCCTTTCTGATACTAATAAAGTAAAAAATTATTCAAACTTACCTGTAATGTTCTACATAGTTATTAAAATGCATTAATGCAATAATGAAAGGATTCTTAACCACCACTGTCATTAAGTCAAATCACACATTAGAGTAAAACCACCCTCATTCAGAATTACCTCTTCTTTCAACTGCTCTTCTGATTTGCCAACCCAAGCAACTTCCGGGTGTGTGTAAATCACCGATGGCACACAGTTGTAGTCAATGTGCACAGCGCCGCCAGCCATCCCCTCAACACAGATGATGCCTTCGTCCTCCGCTTTGTGAGCCAGCATGGGACCAGCAACGACATCACCGATCGCATAGATGCTGCCACAGAGGTCAGAAGAAACAGTGAGCTTCTGAAAGCACAGATACTCATCTTCGGTCATGCCAGAGTCAAAAACTATGAGTTTCCAGTTAGCAAGTCACCGAAAAATAAATCAAATAGAGCTCTTCCAGGTTCAAGTTCTACGCTTTGGGTAAAATGAAAAATTCAATTATTTTTCTTTTACAGGTTATAATTTTACTATTCTTCCCCAAAGCCAATGCATTTTTAAAGCATGAAAAGTGTTTATTTAAAATTATTGAAAATGCAGGTAGGTATGCAACTTACTTTGGAATTTTAGTTTGGAATCTGGTATTCACTGGAATTCTACCTCTAGGATCCAGCTCAATTCCAAGCTCTTCTAGTCCCAAATTCTGAGTAAAGGGTCGTCGGCCGATGCAAACCAGCAGTACATCACAAGTGATAACTTCAGCTTTACCACCAGAAGCAGCCTCAATACTAGGTAATAAGCAGCATGTAATTGTAAAACACATCTACATGAATAGCTGGCAGATACTGGAAACTTAAGATCAGACGTTACTTAAGTATAAATGACACTTCTGACAGTTTATTTTAATCATAAATAATACATAAACAGGGTCAGGCAATGAAAAATGTACATATCCTCTAGAGGTCTATCATTTGAACCTCACAACAAAAGGCTGTATTGACATGGTTTAAGAATATAGATCCAAGCTCAAGTAGTGCTTCTGCCCCCACAAGCTATGAGACATTAGGCAAGTTACTTCAGTGTTGAAAACAGTAGAATACCAGGCACACAGTAAGCAATTTAATCAATAATCTTACTGATTTCCCCATGCATCTGTCTGAAAATAATGATTTTACTGAATGTTGAGAGTTTAAATTGTTCTGAATGTATACTATGAAAAAGTACATTACAAATGAGAACACTGGGTTAATTTTTCTATCATCAATGCAATCATGAATTTCAGAGGGCCGACTGGATAAGCAATACTGAGCTACACTACACAATAAAGTGGTACTAAGATATAAAAAACCGGATTCTTAAAGCTAAATGTTTTTCTTAAAGAAACACACAGAAGGATACCATATCAAAAACAAATGTAGCATACTTACGAAACATCAATTTTTCCATCAGATTTCTTAGTAGCACCAGTAACTTTTGTGTTTAATTTAAATTTAAATCCTTGTTTTTGAAGGATACGTTGAAAGTTTTTAGAGATTTCCATATCAATTCCAACACCACCAACATGACCCAAAAACTCAACTGCTGTCACGTCTGCACCAAGCCTTTGCCAAACTGAGCCCTGCAAACAATAATCACGCAAATAAAAAAACAATAATCATGAAAATAAAGGCTTTGATAGGAAATGTTTAAAAAATCATCTTAAACAGTTTATTGTAAGGTATTTTCCTAGGTTACTATGTTCCTATTAGAAACTCTGAGGTTTAAAATTAACATTGTGACAAACATGTAAAACTTCATATATTTATTCATTCAGCATTTACTGAACACCTACTATATGCTAGGCACCATTTTAGATGGTAGGTATACATCAGTGAACAAAACACTGCCTTCAGAGACCTTAAATTCTGACAGAAAAAACAAATAAGTCAAATTTATGCAGAGGATAGTAAAGTGTAAAGAGAAAAAGCGAAAGTAGAACCAGGACTACTGCAATGAAGAAGGACTGCAATTTTTAAAAAATGTGGTCAAGGGGAAGCCCTCATGGGGAGCGACAACTGCACAAAGACTTGGAGAAGGAATGAAATATAGTGGTAGCTGCTTCAGAAAGAGGACAGACTGAAAAGGAAGGCTTTGAGGGGAAAGAAGTAACCTCTTTGCTAATGACTGATACTTGCAAAGTATTAATCTAGCTTCATATTTTATTGTCTCAAGATAAATGTTTACTTTTTTCATTCAAATTATAATTTAAAATGCTGGCATTTTAACAACATTTTAACAATTATAACTTGTGAATACTTGTACATCAAATTGGCAATATGAAGATAATTTCACAGCATTAAATAAACTATGAAAGGCTATGACTATATCCTTTGCAAGAACTTACATTAAAATCACCTAATAATTTAAAATTCACTTTAAGAATTTAGCAACTAAATTAAGTTCATGTATTTATTTTTTAAATTTCATGAATTTTTGGGGTGAGAGCTGAGTTAACTAGAGGCACTACAATGACACTAAAAATTCAATAACAAACATACACAAAAAATAACTCGAAATTATGCACCTAAATGTAAAATCCAAGACTGTAAAACTTTTAGAAGAAAACAGGAGAGAATCACTGTGACACTGAGGTAGGCAAAGATTTCTTAGCTATAACACCAAAGTACAATCCATAAAAGAAAAAAAGTAAATTAGACTTTATCAAAATTAAAAACTTCTCTTCACAAGACAGTATCATGAACACAAAAAAGAGAAACCACAGGCTAGGAAGAAGTGTTTGCAAAACAACTACTTGATAAAAAAAATTTGCAAAACTATTTGATAAAGAAATGTTTACAAAAAAACTATTTGATAAAGATTCTATAAAGAACTCTCAAAACTCAGTAACAAAACAAATGGAGCCAAGAAAAAACATACAAAACATTTAAACAGGCACTTCAAGGACATACAGATGGCAAAAAGCACATAAAAATATGCTCAACACTGCAACACTAGAAGATGCAAATTAAAACCACAATGAGATACTACTGCACACCCATTAGAAAGGCTCAAATCAAAAAAGCCAACAACACCAGCTACTGGAGAGCAAATGGAACTGAAACTTACAGTGCTTGGGGAGGGAGTTATAAAATGATGCAGCCCTTTTGGAGAACAGAGTTCCTTGAAAGGTTAAACTCAGAATTACTCCTAGGTATACACTCAAGAGAAATGAAAACAGATGTTCACACAAAAACTTGTACAAAAATGTTCATAGCAGCATTATTCATGTTAGTCCTTAAGTGGAAACAACCCAAATGTTCATGAACTAAAGAATGGATACAGCACATTTTTAAAATTCATTGAATGGAAAATTATTTGGCCATAAAGTGAAATAAAGTATACCTGAAAATGAGAACATTATGCTAACTGAAATAAGCCAGACACAAAATGCCATATATTGCACAAATTCCATTTCTATGATATGTTCAGAATAGGCAAATCCATAGACATAAGAAGCAGATTAGTGTTTTCCAAGGACTGGGAAAACGGAGAAATACACAATGACTGGTGGCTCAGACGTAAAGGATCTCTCTGCAGTGCGGGAGACCCAGGTTCAATCCCCGGGTCGGGAAGATCCCCTGGAGAAGGGAATGGCAACCCACTCCAGTATTCTTGCCTGGAGAATCCCATGGACAGAGAAGGCTGGCGGACTACAGTCCATGGGATCATGATAAATCGGAAACGACTGAGCAACTTTCACTTCTTTCTGGGGTAATGAAAATGTTCTGGAATTAAGATACTGATGACAGATGCATAACTTTGTAAATACACTAGAAATCACTAAATTGTACACTTTAAATGGGTGAACTACATGATATATATTATATCTCACTACAAAAAAATCAATCACTCCTCTGAAGCTAAATCAGAATAGTAAGAAACAGTTAAGAGTAGAAATGATAAGCAGCAGCATCTTGAGAGAACAGCAAGCATAGCTAGACAAGTGCCCTATTCTTTAGGAAAGCTGATTTCACAATCCTTAGGTAGGAAAACTCCAGTAATATCTACATATAGAGCTTATTAAATGCAAGGCACTATGGTGCTTTAAATGTATTAACCATATTAAATCTCAACAAAATCTTATAAGGCAATTATTCTTATCCTCATTTTTATAATGGATCAATTAGTTCAGAGAGGGTAATGAATTTAACAAAGACATAAAGTCATTAACAGACAAAGCTAAAATTCAATTTTAAATCTGTCTGATTCGAAAGCACTATAGTAAACTCTAATGGAAGAAAGAAAATGAACTGTAAAAAATAAGTCATATGAATAATCTTTACAAGAAAGTAGAGAGATATGTATGTAGACACAGTAAGTTCTCCATAAACCTAAATTTTTAAAATGACATGTAAGAATTATTTTAATATAGTAACAGACACCTAAAACATTGTGTCAAGATGTTTAAATGACTTGAAGCTTGCAAACAATCTAATGCAGAAGTGCAGAGATGGAGGAAACAGAATCATTGCCTTGGGCTATTATTATGCTGATTAAAAGGAAGTAAAGCTATATGATTCCTTTTTGTTTGTTTGTTTTATCCATCAGTGAGAACAATTTTCAATGCAACCTGAAGAGAAGAAATATCATTAAAAAAGAAGTGAAGTCCAAAATAAGAACAACTAATTGTTTTGAACGAATTAATTCCCAAATCGAATAAATTAGATCACAGAGTTTGGGAAACAGAGTTTGGGTAACAGTCTGTGAACTTTGGGAACTTAATTAGCCTAAGAGCACTGTCAGAGGTGGGAAAGAATAGATTCTAAAAAAGAACATTACTGGAGATTAGCTCAAAATGGTGGAGGAGGATATAAGTTCACTCCGTACAAAAACACATCTAACTGCTGAACAACCACTGACAGGAAAAAAACAAACTCTGGAACCTTCCAAAATGACACCCTACATCCAAAATAAAGAAGAAACCACAAGGAACAGTAGAAGATGCAACAACTGCGATAAAATCAAATCACAAACCAGTTGGGTGGGCAACTCACAAATCTGAGAACAATTATACCATGGAAGTTATCCCACAGGAGCAAGTTCTGAGCCCCATGTCGGCCCTTCCAGGCTGGGGGATGGGAATGAGGAGGAGTTCCCAGAGAATCTGGCTTTGAAGGCCAGTGGGGTTTGATTACGTTAGCAGAGTGGAAGGGTGGGCAAGAGGGGTACTTATGAAGTTTGGGACTGATAGACACACACTGCTGTATTTATAATGGATAGCCAGTGAATCAGTCAGAAAGAGAAAGACAAATACTGTGTATGAATGCATACATATGGAATTTAGAAAGATCCTACACGCAGGGCAACATAGGAGACACAGATATAAAGAACAGACTTTCTGAACTCAGTGAGAGGTGTCAGTCAGTCAGTTCAGTCACTCAGTCGTGTCCGACTCTTTGTGACCCCATGAACTGCAGCACGCCAGGCCTCCCTGTCCATCACCAACTCCCGGAGTCCACCCAAACCCATGTCCATTGAGTCGGTGATGCCATCCAACCATCTCATCCTCTGTCGTCCCCTTCTCCTCCTGCCCCCAACCCCTCCCAGCATCAGGGTCTTTTCAAATGAGTCAGCTCTTCACATCAGGTGGCCAAAGTATTGGAGTTTCAGCTTCAACATCAGTCCTTCCAATGAACACCCAGGACTGATCTCCTTTAGGATGGACTGGTTGGATCTCCTTGCAGTCCAAGGGACTCTCAAGAGTCTTCTCCAACACCACAGTTCAAAAGCATCAATTCTTTGGCGCTCAGCTTTCTTTGTAGTCCAACTCTCACATCCATACATGACTACTGGAAAAACCATAGCCTTGACTAGACGGACCTTTGTTGGCAAAGTAATGTCTCTGCTTTTTAACATACTGTCCAGATTGGTCACAACTTTCCTTCCAAGGAGCAAGCGTCTTTTCATTTCACGGTTGCAGTCAACATCTGCAGTGATTTGGAGCCCCCCAAAAATAAAACCTGTCACTGTTTCCACAGTTTCCATCTGCCCTGAAGTGATGGGACCAGATGCCATGATCATAGTTTTCTGAATGTGGAGCTTTAAGCCAACTTTTTCACTCTCCTCTTTCACTTTCAAGAGGCTCTTTAGTTCCTCTTCACTTTCTGCCATTAAGGGTGGTGTCATCTGCATATCTGAGGTTATTGATATTTCTCCCGGCAATCTTGATTCCAGCTTGTGCTTCCTCCAGCCCAGCATTTCTCATGATGTACTCTGCATATAAGTTAAATAAGCAGGGTGACAATATACAGCCTTGACGGACTCCTTTTCCTATTTGGAACCAGTCTGTTGTTCCATGTCCAGTTCTAACTGTTGCTTCCTGACCTGCATACAGGTTTCTCAAGAGGCAGGTGAGGGTGGGATAATTTGAGAGAATAGCACTGAAATATGTACATTACCATACGTGAAACAGAAGACCAGTGCAAGATCGATGCATGAAGCGGGGCACTGAAAGCCAGTGCTCTGGGACAACCCAGTGGGACAGGGCGGGGCGGGGCGGGGCAGCCGGGGTGCTGGGCCAGCACACATACACACCTGTGGCCAATTCATGTTGATGTATGGCAAAAACCATCACAATATTGTAAAGTGATTATCCTCCAATGAAAATAAATTAACTAATTAAAAAAATGTTTTTAAACAAAACAAAACAGATAGCCAACAAGGATGGTCTATATAGCACAGGGAACTCTGCTCAATATTATGTTAACAACCTAAATGGAAAAAGAACTTGAAAAAGAAAAGATACTTGTATATGTGATAACTGAATCACTTTGTTGTACATCTGAAAATAACACAACACTGTTAATCAACTATACCCCAATATAAAAAACTTTTTAAACAAAAATAAATAAAAACTGAAAAAGAATAGATTCTGAAATGTGGAACAGAGGTCAATCCCTGTTAAATACTAGGAAGTAGAGATTTTTAAATAGCCAGTTTGACAACCATTATAGACTACCATAAGTCTTTCAAACAGGTCATATAAGCTACCCAAATTTTATTTCTGAAAGTTCTTCTGGGCTGGTTAATGCAGTATATTTTGCCATCAGAAAGGTAATCCGTTATGTTCATAACTGGTAAAAGACTGCAGTATCAGGGACCTCCCTGGCAGTCATCCAAGATTCTTGCTCTTCCATGGAAGGGAGCATAAGTCTGATCCCTGATCAGGTATCTTAAGATCCACATGCTGTGTGGTGTGGCCAAAAATAAAAATAAAATTTAAATTAAAAGCTTTTTAAAACTAAAAAGAAGACTGCAGTATCAGATGGTTTTTAATACTTTGCATTGAAAACCTGAATAACACTAGAGAATGCTTGATTAACCAATTTCAGATAAGATCAGATGATGGGCCACACGCCTTAGTTAACATACTTCCCCAACTTATGAACAAGACAAAGCAAGAAACAGCAGTAAAGTGTAAAAATGACAGAATCAAGACAAAGAACTAGGCTGGAAATACTGGGTGCAAGTGAACAATATTAAATTAAAAGCAAGGATAAGGTTCAAAGTCCTTTATTTACGTTTTAAAAAAATCCAGAATTGCTCAAGCAAAAAATGTGAGGTTTTCATCTGACCACAAGCTCAATATGTGCTAAAAACAAATGAACAAATAACAAAAAACTGATCTTAAAGGGTTACACAAAGAAGTATATTATGAATATCAGAAGACTAAAAGACATTCTCTCCAAAACCCAGACTATTTTGCTTAGTTTGGAACATCATTTAAAAATGACAGACTGGACTGGTTCAAAAGGATGATGATGAAATAATGGATCTGTTATGTAAAAAACCTAAGTAAGAGTCATTAAGAAAAGCAATGGAGATTTAAATATGACTAAAACTCAGTCTCTGCCTTTCAGGAGCTTATGATCATATTAAAAAGAGAGACATAAATAAATAAATGCAATATATACTATTATCAGCAGATGATGAAAACATGTAGACACATTATACTAGACTCAAAGAAGGAAGGACCAGAGTTTTCTTAAATAGAAGTCTCCACTAAAAAGGTAACTTCTAAGCTGACATTTGAAAGATATTTATTATACCAACAAAAGTTTATTAAGCAACAATAACAAAAGCTAATATATGAGTACTTATTATATATCAACCAGTATGTTAGATGCTAAAGACACACAGTAAATGAAACAGCCGGCATCTCTAGCCTCATGGAGCTTATGATTTAATGGGAGAGAGACAGTGAACAAGTAGTATCAAGAAAGTAAGATAAATGCTAGAACAAGGACAGGGTACAATGGAACACTCAGCGAAGTACCTAAGGACATCCACGGTAGGCAAGGAAGGGCTCAGAAGGTACAGAAACTCACAGAGGGATGAAATGTTCCAAACAGGAGGAAGGCCTGACTACAGATCAAATACAAAATGCAGTTTGTTCAGGAACTGCTATTTCAATATATCCTGAACACAGTTTGAGAGGGAGAGGGCTTAGAAATGAGGCTGGAGACAAGCCAGCACCAAACAATACTTAAGAGTTTGTACTTATCCTAACAGAGGATATATTCATGAGTTACCTAACTGGTAGTATGACATTAGAACCCACGGACTGACTCAATATGGGGCACAAAAAAATGGGAGAGGTCACTTACAGTTCCCGAACGTCTTGTTTAGGCCTCTAGATGGATGGCAGTACTACTCACTGAGGTGGGAAATGTTAGAAAATAAACAAGTTTTGTTTTGTATTTCACTAAGTGAAGGAGGGAAAGACAGGTTCAGTCACACATGCACTGGGTGCCCGTGAGACCTGAAAATAGATATTATAAACATTAGCATATAGCATACTAAAGCTCAGAGGCAAGGAGGAAGGATTAACTGCACATATTTATGAGTCTTCAGGTAACTGAGGTTAAGAATGAACAGAATATTCTCTAAAAGACAAAAAGAATCTGGGAGAGAACCTTGAGACAGAATCTAGGGTAATAGTAACAATTAAAGGGAAGGCTGAGAACGGGAAGAAAGAAAAGTCAGTCCAAAGGGTAGATGGAAAATCCAGAGAGCTGTTTGATCAGAGAGGGTAAGGGAAAAGCTTCAAAGGCAAGAAAATCAACAATGCTGCTTGCTACCAAAAAACCAGTGAAGAATAGTCCACTGGATTGAGCAATAAATCCGTACATGCCCTGTCAAGAGCAATCTGACACAAGAAGCTATGGATGAAGAGGGAAGTGAGAGCTGATGAAACAGAGTGTGGGTATCTCTTCCAAGAAATCTGGTTGTGGAGAGGTGAGAGGGAAATCAGGAATTTGAGGAGGACAGAGGATCAAAAAAGGCTTATGTTTGTGTACCAAGTCTATGTCTTTGACTACAAAGGTACCTCAGCATGTGTGAATGCACACAGGTGTTCTCAGAGAAGCAAATATGACAGAACGGTGAGGCAAGGGACTCAAGAACACTTGTAAGGAAGTCATTAGTGATGCAGTGTGGAATCTAAGCTGCTTGGGAAAGCAGTCAAGATGGGCTAAGGGCACAGAGCAAAAACCAGGAACCTAGGGACTAGAAAACATGATAAACTCAGCTATTCTTCAGCTACATAGGCTCTCTGAGTAACAGGAAAAGAGTTTATGGTCAGAGAATAAAATGTCTGGATTTGTGATTTTAGAAGGAGAGGTAAAACGGCCCTGGGAAAAGACTCCTAAAACAGAGGGAAGAGGTCACTGGACAAACATGAAAGTTGCCAGATGGACAAGAAGGGAGAAGAAGATAGTAGGCAAAAGGTGTGAGACAGCACAGTATCCAGAGAATGTCAAGTAATTTGCCATTTCTAAAACTTGAGTTAGAGGGATCAAAATGAGGATGGAGATGCAAGGAAAAACCACATCATGTCAGTCATGTCTTTATCTGAAATGCAATTCACTCAGAATGCTGAAGGGCTGCTGAAGGGCTGGAAGATTTAAGTATCTGAAGGGCTGGTAGATCTTTAAAAATCAGTCCAATTCTAGGGAATAGGAAAGCTGGAAGACACAGGGAAGCAGATTTCAAAACAAAACAGAATGTTGTAATGAGTAATGGTTACTTAAAACAGATTATCTTGAAAACTATCACTAGATAGTATTTAAACAAAACTCAACTAATCTGCCTGTGATGTTACACAAACATCATTTCCAACTCCACGGAAGTAGTAAGGGACAGAAAAAACATCACTCACCAATTCTACACCTATTACTCCTGCACCAATGACAACCAATTTTTCTGGAACTTTTTTTAAAGACAAAGCACCTGTAGATGACACTACTGTATCTTCATCAATCTGTAATTTAAAAAAAGAGACAATCAAAATTACTTGAAAAAACCTACTGATTTATAAACTGTGATCTCACTCAGTATAATCACTAAAAATACTAAGTCATTTATTTGCTTTGAGCTATTTATGACTTTTATCCATAGACTTAATTTTTATCAAAACCCATTAAAAATGGCCCACTTAAAAGTTTATCATGTAGCATCTCAAAATAGAATGGTCAATGTTAACCTCATATTGAATTCAAGTATATCATAATATAAAGTGTTCCATTTCTGGTCAAGATCACTGCAGAATAAAGACAGGCAAATTCCCAAAGCTGAATGACTGTCGACATATCGTACTTCAGTCAGGTATCTCTCATTCGAAGTTCATAAAGAACATAAAATATATTTAAGCAGAAAGGTTGTGCAGTTGTAAAACATGTAAATACCGTAATTCCAGGAAAAGGAGTGACTTCTGAACCTGTGGCTATAACAATGTTCTTTGTATCGATAACTTGAGTGCTGCCATCGGCTTTCGTGGCGGTGACCTGATTTTTCCCAGTTATCTTTCCATATCCATTTACATGAACAACCTTTATAAAATAATGTTTAAAAATTCACAAAGTTTAAAAATAATTTTTTGGGTAAACAAATATGATTTGTAAGAAAAAACTATTAAATAATTTATCCAATACAAAACACCTCCTTACTTGGTAACACTACATATGGAGCAGCAAAAATTTTGTTACATCCATTGGGGAAATCTATTTTAGGCTAACATACTGCTTTAAATTAAATATCCTCCAGCAGCCAATTTCTAACAGCATCACTGTCAGCATAACGCAATATTTATCATGTATATAAAATAATGCAAAAATCTGAACATAAAACGCACTAACCTTATTCTGTTTGAATAAGTGGGCAATTCCACCCGTTAAAGCTTTTACTGCATTATTCTTCTGCTCCATCATCTTCTCTAAATTCAAACGAACTTCAGACACTGTAATTTGTTAAAAAAATCTTTAGTCCATAGCTAAATTCCTAAAGCAACGTGATATTTTTCACTAATCAAGGTCTGAAAAATTTCAGCCTAATGCATACAAAACTGTATAAAAAGGCTGTATTAAAATTTTTTAATCTAATAACTGATACAATGATCATAACTGACAAAAGGCCAACAGCATCCTTTGACAATAACAGAACACATCACGCAATATAAAAAGTCCACCTTCAGGAAAAATTAAGCCCAAAATAAACCATTACACCCCACTATGACAATATATTCTTTAAACACCTTATGACAATTATAAGTCTGGAAGAGATTTAAGTAAAAATGACAACATAAAACATCACTGGAAATTGTAAACCGAAGAAAATGCTAAATTTCATGAAACAAAAGCTAGTAAAAAAATCACATTTGAAAACTTCAAATATAGTTTAATATAAAAGTTTAATCAACTAGATTTTACTCATTTAATCACACAAGCAAACTCTGAAGCAACAAAATAAGAAAATAAACTCAAATTCCAAAAGAACTTCAGAAGCAAGAAGAGTTATGTCAGAAACCAGCTCAGGCAACCAATACATATATTAGAGAGGAGGAAACAAAGGCCCTAAGAGATGTGATCAGTGCTAGGATAAGAGATAAGAGATAAGGTCAGTGCTAGAACATGACGCTTTGCCTGTAACGCACATCTCTGATTAACCCTGTCTCTTCTTTCCTTAGTAGGTACGGAAAGTAAACTTTGATTCTACTTTTCACCTAGTTTAAAATATTTGCTTTAATGTATATACATCACTCCTATACCTGTCTGCGTACACTACAGCCCAAGCTTTCAGAAACCTACTACTACAAAGAAATAAAAATCAAATTAGCCTCCCCCCAGGACAATGTGTGTTTTGACCTTTCCTAGGACTATTCTCCTGGGTGTATCTGTAAACGACAATAATTGGAGAAAATGGACAAAATGAAAACAGTCCAAGAAGAATGACAGGAGATAGGACATACCAAATCAAAACATTATGAAATGTCCATTTCCACTATGCCACATCCTTCCCCTTCTCCTTGCATCTCTTTTGACTACCAACAACTTAAGTAGACCTTCCTTCCTTCACCACTATTTGCCCACTGCACTAAAGAATCCAGCACCCTCCTAGTGATCTCTTAGTGATCTCTAAGTTTTAAGGAAACGAAAACTGAGTCTTCATACACACACACTCTCTCACACACACACTCACACACATTAGCAAAGGAACAGAAGATGTCATAGTAGAAATATGGATTTAAGCCTTTTCTTAAATAAATCTCATTGTTAACATCTTACTCTTCCCTCACTAACCATATATTACACTGTCATTAGACACAAGTTCTTAGCCAGAAAAGCCAAGTGTTGATATTGCTAAATATGAAAGGTATACATACTTTCAATTCCCCTAGATGCGAAATCTTTTCCATGGGCCAAATGGTAAAAGTGAGAGTTATTCAATAAAGCCTAAAGGAAATAAAAAGACTAAATTATCAAATTTCACACACTATATACATGCAAAAACCACTTACAAAATGACATTGTCTACATGAAATAGCACATAGGACTACACCAATTCAGTTTCTGTTCTTACATATTTAATGTAAGAAAGACAGTAACAACTTAAACGTTCAACAAACAAGAATGAAAAAATTACTTTCTTTAAAAGCAAAGAATTAAGTATACAACTTCAGAATGGCAGGTTTAAAAGGCAGTCATTTTTCATACATAAAGGGCTTAAGAGAAGAATTTACTGCCTATTAATTGTTTCGCTGTAGAGGAAAGCCAAAAAAATGGAATCAGATCCTAGCTCAAAGACCGGGCATTCCGAGACAAGGAAGTTATTTCAGGAATGTATGGCAGACTGATGACAGTAACCTAAATTTTAACAAAGGAAAATATGTGTTTTTATCATCTCTGGGCTATTTTTTAATAACTGTATTAGTTTAACATTCTAATCTCAATATATCCTTCCAGTTGGTGGCTAATGAAAAAAATTTCTGCACTGTACAAAACACATGCTCACCTTAGAAGGGATACAACCAACATTCAAGCATGTTCCACCAAGTGTCTCATTTTTCTCAACACAGACTGTCTATAAGCAAAGAAAACAGAATTTATTGCATATAACCTGCAATGTTTCAGTTCACTAAAATTCCAAATGTATGTCTTAATTCTTCTACAAAACACGCTACTGAAAGTGTTTGTGAGAATGAAATATATGCTCTTTTAAAATTTACTATCTGCATAATACTAACCCAAAAGTGAATCATTCTGAAAGGTATTTGTTTAAAAACCAAATCATGTTTTTATTTAGCTCCATTACTCTTCCAAAGTGTGTGCGTGTGCATGCTAAGTCGCTTTGGTAATATCCAACTCTGTGGGACCCTATAGACTGTAGCCTGTTGGGATCCTCTGTCCATGGGATTTTCCAGGCAAGAACACTGGAGCTGTTGCCATGCCCTCCTCCAGGGGATCCTCCCAACCCAGGGATCGAACCTGCATCTCTTAAGTCTCCTGCACTGGCACACAGCTTCTTTACCACTAGCGCCACTTGGGATTCCCAAAGTGTGACTAGAAGCCAAAACAAAACGAAAAGTATGGGGTGGGGGTTGGCATGTGGTGGGGAGGGGATAGTGACTTCACTTTCCATTTCATGAAAATACTACAACCAAATAAATCCTCTCTCTTCATTAGTCTCAGACCTAAATATAATTTATAGAATTAGGAAATTATTTATCATTATTAATTACCTGCAAAGTATTTTGTGAATGTGCTCAACCCTTACCAAATGAAAAGAAAATTAATGCCTAATCTGAGCTTAAACCTTACCTTGAAGCCTAACTGGGCAGCTTTAATAGCAGCAACATACCCTCCAGGACCAGAGCCAATTACTGTCACATCGGCATCGACTACAATCAAAGCAAATTGATACAAAACAATAAATTGCTTATTACTGATCAAAAGAACTACAGTTAAAAAAAAATCTTACATTTTATACTCCAAAAAAGTGCAAATAACCAGCATTTTCTACATAGTACTATTCATTCCGAGGCACCCGACATTCTCTGACATACTGAAAATGACAGATTTTTTAATTTTGTTTTCTATTTATTCATTATGGCATATCAAAATATAACTGAGTTCTGTACCCACTGACTTTGCTAAATCCTATAGTTTTATTGAATAATAATGGACAGACATTTAGTGACATAGCTGTATGAAGGAAAGAGCCTGAGCTTTGCAATCTGTCATACCTGGCTTCAAATCTCAGCTCTTATCATTTATTAGCTGTGTGACTAAGTGACTTCATTTTTCTGTCATATAGGAACAATAACACTGCTGTAAATGACTGATGTTTGGATTAAATAAGATAATTTCGTATAATACCTTAGTTCTTTCAATAAATTTAAAACCAATTATATCCTTTTCAGGTACTTAACTTCTAAAATAACAAGTGGAAAATTCTGCTTCCCTATAACACTTGGCAAATATGTTCTGAACTATTTGAATAATGATAAATTTTGTACAGTTTAATAGGTTCAACAGAACACTCAAGGAACTATTCTGGACATTTATCATATAAAGATAAGAAGCTGAAAATTAACTTTGATCAGTAGTCTTAGGAGTATAATAATTATGAAACAAATGTAAAAATAAGTTCCAATTATTCCCAGTCTTCTCAATACAACATCAAATAAAGCAACAATAACCATTAAGAGTTAGAGACAGTCTCCCTTCTCCCCCATCCACTGTCCTTACAATCTCAGTGACTCTAAAACTTAGCAGTTTTAACACACTTTCACATATGTTTTTCTCAGAACTCTGTAGGAGAAAGAAAAGGATGGCATATATATGTGTGTGTATTATATAAAAAATATAGGTAAAAAACACTAGTTTCAGACAGGTCAATTAAATTTGCCCAAGGTCATCTAGCAGCCATGTGGCAGAGACAAAATTAGGCTTTTTGTTTCTCCTTCCAGTGGTCTATTATTTAATATTACTCTGTTCCTTAATTTCAACTACCTCCAGGAGCAATAATCAAGCTGCATAATTACTAGCTATCTAACCTTAGGTGAGTAATTTAATCTGCTTCACCTTCAGTTTTCTCATCTGCAAAATAAGGAGCACACAAAAAAATATCTACCTCACAAGGCTGTACTATAGAACAAATAACATATGCAAATAGCTCAGCACAGTACCCAAATGTATATAGTGTTTGCTATATAATAGCTACATTCTGATCTACAAAGACAACAATTTTCATTTCTTATCATCGCCTTCCCCACAAAACACATACCCCTTAGGGGATGGAGGTAGAGTATCCTTTAAAAGACTTTTGCTGGCCTCAACAGAATCACAGAAGCTATGTTGGAGGACAAGTAATAGGTTATCCAACCCAGTTATCCACAAAATCTAAGAATCACCCCTAATGAATAAATTAAGTACTGATTATCCTTCGTAATAATTTGGGTTACTCATACATGAAAAAAATATAGCTAGACCAACACATGATAAAAAGTATTGTATCGATTCTCCTGATCCATTTGTGCTTTTTGGCCATACTGCTTAGTTCACTCATTCATGTTCAGAATTAAGTATATAATAAAATATATTTTGATTTTCAAATAGAAATTTCTATAAAATACATTTCTATTTTCAAATCTTGAACCAAATGAGGACCTAACCAACACCCCTTAGTTTGGGTCTAATCTTTAATTTCACAGTAATTTAAATACAAGCTAAAAAACTTGATTTCTTACTAAATTTTTAACATATTTTTAATTATACAGGTTTATTGAATAAACTTAAATACAAAAAAGTCAACAACTTGTGTTTTATTTCCCAATTTACTATGTGATCTTAGGTCTTTTTCAAAGCTACAGAAAATACCAAGAAACAGTTCAGCTTACACTGAAGATACTAGATGTTCCATTCCATGAGAATCCCACTAACATGCTGCTGCTGCTGCTAAGTCGCTTCAGTCGTGTCCGACGCTGTGCAACGCCACAGACGGCAGCCCACCAGGCTCCCCTGTCCCTGGGATTCTCCAGGCAAGAACACTGGAGTGGGTTGCCATTTCCTTCTCCAATGAAAGTGAAAAGGGAAAGTGAAGTCGCTCAGACGTGTCCGACTCTTTGTGACCCCATGGACTGCAGCCCACCAGGCTCCTCCGTCCATGGGGCTCTCCAGGCAAGAGTCCTGGAGTGGGGTGCCATTGCCTTCTCCACTAACATGCTAGGAAGCACAAAGATGAAGGGAAAGAAGAAAAGTCTTCATTTAAAGATCTGTCAGCTGAAGTACAGGAGGGCATTCAGTTCAGTCACTCAGTTGTATCCCACTCTTTGTGACCCCATGGACTGCAGCACGTCATCATATGGGTGTGATTCAGGGCAAAGTTTTAAAAATAAGCCATTATTTAGGGAAAGCATACCAATGTCTGCAGCTTACTTTGAAACGCATCAGAAAAGTAAGATGAATGAATGGATATGTATATGAATGAACAGACATGTGATAATGTAAGTACAAAAAAATGTGAAGAATCCATGAGTATTCACTGTAAAATTTTTCCAGCTTTTCTAAATATTTGCAATTTCTCAAAATAAAATACTAGAAAAACAAGCCAGCTAGCATTCACCTTTAGCAAAGGCTGCTTGCAAGTGAAGGGTTACAACACATGATTCTGACTCACCATCTCCTTGCCAAAAAGTATTTCTCAATTTGGTTCCTATACATAGTTTTAAAAATTAGGATATGGAAAAGTAGTTAAACAAAATACATTAATTTAGAGAGCATTTGACAGAAAAATTTAAAACTAGCATAAGACTTTAAAAGTGAAAAAGAAAAATAGAAAAGGAAATACAAATTGATAGCCTAAGAAAAAGATGACTAAGCCAAAACAGCAAAAGACAGCTGGATAGTAATTTGCATTTCAGGTGGCAGTGAAATACCAAGAGGAAGCTATCAGGCTGATATTTTTTTTTTTTTTTTATTAGTTGGAGGCTAATTACTTCACAACATTTCAGTGGGTTTTGTCATACATTGATATGAATCAGCCATAGAGTTACACGTATTCCCCATCCCGATCCCCCCTCCCACCTCCCTCTCCACCCGATTCCTCTGGGTCTTCCCAGTGCACCAGATCCGAGCACTTGTCTCATGCATCCCACCTGGGCTGGTGATCTGTTTCACCATAAATAATATACTTTAAAAAAAAAAATACTGGGTACAATAAGAGGTGGCCAACTTAGTCAATACCATAAAATGAATGTAAAGAAAAGGCAGGGAAAAGTGCTCTAAAAGTTACAAAATATTGCTTATTACACCATTAGGAAAAAACTACCGATACTATGTAATCAAGGCTACCACTAAAGGTGTCGGGTTACAAACCAATTATAATCATCAACAAATTATCGATAAAACATGTATTAAAGAGTTGGTCTGCAATATTATTCACCATTTGGATAATTTACTACCTGCCAGGCAGTGAGCTAAATGCTTCTGGTTGTCCTATTTAAGGATAAGGACATCTGTTACGTAACTATTACTGCCATTTAACAGGGGAGAAAAGAGGGGAACTAAATAACCTGCGTAAGGTTGCACAACTAGTAAGTGATCCAGCGAGCATTTATGCCAAGTTGTTTAGATTCTGAAGTCTATGCTCCGGTACCATTACGCCTTCCAAACCACTCAGATGGTCCCATAATCTTCAGGGCAATCAGGAATTCCAACCAAATGACAAAAAATTCTTCATTATCAGAATGAAATCAAATTTCATGAATGCCTACCCTATGAGGAAATCATCACTATCTTCAGAAATCTCTCAGTATAGTTAGGGAAAACAGGCACATATCAAAACGTAGAGAAATCAATCGTAGAAAACAATTAATAATTGTTTTTTAAGGAACAGGAACAAATATCATAAGGCAGTAATCATTAATTGCCAAATTCATTAAATAACTATAAGAGCTACATGATAAGGTTTATCATATTTTGGTGTGTGTTGGGGGAGAGAAACTTTTTTTTAATGTATCTATTTTTTAGTTTTTGGTCATACCCCACAGCACGTGGGACCTCAGCTCCTGGACCAGGGACTGAACCTGTGTCACCCGCACTAGAAGATGGAGTCTTACCCACTGGACCTCTGGGGAAGTCCCATGTTTTAAAATTATCAACAACCTTACTCTTCAGCCCATTTCCACAGTCACATTCTATACCTTCATCACCCAAAACTGCTCGGATTCAAAGACACTCTTGAATTTTAATATTTTACTTTCTGATCATAACCCTACAACCTCCTAGTCCATGAGGAAAGAGAAACACAGTAAAAGAAGAAAGAATGGGGAAGTAAAACAAATCTGAGTTCAAATATAAGCTCCACCATCTCTTAAATTCTTGGGCAAATTACTTAATCTCCCTGGGCTTTGATGCAACATAGGCATAATAGTGACAGTAATGCCTACATCCCAGGTTGAAAGGCCTGAGATAAGATATGTCAAGACCCTGGGAGGATGCCAGGTACCTACTGGGCATGCAACAAATGTTTCTTCTCTTCTCAGATCCATCTCCCATCTTTGGTCTTGCAGCCTCCAGTCTCATCCCTACCCTCCACAATACCCTGCACAACTACCTCGGTATTGAGTGCTGACAAAACCCAACTCAGACCTTATTCTTTCGCTTTTCATTGGTTTCCCTATTTCTTGTTAGATAAAGTTCAAGTTCCTAAGTACACGTCTAAATCTCTTCAGTAACTTTCTCCAGCCTCATCTCCCATCACATTCTGCTCATCCACCAGTATCGTGCGGTTTAAGCTTCAGCAATAATGAATTACTGGTAGCTTACACCCAGATGTGCGTTGGTCTACCCACATACATTCTGCTCCACCTACCTAGAAAATAAATGCTGACAGCATAAATTTCACATTACAGACACTATTCTAAGCTATTGGGCTACCAATAAATGACAGAGCCCTAGTTCTTACAGTCTAATGAAATTAAGAAAAAGTATAAAAATTCCAAATGTGCAACCAGAATGAGCTTTAAAAACAAATCTGATTATATCATGCCCCTGCTTAGAACACTTCAGTGACCTACAACTGCCCTTAAAACAGTGTCTTTTGTAACCCGGAAACATCAACTCTCAACTATCAACATATTTCAGCCACACTGGCCCTTTCAATCTCCTCAAGTGCACTATGCTCATTCTCACATCAAAACATTCCCACATGCCATTTCTTCTACCTGTAACACCTCCTTCCACACATGCCCCACAACGCTTATCAGATATCAACGTTAATTTCCTTAGGAAAATAATTGTGACCAGTCTCAATCCATATATAGCTATTATATATAGCTATATGCTCCATCAATGGAGTCTTCATCACAATTATAATAATTTGTAGGATGTTTATCTTCCCCCTGCAAACTATAAAGCTGTATCCTGTCTGTCTTATCCACTAGTGTATCCCAGCAACTAGTACAATAACTAGGACATAGTAGAGACCTCGTATCTGTTGAAATAATGAATGAGTAAATGAAGAGATGAATGTAACAAACGTGACTAAGTGCTCTAAGTATTTGTCATGAAATGGGTCATTACCAACAATAACACAACCTGATGAACTTGACCCATATTCAAACATCACTGAGATGCTATAACGGGGACTGTATCATTATAAGCTCGAACCACTCAAGCTGGTCAACCAATACTCATCTAAGGAGACAGTTGAAGCAGATCAGTGATTAACAGTGTGTAAGTTCTAGAGTCAAAAGAATTTTCCCAGCTACACAGCTGGGAAATGACAGATTTCCTAGCTCAGCTCTCTAAACTCAGCTCCTCGATTTCATAAATGGAGAAAACAGCAGTACGTTAACTGGTGGGACAGCCACAAGGATTAAAGACTGTGCTTGAGACAGAGTAAGCACTGAATGCATCAGTTAATATCACTGTTGTTGTCGGAAACTTACTGTGTACCAGGCACCATATTGGATGCTTGTGATGGAGCGTAACTAAAACAGACATGATCCCAGGGTTTATTCAGTAAATAAGAACCGAGTACCAACTGCCTATCTTTGGTGATAAGCAGTCACATTCAGTCCTTGCCTTAAAGAGTGTGCACTCTTGAAGAAAGGTCAGCCATTAAATAAATAACTCAGACAAATATAAATATGTATATAAAATGCTTGTTACTTCATCCAACCAAAGACTTTATACACAGTACCTACACGAATACTAAGGGATTTATAATCTACTCAACATGAATGCTCAGTTATGTCTGTAACATTACAATTTAAGTTCCTGTTCAGGGATTGCCTAGCAGATAGAAGGTACTAAATGAATCTTTGTTGAATATGTAACACCAAAGGTGCAGAGTAAGCCATAAAAAGTCTTTACTTGCATGCTTTGGGAATGAAAATCTCCTGCTGAATTAAGAATTTCTATTTAACGAAAGAAAGAGTGTATACCAACTATATCTCAGTGAAACTGAAAGGGAAAGGGGATATAATGGGTTGAACTTTCTCCTCCACCAAATTCGTACTTTTTAAAGGATTTTTTGATCTGTTCAAAGCAAGGGTAAACCACCCACTGTTGGTCATTAGTGACCAGAATCCTCCTCCTACCCTGTCTCCGAAGAATTAAATATACAAAATGAAAAATAAATAAATAAATAAACAAACAAAATGACAGTAGTCTGACAACAGTTTAAGGATACAGGATAAAATTATTTCACAGAATGCAGGAAGACCAATGGTCACAGTCCCCCCAGGTAATGGTTTCTATAACAAAGACATCACCATGCAACTTTACTTATGATTATATGAGAAATTTCAAAAACTGTCAAAACATGATTTCAAATAATCAATAGTCTTGGTACTGGGAAGCCAAAGTATCTTATTATAAATCCAAGAACTTCCTTGGATTTTTTAAATACTTTTTAAATACTTCCTTGTTTTAAATATTTTTTTTTAAAAAAAGTACATATCCTTTACAGAAACTTCAAAAATACAGAAAAGTATAAAAGAAGAAAGTATTCCTAATCCATAGCTTCCTTTCAGGGTACATTCTTCTAATCTAATCTTTAAAATGTGCTTTTGATAAGCCCATTAAGATTTCCATTCAGCACAGAAAGAGATGTCCCATCATTCTAAATAGTGTTAAGCAACTAATACGCTCAGTCTTACCAGAGGAAATAATTAACTTTTTATTTTTTTGGTGCAATATGTGGGCTCCTAGCTCCTAGCCCAGAGACTGAATCCATGCACCCTGCAGTAGAAGTACATAACTTTAAAATGGATACAGAGAAAATCAGTCCCCCTGCCGAACACCCTTCAGAGGTTTCCATTCACACTTGGAGTAAAATCCTGGCCTGGCTTACAGAAACCCTCCATGATCTGCTCTCTGCCTACCCTCTCTGATTTGACACTCTACGGGTCTCTACTCTAGCCACACTAACCTTCTTACAATCCCTTAAACCTAACTGAATTCTTACCTCAGACCCTTCTCATTGCTGGTTCCCTCTGCCTGCAATAACCTTCTCACACCCTCACTTTACTCAGGCCCTTGCACAGAAAAGGCCTGATACACTACCTGAAATAGTCTCCTTACCCCCAGTTACCAGATTTCATTTTCAATCACTTTCCAAATTATTTCCCTGTTTCTTGTATACTGTTTGTATTTTACCATCAGACAACAAGTTCTATAAGAACAAGGCTTTTTCTTCTTCACCATCTGGAACACACTAGGTGTTCAACAGAACATTTAAGTGAACAAACATTTGAACAAATGAATTCTATGGCTAATTACTTTAGTATTAGTTACCCTTAACATTCACTTGCTTTTACATTTAAGCTTTTACATTTAGATATACAGGAAATATGAGCAAAACCTGTTTCACTAAGTACTTACTTGGTTGATCTGCGTAAGTTCTTAGAGGCACTACAGAAACTCCTTGCAGACCATGAGATATTCGATTGAAATGGCCTTTCTGAAAAAGAAAATGATCCTATTGTGTAAAATATGAATTCAAAACATAGTACTACTAAAGATCCATGAAATTAATGACAAGGCAAATGTATCGAGCAATGATTGCTAATGTATCTTCCTCTGTCACAGGGAGGTTACACAACAATTTCTGCTCTTTTGTAAAAACAATCAGCTTGCCACACTTTTTATTATAAATGTTCAACATACCATTTCATTTCTTTACCTAACTAAAACATGTTATTAAATGATGCTTAACGTTTTATTAAATTTTCAGAAAGCATGGCTAACTTTTGGCACCAGAGATCATTTTAATGTCATTAACTAAAGTTCCAGCTTAAGTACTTGAATAATCTACATTATGACAATCCTTTTACATGTAATTATTGTTTCCTAAAATCAAAACTATCATGTACAATCTATGAAAATGTACCTGAACCATACAAAAGGGACAGAAAATTAGACCAGATATCTTAGGACAGTGCACCAAGTAATGTACTCAGATAGAAGAGCTACTAGTGTTACAAACTGCATCATAATCTCCATAACAATCTCTAAACACGGATGGCTACTATTTTCCTAAGAACAGTGAGGCACAAAGGAAAAATTGCAAACAGCTCCTATCAAAGTAGGCAGTGAAAAATCCTACACATTGATCTAGGAACGTTGTCTACTTCAAGGCAAGGCTCGCATCTGAGGTCACGACAGTGAACCAAAGAACAGCAGAGTAGAGATTAGGGTTGAGTTTTAGTCCCAGCTCTCTCACTAAACGTAGGACTTCTAGCTTGTTACATTAACTTCGTAAAACATAGGCTACTCATCTTGAAACAAAGGAGTCTAACTTCTGTATCATTTTTAAGGTCTCCGTCAATACTGTATTCAGTCACAAACCCAAATATACACAATTTGGCTGTATTCGGTACGTTGATGAAAACGAAAGGCTATCTTGATAACCTGCTACAATTAAAAATACAAACTCTAAGAGGGAAGTCAATGCACGCTCGCTTAAAGCTGCAAACCCTTAAGGGACCTTTGAGGAATTCCTGGGGCCAAGAGTTAGTGCTCAGTCTGAGTCCTTCAAGCGGTGGCCCAAGATTACTGTCTACTGCAAAAGGCCACTAGGACCGAAATTAGAACTAGGAAAAAGTCAACCATAACGGGCAAGGGTGACTCCTACTTTCTCCGCCAAGGTGGAAGGGCCTACGCGGGACCCCCAGGCTCCAGGCCCAGGCTTGGGAGGGGACTGTGTGTGACTGCTGGCCGTCACACAACCGGCAGAGCCTCTCCACGGCCCAGGCTTCTGCCTCCAAGCCGCCGCCCCTGCTAAGCGGGTTCAGGGGTGGAGTCGCAGGTAGTCCCGGCCTGGCCGCCGGTCTCTCCCACACCCACACTTAGGCCGTCAGTGGGCCTTTCTGGGCCTGATTCAGCACGACCCCACCCAGTCGGCCCTCACCTTGACCAAGGAACAGTACACACGACTCCAGCTCTGCATCTTGCCGCTACACTTTCCTTTCTGCCAAGGATTTCACCTCCGCTAAGCGTCTCCGCCACCTCCCCAAGGTCTTCCCGCCCTGCGCATGCACGAGCGCAGCCTACGTCATCGGTCGGACGCCGCACGATTGGCCCGCGTGGTGCGCACCTGTCAGGCCCGGCGTCGTACACTGTCGTAAAGAGCTTAGTGCTTTGTGGCACCGGGGAATGCGGGACGTTTTACGCGTATGGAAGTGTGCGGAATTTGCGAACTGATCTAGTACTTGAAAGGCAGAACAAATAAACACAACTGTCGTTTCCTTAAAGCACGCTACAGAAAGTATAGCTTCATCAGTTCCTGACTGTGCTAGGCTGAGGAATCTCAGCACTTTCTGGGCATTATCTCACTTTATCCTTAAACTATATGAAGGATTCCAAGTATTTACACTTCTTGGATGAGATCCTAAAGGTCAAACACCACCTCCAAAGTCTTACCAACAGATAACTGGAGCCCTGAGGTTAAATCCTTTAGGCTCATTTACTGCTTTATAATCTCGCCCTCAGGTCAAAAAACATATTAGTGATGGGGTCACAGACTTTGGTATCCCCAGCATCCTGCTCTAAGTAAATAAGCTAACTGGCAATATGTAGAAACACATTATCTTCTGTCTCTTCAGCAAGTTAACACATCTCCCTGTTAGAGTAAATTAGAATGTGTGGGATGGTGGGTGAAATTATAGATTTTTATCTGTACAAAAAAGATCTTCACGACCCAGATAATCACGATGGTGTGATCACTCACCTAGAGCCAGACATCCTGGAATGTGAAGTCAAGTGGGCCTTAGAAAGCATCACTATGAACAAAGCTAGTGGAGGTGATGGAATTCCAGTTGAGCTAGTTCAAATCCTGAAAGATGATGCTGTGAAAGTGTTGCACTCAATATGCCGGCAAATCTGGAAAACTCAGCAGTGGCCACAGGACTGGAAAAGGTCAGTTTTCATTCCAATCCCAAAGAAAAGTAATCCCAAAGAATGCTCAAACTACCACACAATTGCTCTCATCTCACACACTTGTACAGTAATGCTCAAAATTCTCCAAGCCAGGCTTCAACAACACGTGAAGCGTGAACTTCCAGATGTTCAAGCTGGTTTTAGAAAAGGCAGAGGAACCAGAGATCAAATTGCCAATATCTGCTGGATCATCGAAAAAGCAAGAGAATTCCAGAAAAACATCTATTTCTGCTTTATTGACTATGCCAAAGCCTTTTACTGTGTGGATCACAATAAACCATGGAAAATTCTGAAGGAGATGGGAATACCAGACCACCTGACCTGTCTCTTGAGAAACCTATATGCAGGTCAGGAAGCAACAGTTAGAACTGGACATAGAATAACAGACTGGTTCCAAATAGGAAAAGGAGTCCGTCAAGGCTGTACATTGTCACCCTGCTTATTTAACTTATATCCAGAGTACATCATGACAGACGCTGGGCTGGAAGAAGCACAAGCTGGAATCAGGATTGCCGGGAGAAATATCAATAACCTCGGATATGCAGATGACACCACCCTTGTGTCAGAAAGTGAAGAGGAACTAAAAAGCCTCTTGATGAAAGTGAAAGAGGAGAGTGAAAAAGTTGACTTAAAGCTCAACATTCAGAAAACTAAGATCATGGCATCTGGTCCCATCACCTCATGGCAAATAGATGGGGAAACAGTGGCAGACTTTATTTTGGGGGGCTCCAAAATCACTGCAGATGTGATTGCAGTCATAAAATTAAAAGATGCTTACTCCTTGGAAGGAAAGTTATGACCAACCCAGATAGCATATTAAAAAGCAGAGACATTACTTTGCCAACAAAGGTTCGTCTAGTCAAAGCTATGGTTTTTCCAGTGGCCATGTATGGATGTGTGAGTTGGACTGTGAAGAAAGCTGAGTGCCAAAAAATTGATGCTTTTGAACTGTGGTGTTGGAGAAAACTCTTGAGAGTCCCTTGGACTGCAAGGAGATCCAACCAGTCCATCCTAAAGGAGATCAGTCCTGGGTGTTCATTGGAAGGATTGATGCTGAAGCTGAAACTCCAATACTTTGGCCACCTCATACAAAGAGTTGACTCCTTGGAAAAGACCCTGATGCTGGGAAAGATTAAGGGCAGGAGGAGAAGGGGACGACAGAGGATGAGATGGCTGGATGGCATCACCAACTCGATGGACATGAGTTTGAGTAAGCTCTGGGAGTTGGTGATGGACAGGGAGGCCTGTTGTGCTGCAGTTCATGGGGTCGCAAAGAGTCAGACAGGACTGAGCGACTGAACTGAACCGAACTGATAAGAGATACTGAAAAACAATGTCTTCAGACTTGAACACAGAGACCTCCCCCGCAGTCTGTGTGCTGTGCTTAGTCGCTCACTCGTGTCCGACTCTTTGCAACCCCACGGCCTGTAGCCCGCCAGGCTCCTCTGTTCATGGGGATTCTCCAGGCAAGAACACTAGAGTGGGTTACCATGCCCTTTTCCAGGGGATCTCCCCAACCCAAGGATTGAACCCAGGTCTCCCGCACTGCAAGCAGTTTCTTTACCGTCTGAGCCATCAGGGAGGCCCTCCCCCGCAGTCTAGTGGTTAAGAATCCGCCTTCCGATGTCAGGGATGTAGGTCTGATCCCTGATAGGGAACTAGGCTACCACATGCCAGAGCTGTGGGGCCAAAAAAACACAAAAATTGAGCACAGAAGTACAAAGTCTGATCTTTGCTTTGTGATAACTATTTAGCATGGATAAAACTTAATTCTACATTTCTTGAGTTTACTACCCAGGCACTGTGGATTTAAATACTACTTCAAAATTACTGAGAATTTCCTGGCAGTCCAGTGGTTAAGACGCCACTCTCTAACTGCCAAGGGTCAGGGTTTGATCCTTGGGCAGGGAACTAAGATCCCATAAGCCTTGTGACACAGCCAGAAAAAGAAAAAGAAATTACTCCTTGCCTAGCTAAGCTGTTTTGGGAGAGAGGATACGAATGTTATTTAGTGTTTGTTTTTAGAGACTGCCACTTCGCACTCAATGTCCATTTTCCCTGTTCTTTCCTGTGTACATGAGCATTTTGGCCATCTTAACCATTTTCATGCATTTAGCACCCACCTGCATACACTGAAGGACCCAACTTGGCAACTAAACAGCAATGTACAGTGATAACTCCTAGATCCTTAGCTCCTGTCTACATCTCTCCTGGTCTCCAATTCCATATTTTCAACTCTCTACTGAACAAGTCCAAGTGGGTGATTCTGCCAGCACTACAGTTTCAATTATCTAGTATCTAAAATCTTAAATACATATTAGCTTCCTTATACTTATGAGTCATGATGCCTCCAATCATCCATAATGGAAAATATTATAGCCATTCTCAACTCTTCCTTTTATCCCAATATCTAATTAGTCACTGTTGTAGTTGACTGCAGCTAGAAGCAGACATGGAGATAAGCATTTGAGGACAGCAAGTTTGTTGGAGAGATTATCCAAGAAAACATCAGTGGGGGATGGAAAAGAGATGGGAGTGATTTCAGTTACATTAATGAGATTGTTGGATGGCATCACCCACTCAGTGGACATGAATTTGAGCAAACTCCGGGAGATAGGGAAGGACAGGGAAGCTCGGCGTGCTGCAGTCCCTGGGGTGGCAAAGAGTACGACATGATTGAGTGACTGAACGGCAACAATGAGTAGATTACACATGTGGGCAACTGGGTCTCAGACACATGGAGACCTCTGGAGAGCAGCATAGAGCACGCTTCAGAGTTGTTCTACCCAAGATGTATCCATCAACTTCCATCAGGCTTTGGCTGAGGACTGCTCTCAGGGGTTTTTAACTACATGGCACATCTGGCCGGCCCTGTAAGGGGGCTGTGTGAGCACTAACAGAGAAATCTCTCAGGCAAAACGTCCCTGGTGCTGCCAAAAAGGCAGCATTGGGTGAGCATGAAAAGAAAAAGTGAATGCTAAACGTATACAGGTGAGACACTAATAAGGTTGGCCATAATCACCAAGTTCTATCAATTCTGAACGTGAGAATAAGTGTGAAGGGAACACCAACACAGACTCCAAACTTTTACCTTAGATAGTGGGTGTTTAGTGAAACAGTACAGAAATAAAAGGAAGTACAGCTCTGGGGAGAAACTGGAGACAGACGGCTCCCCTAAGAAAAACAAGTATTGAATATTAATGCATAAATGTGGAATCTAGAAGAATAGTACAAATGAACCTATTTGTAGAGCAGGAATAGAGACACAGATGTAGAGAACAGACACAGGAACACAGACGGGAAGGGGAGGGTGGGACAAATGGGGAGATTAGGATTGATGTATATACAGGCTTCCCTGGTGGCTTAGGCAGTAAAGAATTTGCCTACAAAGTGGGAGACCTGGGTTCAGTCCCGGGGTCAGGAAGATCCCCTGAAGAAGGGAATGGCTACCCACTCCAGTATTCTTGCCTGGAGAATTTCATGGGCGGAGGAGCCTGGCAGGCTGAAGCCCATGGGGTTGCAACGACTTGGACATGACTGAGCGACTAACCGTGACATACTACATGTGTAAACCAGATAGCAAGTGGGACCCTGTTGCTTAGCACAGGAAGCTCAGCTCAGTACTCTGTGATGACCTAGATGGATGGGGCAGGGGGTGGGATGGGAGGGAGGTTTTAAAGGAAGGGAATATATGTATACATATAGCTAATTCACTTCATTGTACAGCAGAAAGTAAAGCACAGTTGTAAAGCAACTATACTGCGATTTTTTTAAAAAGTGATGCTTAATTAACCTGAAATCCAAACCATTTAAAGGAATGCTCCAGGCAGTAAGCATCATCCCCATGCCCATTTTACACATGGGAAAGAATGTAGTGAGGAGAACTGGAATAACAATCAGGAAACCAAAGTCCTAAACCTGAATGCTCTTTAATCTAGCATAAGTCATGTCTTGGGACCTTGGTTGTCCAGATTTTCAAATGAGGGGCTACAAGCTCCTTTCCAGATATAAAGCTATTCCACTGAGTTGCAAAGAGTTTGCTTCCAGAGAACCACAGACCAGCTACATCTGTAACAGAAGTTCGTTACTCTGGGGACTGTTGTTTGGTGGAACGCTCATTCCATGGCTGAGAGATCTATCACAGTGTGAGATCACATGGCCCTAGGAAGCCCATGTGGCCAGCCCTGGCTCTTCTGAGCCAGGTGGGTAGAATAGGCACAGAACCTAAGCCAAGCAGACGTTCCTGCCAGGACCACCATCCAAAGGGGTGGCACAGAGAAACTGGCGGCTCAGACCCCATCCCACTGGCAGCTGGTGATGGTGGCACTGCTCCGTCCAGACCCTTCCTGGGGAAAATCTCAGCTGGGGCCACCTAGCTTCTTGCCGGCTTCTCAAAACCACATTGCTTGTTTCACTATCAGATAACCTGCCTATAATTTCCTTTTCCCAAAAGTGAACCAGAGATTATTTCTCAGAGGTTACTTTCAATCCAGAAAGTTGAGGTGCACCACACACCTTATATGAACCCAGGAGTCTTTTTTTTTTTTTTCACATAAATTCTCTGAACTTCAGCGTTCCAAGGAGTACAATATGTATGTATGTTTAGTCAGTTGTGTCCGAGTCTTTGTGACCCCATGGACTGCAGACCACCAGGCTCCTCTGTCCATGGGATTCTCCAGGCAAGAATACTGGAGTGGGCTGCCATGCCCTCCTCCAGGGGATCTTCCCAACCCAGGGATCAAACCTAGGTCTCCCACATTTCAAGCAGATCTGAGCCACCAGGGAAGCCCAATAAAAAGGAACACGGTAACCGTAAAACACGTCTTTTACAGACACATGGAACGGATACAACAAACTCAAATAATTCATAAATCCATAGAACTTTTATGTGAAAAGGCTTTGTAAACTGTAAAGATCTAAACATAAAGATATGGAGAAATCTGAAGCTTTTAAATTTAAGGGGATAGGTTAACATAGTGAAAAACCTACTTATTTTTGCAGAGAAAAAGAATCCTGCACCAGGAAGACCAGAAGGACATGATCACACTTAAATAAGTCACAGGCACAAAATGTAAAGTGTGAGGAACAGAGTAGTAACTAACACAGTGATGTTATCACAACTAGACTTATCATGGTGTCTTGAAATGTACATAAAAAAACACTACGTTGTGTAACAGGAATTAACAGTGTTGTAGGTCAATTATACTTTGAGAGTAAATCCTAAGAGTTCTTATCACACACATTTTTTTTTCTATTTCTTTAATTTTGTATCTGTATGAGACAACGGATATTCACTAAATTTATTGTGACCATCATTCCATAAGGTATGTAAGTCAAATCATGATGCTGTATACTTTACAGGTATACAGTGCCATATGTCAATTATATTTCTATAAAACCAGAAGAAAAAAATTTTTTAAAATAAAATAAAAATTAAACCTGGAGTACTGATAAATCAGAAATGAAAAGAAAGTCAGAAGAGCATAGGACGAGACCAGTGAAGACCCAACAATGAGGCAGCAGGTAAATAAAATTAAACAGGAAGGAGGGAGCATAGCATTGTGCCACGCAGGAACTCAGACTTGGCAGATCCAGCCCCCATTAATAAGAGATGGAAACCAGAAGAAAGAAGCAGGAAAAGAGCAACGAAGACAAGGGCATTTAATCAGGGTACATGACTGCTTTAATAACAAAACAGTCCAGCGAGAAAGGGCTTTGGAAATCATTTAACCCTCTTTTCCGTCAACACGACACTTCAGCACAGCGAGATGCAGAGTTCTGCCAAGAACACCAAATCTCAGGATTCAGAGGGCAAAGCTCCTTTTATTATTATTATTATTATTATTAGTCATCAGAAAGAAAGCCATACTCTAAACAGCTGGAAGGAGTCTGGCCACTGGTTAAAATCCAACCAGAGAAATCATGAGATCTGAGTGAGTCATAAGAGCTTACAAATTATCAAATAAGTAAAATATTTAACAGCAAACAATGATAATAAAAAAATGGATTAGCTGGAATTCTGGGTGAATGCATGGAAACAACTGAAATGGGAAGGACTGTTTTGAGGAAATATAGGAGAATTTTAACTAGATTTTGGAACAGGTACAATTCTGAGCTTGTAGCTTATACAGAACTATTGGAACAGAGCTTTAATCTTGGAGTTCTGAAAAAAAAGGTCATCATTTTGCTCACTGGATTGTTCTTCTGGCATCACACTGCCATCTTAACTGTTGAGGGCAGCAACAGCTGACTTCTCTATTTCCAATACCTGATAGTGCAAGGCATAAATCACTCTTAAATCATGAACTGCCTTGGACCTTGAGAAACACTATGGCCTGGAGGATCCAACAGCCAGGATCAGGATCCCAGCTCAGGCACACATCAGCCACTTTCAGGAAGTTACTCCATTTCTTCAGATCCTTCATCTGTAGAAAGGGATTATAATGGTGTGAGGACTAAGTGAATGACTACAGACAGGGCACTGAAGATATTCCCAGGGACGTGGTAAGCTATCAATCAAAGTGAGTTGTCCCTTGAAAATATTGTAAGAGGGTAGGATAGGTGTCACCAAGACACGGTGGGAAACTTTTAAAGCAGTCATCCAAGGTCGAGAGACCAGGAAAGAAATCTGCGAAGCATCCTTTAGTGGGTCATAGGGCTAGTTCTCCTTTTTAGGTGAAAACACCTTTGTATGCAATTCCTTAATGCAACAGCCCTCATGTCTCCCTTAGTTTATAGGAAAAGTACTGCAAGAGGTTTATACGGCCCAGGTCGCTTCCGGAAGCTGTAAGAACATGAAAAGTTAGATGAAGACTGGAAAGGAATTCACCATCAGATAACTGCAGTTCCTTTACATGTAAAGTACCTGTAATATCCTAAAGTTCCTGCCCTAAGATAAACAGCACAGTCTTAGGGTCTCTAATCCTCCCATCTCCAAAACTCAAGGATTGCTGTTCCCTCTATCACACCTTAAAAGCCTTCTGCCCTCAAATCCAGCTACGCAGCCCACATTAGCGAAAACCAGGCAAAAGGCTGGGGGAAGGGTGACAGGAAAAACTCCCGGATGCAGAAAGACACCCTGGTATTTCTTCCCTGTTCCTTCTCTCCGCCTGCACTAGGTTTAAGAACATAAACCTGAGTGCAAACACCCGAGAAGAAGGTCTCAGTCTTTGCTGATTGTGTTCAGGTACAATGTGTTCAGAATAAACACCGGCCCACACACCCTGGAGCCAAGAATGATGAGGCAATCGGGTTATTGCGCAGAGAACGTGACCTTCTTTTCTGGGCCAGGCCTCTCTTGTGGCGTCCCCTTCCTTTCCTAATCCTCACAGGATAAAATAAAAGATCCACTGGCTTTGGAACATTTCCCTCCCAAACCCAGGGCTACAAAGGGCCAAAGTCCTCCCCCATTAACGGAGAACCACCTAAGGGCGGAAATTGATGGGAGCAAATTCCCTGGGTCTGTTATCCCTGAACAGTTCCATGCTATCTTAAGGCAGCATATGGGTGGTCCCGACCTCATCATTCTCGCCCAAAAGAGCTACATTTTGAGTACATCCCAGCCAACACATCCGCTGAACACTGCTGAGTCACTCAATCCTAGGATCCGCTCTAAAACTGCAGTCAGCTCTAAAAGATGGGGACCGGCTCTAGGGATACGAGTTTTAAACGGTTCGCAGTCCGAACGTCCATATTCCACTGGCTCTCCCCACGGAGAAGGGCGTGCAGGTTGAGTAATTTTAGGGGCCACCCTTCCGTGCCTTTGGGCAGCCATCACGACTCCCCCGCCCCCACCCCATCCCCCCCTCTCCCCCCTAGGACACTCACAGGGACCCGGTCCGGATATTTCTTCCGGATCTTTTCTCCTTCCTTTTTCCGATATTCAAAGGGATGGTCCTCCTTATACTGGAACTTCATGATGAACCGCAGGGTTTCTAAAATCCCCGGACGGGGCCTGCCTCTCTCGCGGACGAAGGCGTCTTTCCCGTCTCTTGATGACCCCTTTGGGCACTTCGCAATGAGTCTCAGATTCGCTTCCGAGAGGCCAGCCCACGTCGCAGCGCCGCTCGGCAGAGCTGTCAGAAAGGGGGGTCTCGGGGCCTGGGTTCCAAGACAGGGTAGGCCAGGAGTCTTATAATATTACATGAAAGGTATCATAAACCCAGTTGCTTTTTTTTTTTTTTTTTAAAGGAAAGGAAACTAGCTCAGAGAGCTTAAATACCATACCTAAGGTCAAGCAATCAATCAGCGGTAAACCACAGTGAGTCCCTCCCCTTAGCACGATTCTGTGCTACATCTGTTCGTGGTGGACACAACACCAGCCAGGAAGGAAGGGAGTTCCTCGGCTCTTTCTCTGTCCCGCCTCGTTCTCTTGCAGGGAACACCTCATTTCTGGTGTTGGCTGGCCTTGATTGTTTTCTGGGGTTGAATGTCTCCGTCAGTTAGAACACAATGCTTTCCTTGTAGCTCAGTTGGTAAATCATCTGCCTGCAATGCAGGAGACCCAGGTTCAATTCCTGGGTGGGGAAGATCTCCTGGAGAAGGAAATGGCAATGCACTCCAGTATTCTTGCCTGGAGAATCCCATGGACAGAGGAGCCTGACAAGCTACTGTCCATGGGGTCACAAGAGTCGGACACGACTTAGCAACTAAACCACCAAACGTGCCCATAGAGCCCTTTCGCCTGGGTATTTTGTTGGTTTACTGTAGCCAAAATTCAGCCTCTGTGCACAGTATAGAATTGAATCTCAGAGACAGAGTTTGGGGGAAGTAGCAAAGAATAGCTTTATTGCTTTGCCAGGCAAGGGGGCCACAGCAGGACAATGCCCTCAAAAGTGTGTTTCCCAGCTGAAGTGGGTAGTGAAGAGTTTCATAGTAATGGTTCACAGAGCTCCCGGACATTCCTCTAACTGGTTAGAGGTGAGATACTTGGGAGGCAGCATCATCAGCATGTAGACCTTTGGTCTGGGGTTGACATACTTCTGGGCAGCATGTAGTTACCTTCTTTTATCCAGTAGGGGTTTGAGTATCTGCAGAACGGCTTAAAACTAATGTTCTGTATACCACTTGAGGTGGGGGTGGGGGGGCTTCCCTGGTGGCTCAGTGGTAAAGAATGTGTCTGCCAATGCAGGAAATGCAGGTTCAGGCCCTAGGTCAGGAAGATTCTCTAGAGAAGGAAATAGCAACCCACACCAGTGTTCTTGCCTGGGAAATTCCCAGGACAGAGGAGCCTGGAGGACTACAGACCAAGAGTCTGGCATGACTTAATGACTAAAGACTAAAGAACAACAACCCCTTGAGGGGGAACCAGGACCCTGCCCCCAGGCTTCACTATTGTTTCTTGACTGCGCCTCCCTTGTCTCCACAGTTCACTTTGAGATACCTTTTGAAAAAGAAGGAAACTCCAGAAAAGTAATGTTATGTGTTGGGGTAGAGATGATGGGATATACCATCCTCTGCTTCAAAATGACTCTAAACACAAAGGTAGATCACTGCTGTGCAGAATCAATAAATCAACAGTTACCAAATGGTCTTTGTTGAAATGTTGTGCGGGATATTGAAAGGAATGCAAAAATGTTGTCAGCAAATCTCTGTGATCTCAAAAGCTATTTAATTGATGAAATAAGGCAAGCAGTGAAGAATATGTGACAACAGGCCAGCTCAGGCTGGGCCCTCTGTTCATACTTTTTCACCCCCACCACAGTTAATCAAACTCACACCCTTGCCTCCTCTGAGTCTTCCATCGAAAGTCACTTTCTCAACTAAAAATAAAATTACCATATGATCCATCAATTCCACTTCAGGATTTACATCCAGACAAAACTATAGTTCTAGAAGATACATGCACACCAATGTTCATAGCAGCATTACTTACAACAGCCAAAACATAATGTCCATTGACAGATAAGAGGATAAAGAAGATGTCAGTTCAATTCAGTCACTCAGTCATGTTCGACTCTTTGTGACCCCATGGACTGCAGCATGCCAGGCTTTCCTGTCCATTAACAACCCCCGGACTTTACTCAAACTCATGCCCATTGAGTTGGTGATGCCATCCAACCATCTCATCCTCTGTTGTCCCCTTCTCCCACCTTCAATCTTTCCCAGCATCAGAGTCTTTTCAAATGAGTCAACTCTTCGCATGAGGTGGCCAAAGTATTGGAGTTTCAGCCTCAGCATCAGTCCTTCCAATGAACACCCAGGACTGATCTCCTTTAGGATGGACTGGTTGGATCTCCTTGCAGTCCAAGGGACTCTCAAGAGTCTTCTCCAACTTCTCCAACAGTTCAAAAGCATCAATTCTTTGATGCTCAGCTTTCTTCACAGTCCAACTCTCACATCCATGCATGACCACTGGAAAAACCATAGCTTTGACTAGACGGACTTTTGTTGGCAAAGTAATATCTCTGCTTTCTAATATGCTGTCTAGGTTGGTCATAACTTTTCTTCCAAGGAGTATGTGTCTTTTAATTTCATGGCTGCAGTCACCATCTGCAGTGATTTTGGAGCCCAGAAAAATAAAGTCTGACACTGTTTCCACTGTTTCTCGGTCTGTCACAGGGACAGGGGCTCTGGGTGCAGCACACCTGGGTGTGGCATAAGCCCTCTTGGAGGAGCTCACCATTAACCCCACCATAGAGCTGCCAGAACTTACACAGGACTGGGAAATAGACTCTTGGAGGGCACAACAGAAACTTGTGCACCAGGACCCAGGAGAAAATAGCAGTGACCCCACAGGAGACTGTCCCAGACTTGCCTGTGGGTGTCTGGGAGTACACGGCGGAGGCATGGATTGGTGGTGGCCTGTTGCAGGGTTGAGGGCACTGAGTGTAGCAGTCCATGCATGGGATCTTTTGAGGGAGGTCACCATTATCTTCATTACCAACTTCCCTGGTGGCTCAGACGGTAAAGCGTCTGCCTACAATGCAGGAGACCTGGGTTCGATCCCTGGGTGGGGAAGATCCTCTGGAGAAGAAAATGGCAACCCACTCTAGTACTCTTGCCTGGAAAATCCCATGGGAGAAGCCTGGTAGGCTACAGTCCATGGGGTCCAAAGAGTCGGACAGGACTGAGTGACTTCACTTCACTTCACTTCAAATAGCAGGGAGGGAACAGCTCCACCCACCAACAGAAAATTGGATTAAAGATTTACTGAGCATGGCCCCGCCCATCAGAACAAGACCTACTTTCCCCCTTTGTCAGTCTCTCCCATCAGGAAGCTTCCATAAGCCTCTTATCCTTCGCCATCAGAGGGCAGACAGACTGAAAACCACAGTCACAGAAAACTAACCAATCTAATCACATGGACCACAGCCTTGTCTAAAAAAATGAGACTATGAGCCATGGTGTGTAGAGCCACCCAAGACAGACAGGTCATGGTGGAGAGTTCTGACAAAATGTGGTCCACTGGAGAAGGGAATGGCAAACCACTTCAGTATTCTTGCCTTGAGAACCCCATGGACAGTATGAAAAGAAGATATAATGAATTATTACTCATCCATAAAAAAGAATGAGATGATGCCATTGCAGCAATGTCAACTACAAATTGGGCTTCCCTGATAGCTCAGTTGGTAAAGAAACCACCTGCATTGCGGGAGACCTGGGTTCGATCCCTGGGTTGGGAAGATCCCCTGGAGAAGGGAAAGGCTACCCACTCCAGTATTCTGGCCTGGAGAATTCCATGGACTGTATAGTCAGTGGGGTCTCAAAGAGTTGAACATGACTGAGCGACTTTCACTTCACTTCAACTACAAATTGGCGCTTGCCAAGAGCATTGCCAATAACTGAACAACCAGGGCATTTGCCATCTCCCTTTGCAGAGACTGGGCTTCCCTGGTAGCTTAGCTGGTAAAGAATCTGCCTGCAATGTGGGAGACCTGGGTTCCGTCCCTGGGTTGGGAAGATCCCCTGGACTGTATAGAGAATTCCAGGGAGATGAAGCTCCAACACTTTGGCCACCTGATGTGAAGAATTGACTCATTGGAAAAGACCCTGACTGGGCAAGATTGAAGGCAGGAGGAGAAGGAGACGGCAGAGGATGAGATGGTTGGATGGCATCACCGACTCAATGAACATGAGTTTGAGCAAACTCCAGGAGTTGGTGATAGGGAAGCCTGGTGTGCTGCAGTCCATGGGGTCACAAAGAGTCAGACAGGACTGAGTGCCTGAACTGAACTGATTGTCCGTGGGGTCAGAGAGTCAGACACTGACTAAGCGACTTTTACTTCACTTCACTTCTACAGATGTTGAACACTGCGCTGCTGCCCCTGTTGACTTTCAACACCCCCTGAGGGAGTTCAGGGTGGAGTGAGGCACGCTGTGCTCCAGGGAATCTAGTGAAGCAGGTCTTTAGATAGTTAGGTATTTTCAGGAACTGATTTCATGATCCCAATCCCTGTATCTCTTCATATCTAAAAAAAACACTAAATTCCTTCATGATGACATCAGCTCAGGACAGGGAAGCCTGGAGTGCTGCAGTCTGTGGAGTCACAAAGAGTTGGACACAAGTTAGTGACTCCACAACAACAAGCTTTAATACAGAGAATGGATATACAACAAGGAACTACTACATAGCATGTGTGTGCATGCTAAACTGCTTCAGTCATGTCCGACTCTTTGCAACCCAGTGAACTGTAGCCCACCAGGCTCCTCTTTCCATGGGGATTTTCCAGGCAAGAATACTGGAGTGTGTTGCCAGGCTTTCCTCTAGGGGATCTTCCTGACCCAGGGACCGAACCTGCATCTCCTGCATTGCAGGCAGATTCTTTACCACTGAGCCAGTGAGGAAGGACAGGGAGCTTTATTCAATATCCTAGGATGAACCAAAATGGAAAAGAACATTCTAAAAAAGAATGTACATATATATGTGTGTGTGTGTGAATAAATTTGCCGTACAGCAGAAATTAACAACATTGTAAATTAGCTAAATTTCAATTAAAAAAAAAAAGTCATGTTCTCAGTGAGGTTTGTCCTGACCCTAATAAACACCATCCAAGCCCTTCATTCTCATTCTCCCTGATTCCACATTATTTTTGTCCACAGCACTTACCATCTTCTAACATACGCTATAATTCCTCTGTTGTGTTTATTTTAGAAAGTTTTCTGCTGCCAGGATCTAAGCTCCATGAGGGGTGATTTCTGCTTTGTTCACTGATGGTTCACAAAAGCCTAGAAGAGTGTCTTGCACATAACAGACACTCCAAAAAGAAAAAATAAAAAACTGTTGAACCTGAGAAATGGAATATTTCTTGCCATGTCAAGAAACAAGGATGTCACAGTCACCCATGATTACAGCCCTTCAGTGTGAGCCTTGAGTCCTGAGGGTTCACAGGAAGGCAAAGAATACCTGACATTTAGCAACCATCAGACTACCGCCACTCCCTATGAAGAAGGAATTCATAGGGCCTGGACTCCATCTCAGGCCTGTCTGTGCTGATCGTGCGTGGCCACCTCTCCAGTGGACTCTGAACTCTGTGCTTAGCGCCTGTGGGAATGACAATGGAAGGATAAGACCCCCTCTGGGCAGGGGAATCTTAAAGAAGAGAAAACAGACACTAATCACCCCTGCCTCCGGACACTATCGATCAGAATGTAAGCACAGGCTTATCGGTTATTAACTATTTGGAATGTAACTGCGGGCTTATTGATTATTGACTGTTTGAACACATAACACGTGAATGATGGGGTTATTGTGGTTGTATTTACCCTTCCTTTGTTCATGTAAGTCTCAAGGGAATTGGGATAGTGGGTTTGGACACATACACATGGGGTATAAAAGATTTTCACAAATGCTGGAACGGGCTCCTTGGCTAAGAGGAGACTCTGCCTTGGGCCCGCCGGTGTAATAAACTGCACTTCACTATCTGCATTGTCCTTCTGAGTGAGTCTGTTTCCCGGAAAGCGTGGCTATAACACCTACAGTGAGCCCCAAGGAAGCTCAGGATTTGAAAAACACAAGACATCGTCCCCAGATGGCTGACGTGCATATCCAAGGAATGATTTCAGTGAACCCAGACTCTTGCATCTTCCCATATGTAGAAAAGGGCTAGCTAGATTCCTTAACTTGGGTCATCTGGTTTTCTTCAATTAACAACAATCTTTCAATGTTTAGACTACCTACCCTTTGTTGCAAAACTTCCATGTAACCTGGCTCCTCCTCTTGCCTCCTCCAGAGCAGTTCTCTCAAGGTTACTTGAGATGCTATCTTCCAGGCTTGAAGTCTCAAAAGTATTCACCTAATAAAATGTAACCCTCAACTTTTAGGTTGCTTGCATTTTTTTTCAGTGGACAAATCTATGAAAGTGGACAGAAAAGATACTAAATGCTGCAGGAATATTAATGGGGAGAGGTTATAACGAGCTGGGAACCAGAGGGAAATCTTTATACAAAATAACCCAATTATTTACATTAGTGTTTTCCCTGTGCTTCCCATCAGAGGGCTCGGTTTTGGGGGAAACTAAGATCCCCAAAGTCACACAACACGGTCACACAACACAGTCAAAACAAAAAAATAATAAATTGATCTTTGAAAAGTGGATAGGATTTTAACAGAGAAGAGTTTAAAAAAAAAAAAGGAAAATGTAATTTCTGAGTCATAAAGACTTCTAGGCAAAGAGGATAAAAGGACAAAAACTCCAGTACTCTTGTCTGGAAAATCCCATGGACCAAGGAGCCTGGTAGGCTACAGTCCATGGGGTCACTACGAGTCGGACATGACTGAGCGATTTCACTTCAGAGGGAAAAAGGTATAGACTTTGTAGTCACCAACTTAGAGAAACTGGCTAATTCTCTCTAAATCTTTTCCTCATTTGTAAAGTGAAGAGAATGATAGTATCACTGAAGACTGTGTACAGGATTTTTAAAAACTTAAATAATGCACCTGGCACATAGTCATTCCTTAGAAAAACAAATTATTACACTGCTCTAACACACTGACATTTATCAAACATACAGTTGAATTCACTTTCACAGTAATACAGTTTGAGTCACCTGGCCTGAATCTCTACAGGTATGCCATTGAATCTTCCATAAAATGGGTTAGGGTGGTGCTCAAGCAGTGTGGTGGAGAAGGGGATGGCAACCCACTCCAGTATTCTTGCCTGGAGAATCCCATGGATAGAGGAACCTAGTGGGCTACAGTCCATGGGGTTGCAAAGAGTCGGACATGACTGAGCAAACTTCCCTCTCTCACGCACACACTAGCCTTGGTCTACAGAGCGACCCTGTATTAGTGTCGTCAATTTGGATGATAAGAAGAGAAATTCCTGCTCAGTGAAATGCAATTATTTCTCTAAGTGAGCAAATCTATGAATTGAAATTGGCACCGCACATACACAGGACTTCTAATTCCAGGTCTATTATTTTTTTCCACAAATTCTCTATTTCTAACCATTTTTATGGATTTGAGCCACACAATTATATTGCTGATCCATTCAATCAATGAAAAACCCCTGATGTTTCTGAAATCTGTCATTGCAGAGACTTCATTGGATAGTTCTCTCTCTCATCAAGAGACTAAGATAAGAAGAACTGAACTTCTGGAGTGTACCTCTCAAGACCACTTTCTGCAGCTTATTGAAGATGTCCTCTACATGGTGTTTTCTTGAAGAAGTTGAACCTCTGTCAGTGGAAACAGTACTTAAGGGGAACTGAGCTGGAAATACCCTTTACTTGATTTCACTCCACACATTTACAAAATGATGTTTCCAGTTTTAAAAAAAATTTACACTAGCCATTGAGAAATTGATAGAAAAAGAACTTAAATGACCAAAAACACTTAAGATATGTGAATAAATACACAGTGAAGTGAAAGGGTTTTTGCCATATCCAGGGATTAATAGAGCGAGAAATACTGTGGGAGAAAATGGCGGGAGGGTACTAGGAAATCACTTAAACAGAGAACACCTGGATCTACTTCTGAGAATGACAGGGTATGAAGGGGGACACAGGACAGCTCAATACACAAACCTGATAAAATGGGCTTAGATGAAGAGTTGGGAGAGGGGTGATTACTGGAGAAACACAATGCTACCTAGATTAAGCATTTACTCTGAGTAACTGTGCTAAAGAATATAATCATTGTCCGTGCAAAATGGGTATTTCTTTGTTACTTTCTACAGGCTAAGAAAGATATGTTTTAAAAAAAAGTTTTAACAGAATCAACAGAAAAATATACTCCAAAGGTAATATCCAGAATTCATATTTTTGCATCTCTTAAAGAAACTGCCAATTTCCATCTGCTGAAGGTATTATACTTTATAATTATTTTTTCTGCAAAAGGAATCTTAGTTGTTAAACTGAAACATGTTTGTATCTAAGATAGTTTAAACAAAAATATTTATCTTTTAATATTTTTCTTCAAAAGAAGAATATCTGTTTTCTGGAGGTATGCACTGTTGATCCTTTAGGAATCTTTCCTTTTTTTTTTTTCAGATTCATCTTTTTAAATAGAATTTAAAAACCAACAAGAATAAACCAATAACAAAGCTCTCCTAAATAAGCCAAACTTCCATGCCATCATACTGGCTAATGACGAATGCAAAAAGTATGTTTAATCCACATGCTAACCAAAATTCACTACCCTGTAGGGAGAGCCTTCACAGGAGAAGCGATTTATCCAAAGTATGAAGAGTTAAGGGAAAAAAAGATACTTGCCCTTAGGTGTTTCTTCCAGCACAATCAACTCTCACTGAGGAGCCACAAAGAGGTGTTCACTAGGCTCTGGTGCCACAATACCCAGAGGATGGTGGGAAGGAAGAAATCCTGCCACCTTGTGACCATTTACTTTTCATAACAAGAACGGTTAAACCTAGCAATGTGGGAACTTATAACTTACAAGGCCTGCAGGGCTGTAAACGACTCCTGCCCTGAAAAATTGGCCTGAAGGCCCTTATCAGAGGAGAGTACGAGACAGGGCAGGGTTTCAAGAGGCAAATTTTAATATGTACGTTTAATTCACACTGTAATTTTAAAAGGAAGACAAAAACAGACAAATGCTTATAAATAGATCCTCTCTAGACATAATGTGAGAGTGCCTGGAGGACAATGGACAGAGGTCTGTGACACTGTATAGGAGGTTAGTGAACAAAACCATCACAAAGAAAAAGAAATGCAAGAAGGCCAAGTGGTTGTCTGAGGAAGCCTCACAATAGTGGAGGAAAGGAGAGAAGTGAGAAGCAAGGCAGAAAGGGAAAGGTACACCTCAGTAAATGCAGAGTTTCGGAGAACAGCAAGGAGAGCCAAGAAGGCTTTGTTTAGTGAAAAATGCAAACAAATAGAGGAAAACAACAGAAAGGGTAAGACTAGAGATCTCTTCAAGAAAATTGGAAATATCAAAGGAATGTTTCATCCAGAGATGGGCACAATAAAGGACAGAAATGGTAAAGACCTAATAGAAGCAGAGGAGATCAAGAAGAGATGGAAAGAATACACAGGAGAAGGATACAATAAAGATATTAATGACCCAGATAACCACAATGGTGCAATCTGTCACTCAGAGCCGGACATTCTGGAGTGTGAGGTCAAGTTGACCTTAGGAAGCACTGCTGTCAATAAAGCTAGTGGAGGTGATGGAATTCCAGCAGAACTATTTAAAATCCTAAAAGATGATGAAGTTAAATTGCTGCACTTAATATGTCAGCAAATCTGAAAGGCCCAGCAGTAGCCATAGGTTTGGAAAAGGTCGATCTTCATCCCGATCCCCAAGAAGGGCAGTACTAGAGAATGTTCAAGCCACCAGACAATGCACTCATCTCCCATGCTGGTAAGGGTATGCTCAAAATTCTGCAGCTGGGCTTCAGTATTACGTGAACCGAGAACTTGCAGATGTTCAAGCTGGGTTTAGAAAAGACAGAGGAACCAGAGATCAAATTGCCAACATTCGCTGGATCATAGAGAAAGCAAGAGAATTCCAGAAAAACATCTACCTCTGTTTCATTGACTATGCTAAAGCCTTTGACTGTAGATCACAACAAACTGTGGAAAACTTTTAAAGAGATTGGAATACCAGACCATCTTACCTGTCTCCTGAGAAACTTGTATGCAGGTCAAGAAGCAACAGCTAGAATCCTGATGGAACAATTGACTGGTTCAAGATCGAGAAAGAAGTTCGAAAAGGCTGTTTACTATCTCCCTGTTGATTTAACTTATATGCAGAGCACATTATGTGAAATGCCAGGCTGGATGAGTTACAAGCTGGAATCAAGATTGCCAGGAGAAATATCACCAACCTCATAAATGCAGATGATACCGCTCTAATGGCAGAATGGGAGGAGGAACTAAAGAACCTCTTGAAGAGGGTGAAGGAGGAGAGAGAAAAACCTGGGCAAAAACTCAGTATTAAAAAACTAAGATCATGGCATCTGGTCCCATCACTTCATGGCAAATAGAAGGTGAAAAGGTTAAAGCAGTGACAGATTACCTCTGTCACTCTGAAATGACTCTATGGGCTCTAAAATTACTGTGGGTGGTGGGAAGGGGACTGCCGACACGAAATTAGAAGATGATTGCTTCTTGGCAGGAAAGCTATGACAAAACGAGACAGTGTGTTAAAAGGCAAGGACATCACTTTGTCGATAAAGGTCCCTTTAGTCAAGGCTGTGGTCCTTCTGGCAGTCATATACAAATGTGAGAGCTGGACAATAAAGAAGGCAGAGCATCAGAGAATTGATGCTTTCGAACTGTGGTGCTGGAGAAGACTCTTGAGAGTTGCTTGGACTGCAAGGAGATCAAACCAGTCAATCCAAAAGGAAATCAACCCTGAATAATCATTGGAATTAAATTGAGGAAAGTAGGGAAAGCCACTAGACCATTCAGGTATGACCTAAATCAAATCCCTCACGATTATACAGGGGGAGTGACAAACAGATTCAAGGGATTGGATCTGATAGACAGAGTGCCTGAAGAACTATGGACAGAGGTTCGTGACATTGTACAGGAGGCAATGATCAAGATCATCCCCAAGAAAAAGAAATGTAAAAAGGCAAAATGGTTGTCTGAGGAGGCCTTACAAATAGCTGAGAAAAGAAGAAAAGCTAAAGGCAAAGGAAAAAAGGAAAGATATAGCCATCTGAATGCAGAGTTCCAAAGAATACCAAGGAAAGATATGAAAGTCTTCCTCAATGCTCAATGCAAAGAAATAGAAGAAAACAATAGAATGGGAAAGATTAGAGATCTCTTTAAGAAAATTAGAGATACCAAGGGAATATTTCATGCAAAAATGGGCAATAAAGGACAGAAATGGTATGGACCTAACGAAGCAGAAGATATTAAGAAGAGGTGGCAAGAATACACAGAAGAACCAAACAAAAAAAATCATCATGACCCAGATAACCACAATGGTGTGATCACTCACCTAGAGCCAGACATCCTGGAATGCGAAGTCAAGTGGGCCTTAGGAAACATCACTATGAACAGTTAGTGGAGGTGATAGAATTCCAGTTGAGCTACTTCAAATCCTAAAGGATGATGCTGTTAAAGTACTGCACTCAATATGCCAGCAAATTTGGAAAACTCAGCAGTGGCCACAGGAATGGAAAAGGTCAGTTTTCATTCCAACCCCAAAGAAAGGCGATGCCAAAGAATGTTCAAACTACTGCACAATTGCACTCATCTCACATGCCAGCAAAGTAATGCTCAAAATTCTCCAAGCCAGGCCTCAACAGTACATGAACCATGAACTTCTAGACGTTCAAGCTGGATTTAGAAAAGGCAGAGGCATCAGCAATCAAATTGCCAATATCCACTGGATCATCAAAAAGTCAAGAGAATTCTTGAAAAACATCTACTTCTGCTTTATTGACTACACCAAAGCCTTTGACTGTGTAGATCACAACAGACTGTGGAAAATTCTTCAAGAGATGGGAATACCAGACCACCTGACCAGCCTCCTGAGAAATCCATATGCAGATGAAGAAGCAACAGTTAGAATTGGACATGGAACAATGGACTGGCTCCAAATTGGGAAAGGAGTACGTCAAGGCTGTATATTGTTAACCTGCTTATTTAGCTTATATGCAGAGTACATCATGTGAAATGCTGGGCTGGATGAAACACAAGCTGGAATCAAGATTGCTGGGAGAAATATCAATAACCTCAAATACTCAGATGACACCACCCTTAGGGCAGAAAGCGAAGAAGAACTAAAAAGCCTCTTAATGAAAGTGAAAGAAAAAGTTGGTTTAAAACTCAACATTCAGAAAACTAAGATCATGGCGTCTGGTCCCATCACTTCATGGCAAATAGATGGGGAAACAATGGAAACAGGGACAGACTTTATTTTGGGGGGCTCCAAAATCACTGCAGATGGTGACTGCAGCCATGAAATTAATAGACACTTGCACCTTGGAAGAAAAGCTATGACCAACCTAGACAGCATATTAAAAAGCAGAGACATTACCTTGCCAACAAAGATCCGTCTAGTCAAAACTATGGTTTTTCCAGTAGTCATGTGTGGATGTGAGAGTTGGACTATAAAGAAAGCTGAGCACCAAAGAATTGATGCTTTTGAACTGTGATGTTGGAGAAGACTCTTGAGAGTCCCTTGGACCACAAGGAGATCAAACCAGTCCATCCGAAAGGAAATCATTCCTGAACATTCATTGGAAGGATTGATGCTGAAGCTGAAACTTCAATACTTTGGCTACCTGATTCGAAGAACTGACTCACTGGAAAAGATCCTGATGCTGAGAAAGATTGAAGGCAGGAGGAGAAGGGGACGACAGAGGATGAGATGTTTGGATGGCATCACCGACTCAACGGACATGAGTTTGAGCAAGTCCGGGATTTGGTAATGGACAGGGAAGCCTGGCATGCTGCAGTCCATGGGGTCGCAAAGAGTCGGACAGGACTGAGTCACTGAACTGACCTGAACTGAACCTTTGGAAGGACAGATGCTGAAGATCCAATATTTTGGCCACCTGATGCAAATAGCTGATGTACTGGAAAAGACCCTGATGCTGGGAAATCAAAAGCAGGAGAAGAGAGAGACAGAAAATGAGATGGTTGGAGGCATCACAAATTCAATGGACAGGAAATGGGGAAATTTCAAAAGGTGGTGAGGGACAGGAAGGCTGGTGTGCTGTAGTTCAAGGAATCACGAAGAGTCAGACACAACTAGGCGACTGAACAACAAGCTGTTCGTTTGCTATTTCTCTTGTTCCCTGAGGTAGGCTTGTTTTCGTGTGAAGCTCTCTCTTACCACTGCATTTACTGATGCTTTGGGTGGTTGTGTTTTTATTGTCATTTGTGTCCATGCAAATTTTGATTTACTCCTTGATTTCCTCAGTAATCTGCTCCTTGTAAACTGGAACAGCTTTCAAAAGTCAGAGGGTCTCTCAGTCTCCCAGTGCTGTGGTTCGTTCTGCCAGCTTCCTCCTAAAGACTCACCTCACTCACAGAATACAGAGCCAGAGCAGGGCAAAATTCAGGGTAGGGGTGTGTGAGAAGCGGGGTTGGGGGAGGTTAAAAGTTAGTGGGGTACACGACTTTAACCAAGGCCCTTGGGGCCTGCTGGGCACAGCTGGAAGGAGCAAGTGCTGCTACCTTGTGGACATTTGCCATAACTACAACCTGAAAATACCTGCTCAGGGAACTTCAAACTCCTAATGAGCGACTGAACTGAACTGAACGGAAGGCCTGTGGGGCGGTAAAGGACTCCTGCACAGCAGAAATGGCCTGGGTTCGGTAACAGAATAACATTTCCAAGTAGTGCAGGCTTTCAAGAACCCAATCTTCAAAGTTCAATTTAACAGACTCTCTAACACCGTTCCCCCCCAAACACCAGGCACATAAAATGATGCTCAACATGGCTTTTTATTAGATGAACTGAAATCAAAATTACTAGGAGGCAATACCTCACAGTTGACCTGATGGTCATCATCCAGAGTCTGCAAAACATGGAAGACAGGGCCTGAGAAGACCAAAACCTCCTTTGCCTCTGCTGAGAACGCAAATTGTCACAGGCATCATGGATAACAGCAGAGAGGTTTTTCGAAATCTGAAAGACACAGAGAGCTGCCCAACAGGGAATCACACCTTTTAAGCTGCAACGCGAGAAAACCACAGCTGAGAAAGACAGGCACCAGACGGTTCACTGCAGCATAGCGTACAATAGCCACGACACGTAAGCGACCGTGATGTCTATCCACGGAGGAGTGGACGGACAAGGTGCGCTACATAGATACAAGGGAATGCTCCTCAGCCTTTACAAAAACAGAATACATGCGACTTGCAGCACCACTGATGGATCTGGAGATTGTCTGAGGGAGAAAAGTCAGAGAGAGAAAGCTACATATCCTGGGACATCACTTATAAGTGCAATCAGAAAAAGAATCTTAGCAATGAACACGCTGAGCACACACTATGGACTCAGAGGATCACAGAATGCACTTGCGCTTGCCTCGGGGGAATGTTGGGGAGAAAACACAGCGGTGGAGCTGGGAACCGGCAAGGCCACACAGCTACATTTAAGATGAGTGACCAACAACGCCCTAGCGCATAGCAAGGGGAACTCTGTTCTATGTTAGGTGGCGGCCTGAATGGCAGGCAAGTGTGGGGGAGAACAGATATGTGTATTCCAATGGCTGAGTCCCTTTGCTGTCCTGAGATTCTGTCACAACAGTTTATTTATTTATTTATCTTTAAATATTTATTTATTAGCTGCATTGGCTTGTGGCACATGGGCTCTCCACTTGCACCTTCAGAGCATGCAGGCTTAGTTACCATGCGGCATGTGGGATCTTAGTTCCCTGACCAGGAATTGAACTCACGTCCCCTGCACTGCAAGGTGGACTCTTAACCCCTAGACCACCAGGGAAGTCCCTGTCACAACATTTTAACTGGGTCTCTTCCCATATAAAATAAGAATTGAAACAAAAACAAAAACACTGCAACTGAATATCACCACCCAGCTGACAGAATGGGCGTCATCAGCAAGTCGGCAAACAGGAAAGCTGAAGGCCTTCAGAAAAGGGAGCTTCCAACGTCTACCCTGGGAAGGTATTAATAAAACTGGTTCCCAGCCACTGTATTTAAAAGCCTGGAGGTTCTTCCACACCTAAAAAAAGAGGGACTCTGAGAGGGCACTCCCACCCTCGGCCTCTTTCAAGCACAAACCTCTACTTGAAAAGGAGAGGGCCCCCCAAACTTTACTGCGGCACTACTTCCAAGAGCCAAGACAGGGAAGCAACTGGAACATCCACCCACGGCTCAGGGCACAAATAGGAGCTGATACTATATTCAAGGGAATGTCACTCCGCCACAGAAAAGAAGGAAAAAATGTTATTTGTAGCAACTTGGAAGGACCCAGCAAGGACCCTGGGAAGCCAAGTAAGTCAGACAGAGGAAGATGAATCACATCTGGGATCTTTTAGAGGAGGAATCTCAAAATGGACACACAGGATGTCAGTTTCAAAACACACACAGCTTAGAGACTTAACAACCCACTTGGTGTTCCCGAAGGGGACATATCAGGGAGAGGAATTTAATAGGACCTTGGGATGATCATAGACACATACATATAAACTATAGATCTTGAAGGAGGACCTACAGAATAGCACAGGAAACCCAAATGAACATCCTCATACTAACCTAGACATGCAAATTGTCTACAGAAGACTAGATACACACCCAGGGGTACCTGAATCAATCTGTTGTTTCTTCACAACTCACACCACCTGGGAAATCCACTATATTAGAAAATACACATTATCTTGTGCATTAAATGGAAGGCCAACTTTATTCACCTGCAGCCTCGGTGACCAGGGCTGTGGTCCCATCCCTGGAGCCTGAGCTGCCTTTGGTCCCAGGGCTGCACCATCCTGGGGCTGAAGGCGCTGAGAAGGATGTGCCAGCCAATGAGCCCCAGCCAGACCTGTCGTGTTTGTCTCTATTGCATAAAACCACAATTTCCAGACTGGAGCCAGCCCTACAGAACTAAAGCCATCTCTAGTGCATTCTAGACAGATGCTGGTCCCTGGGAGCTGGAAGAGCCTTCCAAAGTCAGGGTGTCTCCAAGTTTCCAAGGGGTAGGGTTCTTTCTGCCAACTTCCTTCTAAAGATTGGCCTCGCTTACGGAACACAACACTCAAAGCAGGACAAAACACAGGTTCGGGCTTTGTGAGAAGCGGTCTGGGGAGGCTGAAGGTTAATAGGACACATGATTTTCGCTAAAGCCCTAGTGCCCTCAGGAGGCAGGCAGGAGGCCTCCTGCCTCCTGAGAAACCTGTATGCAGGTCAAGAAGCAATGTTAGAACTGGACATGGAACAACAGACTGGTTCCAAATCGGGAAAGAAGTGCATCAAGGCTGTATATTGTCACCCTGCTTATTTAACTCACATGCAGAGTACATTACGAGAAACGCTGGGCTGGATGAAGCACAAGCTGGAATCAAGATTGCCAGGAGAAATATCAATAACCTCAGATATGCAGATGACACCACCCTTATGGCAGAAAGCGAAGAACTAAAGAGCCTCTTGATGAAAGTGAAAGAGTTGAGTGAAAAAGTTGGCTTAAAACTCAACATTCAGAAAACTAAGATCATAGCATTTGGTCCCATCACTTCATGGCAAATAGAAGGGGAAACAATGGAAACAGTGACAGACTTTATTTTTGGGGGCTCCAAAATCACTGCAGATGGTGACTGCAGCCATGGAATTAAAAGACACTTGTTCATGTATGCTATCTATGGTGAAACAGATCACCAGCCCAGGTGGGATGCACGAGACAAGTGCTCCGGCCTGGTGCACTGGGAAGACCCAGAGGAATCGGGTGGAGAGGGAGGTGGGAGGGGGGATCGGGATTGGGAATACATGTAAATCCATGGCTGATTCATATCAATGTATGACAAAACCCACTGGAAAAAAAAAATAATAATAATAAAAAAATAAAAATAAAAAAATAAAAGACACTTGTTCCTTGGAAGAAAAGTTATGACCAACCTAGACAGCATATTAAAAAGCAGAGACATTACTTTGCCAACAAAGGTCCATCTAGTCAAAGCTATGGTTTTCCCAGTAGTCATGTATGGATGTGAGAGTTGGACTATAAAGAAGGCTGAGTGCCAGAGAATTGATGCTTTTGAACTGTGGTGTTGGAGAAGACTCTTGAGAGTCTCTTGGACTGCAAGGAGATCCAATCAGTCCATCCTAAAAGAAATCAGTCCTGAATATTCATTGGAAGGACTGATGCTGAAGCTGAAACTCCAATGCTTCGGCCACCTGATGCAAAGAATTGACTCATTTGAAAAGATCCCGATACTGGGGAAGATTGAAGGCGGGAGGAGAAGGGGATGACAGAGGATGAGATGGTTGGATGGCATCACCGATCCAATGGACATGAGTTTGAGTAAACTCCAGGAGCTGGTGATAGACAGGGAGGCCTGGCGCGCTGCAGTCCGTGGGGTCGCAGAGTCGGTCAGGACTGATCGGCTGAACTGAACTGACTGCACTGGTGCCCTCTGGGCACAGCTGGGAATGAGAAAGTGCTGCTGCCTTGTGGACATCCTTGGTACCTACAACTTAAAATCCCCTGTGGAACCGAACTTCAATCGAACTTCCTCTACAGTCTGTGGGGCTCTAAAGGACTCCTGCACTGCAGAAATGACCTGGGTTTGGTAACAGAATAACATTTCCAAGGAGGGCAGGCTTTCCAGAACCCAATCTCCAAAGCTTAATTTTACAAACTCTTTACCACCACTCCCTGTTAAACAAGCAAAAAAACCAGGCGTATAAAAAGATGCTCATCGTGGTTCTCTATTAGAGGAACTGAAATGAAAACTACTAGGACCTACACTTCCCAGCAGGCCTGATATCATCATCCAAATGTCGCAAACCATGAAAGTCAGAGAAAACCAAACCTCCTTTCCTCTGTTGGGAATGTAAATTAGTCCCAGGCATCCTGGAGAACACAGAGGTTCCTTAAAATCTGAAAGACACAGAGAGTTGGCCAGCAGGCAGTCACGCCTTTTAGCTAAATCATGAAAACCACAGTTGAGAAAGACACAGACACCCAATCGATCACTGCAGCATCGCTTACAATAGCCAGGACATGCAAGCAACCGTGATGTCTCTCCCCAGATGAATGGACCGAGACGATGTGATACATGGACACTGGGAGACGCTCCTCAGCCATTACAAAGAATAAATGCCACTTGCAGCACCTCTGATGGATCTAGAGATTATCTGTGTGAGAAAAGTCAGACAGAGAAAGCAAAATATCCTGGGGCATCACTTATAAGTGTAATCGATAAAAAGAATCTTAGCAATGAACACAATGTAGAAAACACTCAGACTCACAGATTTACAGAATGCACCAGTGCTTGCCATGGGGGAATATCTGGTGGAAGGGAAAACTATGGAGCAGGGGACTGACAGTCCACATGGCTATATTTAAAACTGACCAACAAGGCCCTAGTGTATCGCTAGGGGAACTCTGCTCTATGTTCTGTGGTGGCCTGAATGTGAGGCAAGTGTGGGGAGGATAGACATGTGTATACCAGTGGCTGAGTCCCTTTGCTGTCCTTGAGATTCTAACACATTTTAATTGGGTCTCTTCCCATATAAAATAAGAATTGAAACAAAAACAAGATCACTGCACCTGAGTATTACCACCCGGCAGACAAAATGGTCATCATCAACAAGTCAGCAAGCCAGGAATGCTGGAGAGGGCCTTCAGAACACAGAGCCCTCCAGTGCGTTACCCTGGGAGTGTACTAAGAAGCGGGTTACCTACCACTGTAAACAGAAGCTTAGATGTTCCCTCCACACTGAAAGAAAAATTGGCTATGTTGGGCACTCCTACCCTTGGCCTATTTCCAGAGAAACCTCTACTTGAAAAATACACATGCACCCCAATGTTCATTGCAGCACAGCTTACAGGAACCAAGACATAGAATCAAAAATAATATCCATCAACAGATCAATGCACAAAAATGAGGTAATATTTATATACAAGTGAATGTTACTCAGTCACAGAATAGAAGGAAAGAATGCTATCTGCAGCAACATGGAAGGACCCAGCAAGGATCCCAGTAAGCCAAGTAAATCAGAGAGGAAGATGAATCTCATACAGTATCCCAAATAGGAGGAATCTCTTAACTGATACTCATGAAGTCATCCTGAATACAGACACTGACTTAGAGAATTTGCCAAATCACACTGTGTTCCACAAGTGGAAATATCAGTGAGAAGAATGAAACAGGAGCTTGGAATGATCAAAGACACATTCAAATATAGATATAAAAATAGATCCTCAACAGGACCTACAGAATAACACAGGGAACCCTACTGAACACTCTTGTAATAACCTAGACGTGACAATTGTTTGCCAAAGGCTAGATACACTTTCATGTTTCCCTGAATCAAGTTGCTGTTTCCTTACAACACAAAAAATATGGGAAATCAACTATATTCTAACACAAAACACAGACTATACTGCAAGTCAAATGGAAGGCCTTCTGTATCGACCTCAGGCCTCAGGGCCCCGGGCTGCAGTCCCATCCCTGGAGCCCGAGCAGCCTTTTGTCCCAGGGCTGCACCATCCTGGTGCCGAGGGAGCTGAGAACGATGTGCCAGCCAATGAGCCCCAGCTGGACCTGTCGGGTGTGCCCCTTCCGGATAAAACCACAATTTCCAGATGGCGCCGGCCCTGCAGAGCTAAACCATCTCCAGTGCATTCAAAGTATGGTGGTCCCTGGGAACTGGAAGAGCCTTCCGGAGTCGGAGGGTCTCCACGTCTCCCCGTGGTGGGTTTCCTTCTGCCAGCTTCCTTCTAAAGAGTGACCTCACTTACACAATACAGCACCCAGAGCGGGGCAAAATCCAGGGCTTGGGATTTCTGGGGAGTGGGAGCAGGGGAGGGTGAAGGGTGACGGGGAGCACGACTTTCCCTACGGCCATGGTGTCCCGGCCGTCACAACTGGGAATGATAAGTGCTGCCGCCTTGTGGACATTGTTGGTAACTACAACTTCAAAACCCCTGTTGAATGCAACTTCAAAGGCCTGTGAGGTAGGAAATGATTTCTGCGGTCAAGAAATGGTCCGTGTTAGGTAATAGGTAACAGAATAACGTTTCCAAATAAGGCAGGCTTTTAAGAAGCAGATCTCAAAGTTAAATTTTACACAGACTCCAGTACTACTGTCCGGGAAAAAAAACAAAAAACAAAAAACAAAAACGGCACATAAAACAATGCTCCATGTGTCTCTTCATTAGATGAACTGAAATCAAAACTGTTCGGAATTAACACCTCGCAGCCGACCTGATGGTCATCATCCAACAGTCTGCATACAGTGAAAGACAGACAGAGCCTGCAGAACATGGAAAGCTCCTTTGCCTCTGTTCGGAATATATGTTGGTCACAGACATTGTGGAGAACAGTATAGGGGTTCCTTAAAATCCTACAGATAGAGCGAGCTGCTGATCCGGCAATCCTGCCATTTAAGCTTCAACAGGAGAAAACAATAGCTGAGAAAGACAGAGGTGCCTGCCCGCTCACTGCGGCTCTGCTTATGACAGCCACGACATGCAAGCAACCACGATGTGCATTGACCTAGAATGACTGAGAAGATGGGCTACATATATAAAAGGGAACATTCCTCAGTCCTTACAAAATAAGAATAAATGCCACTTGCAGCACACAGACTGACGTAGATAGACATTGTCATAGTGAGAGAAGCCAGACAGAACAAGGTAAATATCGTGTGGTATGACTTTCAAGTGCAGTCTAGAAAAGAAACTTAGAAATGAACACACTCAGCAAACACTAACAGACTCACCGAATTACAGACTGAACTTCATGTTGCCACAGGGAATAATAGGTGGAAGGGAAAGTTAGAGAGCTGGCGATCGACAAGTCCACTCAGGTCTATTTAAAATGAATGACCAACCAGGTCCTAGTTATAGCACAGGAAGCTCTGGCTCAATGTTATGTGGCAGCTTGGATGAGTAGGGAGTTTGGGGGAGAACGGATATGTGTATATGGCTGAGTTCCTTTTCATTTACCTGATTCTGTCAAAACATGGTATTTGGCTCTCTTCCAATATAAAATAAAAATAGGAAGAAAAAAAATACACTTCAACTAAATATCATCTTTCTGCCACCAGAATGGTCATCATCAACAATTTGTCAAGTCAGAAAAGCTGGAGAAGGCCCAGAGAAAAAGAAACCCTCCTATCCCTTCTCTAAGAATGTAGATTGGTTAACAGCCACGCTTAAGAACATTATGGAAGTCTGTTAAAAAAAACTAAAGAAAGAGATTGCCTATGATCAGACACTCCCACCCTTGGGCTTATTTCCTGAGAAAACTCCACTTCAAAAAGACATGTGCACAATGTTCATCGCAGCACTGTTTATAATAGCCAGGACATGGAAGCAACCTAGATGCCCATCAGCAGATGAATGGTTAAGGAAGCTGTGGTACATATACACCATGGAATATCACTCAGCTGTTAAAAAGAATTCATTTGAATCAGTTCTAATGAGATGGATGAAACTGGAGCCCATTATAAAGAGTGAAGTAAGCCAAAAAGATAAAGATCATTACAGCATACTAACACATATATATGGAATTTAGAAAGATGGTAATGATAACCCTATATGCAAAACAGAAAAAGAGACACAGATGTACAGAACAGACTTTTGGTCTCTGTGGGAGAAGGTGAGGGTGGGATGTTTCGAAAGAACAGCATGTATATTACCTATGGTGAAACAAATCACCAGCCCAGGTGGGATGCATGAGACAAGTGCTCGGGCCTGGTGCACTGGGAAGACCCAGAGGAATCGGGTGGAGAGGGAGGTGGGAGGGGGGATCGGGATGGGGAATACATGTAACTCCATGCCTGATTCATGTCAATGTATGACAAAACCCACTGCAATGTTGTGAAGTGGTTGGCCTCCAACTAATAAAAATAGATGAAAAGAAAAAAAAAAAAAAAGACATGTGCACCTGATGTTAATTTCAGCACTACTTATAAGACCCAAGACATGGAAGGAACCGTAATGTCCATTGACAGATAAATGGACAATGATGATGTTGTACTCATATACAAGGGAGTTTTACTCAGCCATAAAAAAGAAGGAAAGAATGCCATTTGCAGCAACATAGATGGACTTAGCCAGGATCATAGGAAGCGAGCAGTCAGAGGAAAGCAAATATCCTATGTTGTCACTTATCAAATGATGCTATAAATTGATACACAGGAACTCATTGAGGAAACAGAACAGACTCAAATCATTAGAGAACCCACTGTGTGTTTCCAAAGGTAAAACATGGGGAAAAGGAATAAATCAGAAGGTTGGGATTAATATAGCCACACTGATTTTACAAAATCAGATCATCAGTAAGGACCTACACTATAGCCCAAGGAACCCCACTAGACACTGTGTACTATCTACAGGGGCATAGCTCCCAAAAAAGACAAGATAAACATCTATGCCTACCCAAATCACTGACTACAGCAAACACATCCTTTGAAGTCAGCTATGGTGGAGACTTCTGATGAAACGTGGTCCACTGGAGAAGGGAATGGCAAACCACTTCAGTATGCTTGCCTAGAGAACCCCATGAACACTATGAAAAGGCAAAAAATATGACACTGAAAGATGAACTCCCCAGGTGGGTAGGTGCCCAATATGCTACTGGAGAAAAGTGGAGAAATAACTCCAGCAACAATGAAGAGATGGAACCAAAGCAAAAACAACACCCAGTTGTGGGAGTGACCGGTGATGGAAATAAAGTCTGATGCTGTAAAGAACAATATTGCCTAGGAACCTGGAATGTTAGGTCCATGAATCAAGGTAAATTGGAAGTTGTCAAACAGGAGATGGCAAGAGTGAAATTTACATTTTAGGAATCAATGAACTAAAATGGACTGGAACAGGCAAATTTACTTCAGATGACTGAAATCTATCTACTACTGTGGGTGAGAATCCCTTAGGAGAAATGGAGTAGCCCTCATAGTCAACAACTGAGTCCAAAATGCAGTACTTGGGTACAATCTCAAAAGTGAAGACTTGTCATTATGAACAATAATGTTTATAGAGTACTTCCTGTATGTCAGTCACTGTGCCAAACATTTTACAAAGAGTACGCAATTTCATCTTCATCATGACTCACTGTAGGAGCTAGTATTATCCTACATTTCACAGTTGGAGGAACTAAGGCTTAGAGATGGCAAGAAATGTGTTCTGGCCATTGGCTTTAGAAGACATACAAGAAAACAGCAAGAGAAACAATGTACAGAAACAGAAAGCAGGACCCATTACAACTGATAAAGATAGATAAGTGTATAAAGGAGGAGAAAATATGTGTGCTGCAGCAAATGAAAAACACATCTTAGTAAACCCAGGGTCTGAGAAGCCATCATACAAACTATTAAGACTTTCCATGCTCTGGTACGAGTGGATGTTCCAAAGTTATTTCAAGATGCACAATTTGTATTCAGTTCCGTTCAGTTGCTCAGTCGTGTCCGACTCTTTGCAACCCCATGAACAGCAGCACGCCAGGCCTTCCTGTCCGTCACCAACTCCCAGAGTCCACCCAAACCCATGTTTGAGGTGATGAGTCGGTGATGCCATCGAACCATCGCATCCTCTGTTGTCCCCTTCTCCTGCCCTCAATCTTTCCCAGCATCAGGGTCTTTTCCAATAAGTCAACTCTTCGCATCAGGTGGCCAAAGTATTGGAGTTTCAGCTTCAATATCAGTCCTTCCAATGAACACTCAGGACTGCTCTCCTTTAGGATGGACTGGTTGGATCTCCTTGCAGTCCAAGGGACTCTCTAGAGTCTTCTCCAACATCACAGTTCAAAAGCATAAATTCTTCAGAGCTCAGCATTCTTTATAGCCCAACTCTTTCTTTATAGACCAACATCCATACATGACTACTGGAAAAACCATAGCCTTGACTTGACAGACCTTTGTTTGCAAAGTAATGTCTCTGCTTTTAAATATGCTGTCTAGGTTGGTCATAACCTTCCTTCCAAGGAGTAAGCACCTTTTAATTTCGTGGCTGCAGTCATCATCTGGAGTGATTTTGGAACCCCCCCAAAATAAAGTCTGTCACTGTTTCCACTGTTTCCCCATCTATTTGCCATGAAGTGATGGGACCCAATGCCATGATCTTAGTTTTTTTAATGTTGAGCTTTAAGTCAACTTTTTCACTCTTCTCCTTCACTTTCATCAAGAGGCTCTTTAGTTCTTTGCTTTCTGCCATAAAGGTGGTATCATCTGCATATCTGAGGTTATTGATATTTCTCCCGGCAATCTTGAGTCCAGCTTGTGCTTCATCCAGCAAGGTGTTTCTCATGATGTACTCTTCATATAAGTTAAATAAGTTGGGTGACAATATACAGCCTTGACGTACTACTTTAATTAACACATATATATAAGAATTTAGAAAGATGGTAACGATGACCCCATATGAGAGACAGTAAAAGAGACACAGATATAAAGAACAGATTTTTGAACTCTGTGGGAGAAGGCGAGGGTGGGATGATTTGAGAGAATAGCATTGAAACATGTATATTACCATATGTGAAGTAGATCATCAGTCCAAGTTTGATGCATGAAAGAGGGCACTCAAAGCCGGTGCACTGGGGGTGCATCCCTGAGGGATGGGATGAGAAGGGAGGTGGGAGGGGGGTTCAGGATGGGAGACACATGTACACCCATAGCTGATTCATGTCGATGTATGGCAAAAACCACTACAATACTGGAAAGTAACTAGCCTCCAATTAAAATTAATTTTTTAAAAAGATGCAGCTGTTTTGTTCAGGTGTGTAGGTGTCTGCAATGTGTCTTGAAACCAACAGACGGCAGCACCGTGCAAGCAATAGTCAGTCACTCATCCTCTCCTTGAGCTAACCAATTGAGCTAACTCTGCCTTCAGTTCTCAATTGCTCAAATTTCAACAGATCTCTCAGTATTCCCACCATTACAAGCATGATTTGAGGAGCACAAACGATGGTTCATAGACATGCCTCCCTACACATTATCACCATATGGAAGCCTTGTAAGAATGCTGATTTTGAAGACAATACAACAGAGTACAAGAGCAGCTCTCCTTTGGAGAAAGAGAGTTCCCCTAATGGACCAGACTGTGGTTATGGCTCCTTGCACCAGCAGTTCTGGCTTGATGGGAAGATCATTGCTGTGGGGGTGATTGACGTCCTTCCATACTGTGTATTGTCTGTATATTTGTACTACGATCTGGATTATTCATTTCTGTCTCTGGGTTTCTACTCTGTGCTCCGAAAAATTGCTTTTACTAGGCAATTTCATGATAAAACACCTCAACTCAGCTATTATCGTTAGGTAGTTAGAATAGGAAATAGGAGTCCAGAATGGCGGTGGCTAAAAGACAAAGAAGGGAAAAGCCCACAAAAATAGAACAAAGGAAGGTCCGAGGCCTGGAGTGAGGACCTCAGGTAAAACAAACAGCCCTCCTGGCTAGCCCAATTTACAGAGGGCAGGCTCAGGGGGAGGAGATAAAACAGATAAAAAGAGGAGCCAAAATTGAGCAGGGGGCCTCTCTTCTCTCCATCTTTTGGATTGGCCGGCCCTCACTCCTCAAGGGTGTACTATCCTTTGTTTTTCGTGATAAAACTGAGCTGTAACACGGAGCCGTAACACTGGTCTGTCTGAGGAAATTTCACAGGGCTGTAATGCTGGTCCATCCATCCATTCAAATTTTTGTTGCAATGAGACAGAACCGAGAAAATTACAAATTCCCCTGACATCTACAGTGCCATTTCTCGGATTTAACTTGGCTGAAACAACCTCGGCTTGGCCCTCGCAAGCACAGCAGAAGCACAACTCGGCAAAAGCTCCCACAGTGGAAGCTGAACGTGAAGAAAACCCAGAGAAGGGGAAGTCACAAGACGCCCAGCGTGCTGGAAACCAGAACAGCAAAAACAAACTTGGCAGAAAGCTCACGAGGCTCAGTCTCAGATTCCAGAAGACCTCCCGTTGGGGTAGGAAGTCCTTGCTCCTATGGCTGGAAGGATATATGGCTAACAAAATCTTAAATCCTTTACAACCTCTCATTTCTTGTTTCCTCAAACCCCCTACAAACAGGTGAGGGGCAGTGGGTGCCCCAGGATGTCCCGAAGGCTCTACTATCTGCTGTGTCTTAGTAGCTTAGTGGGGGTTCTTTTGTCCTTAATCTTCTTTGTGCCAAGGATCAGGCCAATGAAAACTGTGAGCACAGGTCAGGTATTTAGCAGATTTTCTGGCAGGTTATGAAGGGGATTCCTCGGCACGTTTTTCCCACTGTTTTTTTCTCCCCATCCTCAGCTCCTCTCTCCATCTGTGCTATTGCTTACAAAGTATTGAGAAGGTCATCATCTTTCCATTTCTGAAAGTCGTGCTTGAAACCGTTTACCTAAGATTGGGACTCAAACCCACGTGGTCGGGACTCTGTACTATGCTTAGTCACTCAGTCATATCCAGCTGGGACTTGAGTCTGGCCAAAACCCACGGTGCCTGGTTTTAGGACCTAATGAAGCTCGGGCTCTTGATGTCTCATTACAAAAAATTCGGTGAGAGACACAGCAATAGGTAAGAGGTGGATTTGTTCAGATTTAGAGAGAAGCACAGTCAATAGGGTGTGGGCCATTGCAGAGGGCAAGTGCAGCAGCCATAGGATGTGGTGTGGTTATTCTCCCCAACCCCCCATCTGGGTGACTTCATATGCTAACGAGTGGGAGGGTCATTCCAACAATTGGGGAACCACCCACTCCTTGGTCTTTTAATAGTGCCTTGGAACTGTGTGGGGCCTCTGGGTGTGTCCTTTAGCTTGCAGATTGAGGATCAAGGTTTAGTTGAATTTGACTTGTCATCTTGGATCCATTTGATTTAATGTTTATATTATGCCCTTTGGCCATGTCATTCTTTCAAAAATTGTGCCCTGCCCACCTCCCTCCTGTTTCATGCTCTTTTCCTGAGCCTCATTCAGGCCCTCAATGTTGCCTCTACAATCTTCTGGAGGGACAAGCAGAAAATAGGTGGCCTTTGGGAGAGAAATGCCATATAATATCCAATCCCTCTAGATATTCACGCTTTCATCTCCCATGTTTCCTACAACATGTGCAACAACAGCATCTCTCAGTGAACCCGCTAGAGTGGGTGACAGGCACACAATGCCTGCTAGAAGTCCGTCTGTTGGTGGCATTCCTTCAAGGGCAGTTGGGCTTCTGGGGGTAATGGTTGCCACATTGGGAGTTAGCTCCACAGGACATTTGGGCCCAAACTGTTGACACCCTTCTCCCAAAGTTACAAACATACCCCCAGATCAAAACTCCACTCCACTTTTATTTGGTCTGTTGCCTTTTATCACTTTGTTCTTAAGCCACTTACTAATTCCTATAACCAGGACCCTGCCCCCTTATAGGCAACATTGCTCCACACCACTTATTATTAAAATACTCTTAATGCCCCTAACCAGTAATGCTGAAAAAGCTGAAGTTGAATGGTTCAATAAAGACCTACAAGACCTTCTAGAACTAACATCCAAATCAGATGTCCTTTTCAATACAGGGGACTGGAATGCAAAAGTAGGAAGTCAAGAGATACCTGGAGTAACAGGCAAATTTGGCCTTGGAGTACAAAATGAAGCAGGGCAAAGGCTAATAAGAGTTTTGCCAAGAGAACGCACTGGTTATAGCAAACACTCTCTTCCAACAACACAAGAGAAGACTCTACACATAAACATCACCAGATGGTCAATACTGAAATCAGATTGATTATATTCTTTGCAGCCAAAGATGGAGAAGCTCTATACAGTTAGCAAAAACAAGACCGGGAGCTGACTGTGGCTCAGATCATGAACTCCTTACTGCCAATCTCAGACTTAAATCTAAGAAAGTAGGGAAAACCACCAGACCATTCAGGTATGACCTAAATCAAATCCCTTATGATTATACAGGGGAAGTGACAAATAGATTAAAGGGATTAGATCTGATAGATAGAGTGAAGAACTATGGATGGAGGTTCATGACATTGTACAGGAGGCAGTGATCAAGATCATCCCCAAGAAAAAGAAATGCAAAAAGGCAAAATGGTTGTCAGAGGAGGCCTTACAAATAGTGAGGAAAGAACAGAAGTGAAAAGCAAAGGAGAAAAGGAAAGATATACCCATCTGAATGCAGAGTTCCAAAGAACAGCAAGGAGAGATAAGAAAGCCTTCTTCAGGGATCAGTGCAAAGAAATAGAGGAAAACAACAGAATGGGAAAGACTAGAGATCTCTTTAAGAAAATTAGAGATATCAAGGGAATATTTCATGCAAAGATGGGCACAATAAAGGACAGCAATAGTATGGACCTAACAAGCAGAAGATATTAAGAAGAGGTGGCAAGAATACACAGAAGAACTATACAAAAAAGATCTTCACAACCCAGAAAATCACAATGGTGTGATCACTTACCTAGAGTCAGACATCCTGGAAAGTGAAGTCAAGTGGGCCTTAGGGAACATCACTATGAACAAAGCTAGTGGAGGTGATAGAATTCCAGTTGAGCTATTTCAAATCCTAAAAGGTGATGCTGTGAAAGTGTTGCATTCAATATGCCAGCAAATTTGGAAAACTCAGCAGTGGCCACAGGACTGGAAAAGGTCAGTTTTCATTCCAATCCCAAAGAAAGACAATGCCAAAGAATGTGCAAACTACCACACAATTGCACTCATCTCACATGCTAGCAAGATAACGCTCAAAAATCTCCAAGCCAGGCTTCAAATGAACTGTTCAAGTTGGATTTAGAAAAGGCAGAGGAGCCAGAGATCAAATTGCAAACATCCGCTGGATCATTGAAAAAGCAGGAGAGTTCCAGAAAAACATCAACTTCTGCTTCATTGACTATGCCAAAGCCTTTGACTGTGTGGATCACAACAAAGTGTGAAAATTCTTCAAGAGCTGGGAATACCAGACCACCTGACCTGCCTCTTGAGAAATCTGTATGCAGGTCAAGAAGCAACAGTTAGAACGGGACATGGAACAACAGACGGTTCCAAATTGGGAAAGGAATACATCAAGGCTGCATATTGTCATGCTGCTTATTTAACTTATATGCAGAGTACATCATGAGAAATGCTGGGCTGGAGCAAGCACAAGCTGGAGTCAAGATTGCCAGGAGGACTATCGATAACCTCAGATATGCAGATGACACCACCCTTATGGCAGAAAGCACAGAAGAACTAAAGAGCCTCTTGATGAAAGTGAAAGAGGAGAGTGAAAAAGTTGGCTTAAAACTCAACATTCAGAAAAGTAAGATCATGGCATCTGGTCCCATCACTTCATGGCAAATAGATGGGGAAACAATGGAAACAGTGAGAGATTTTATTTTTTTGGACTCCAAAATCACTCCAGATGGTGACTGCAGCCTTGAAATTAAGGAAGTACACCCATGGAAACAGAAGGAAGCCTATCAGTTGTGGGACTATGCCCAGTCTCAGCAATAACTCAGGAGCCCAACGAGAACCCCTTTGCCTTTCTGGAAAGTCTAAAAGGGGCCCTCCAAAAGTTTACCAATCTGGACTTAGACTCTTACAAGGGACAGGTGATTTTAAAGGACAAATTTCTATCCCAATGTGTATCAGACATCAGGATAAAGTTACCAACAGTTACAGCAGCAGGACCCTGCTGCCTCTTTAGATGAGATGGTCTAGATAGCCACCAATACTTTTTATAACAGAGAACAGGAGAGGGAGGCCAAGGTCCAGGAAAGGAGAAAAGGAGAGAGACAAGGCATGCCCAGATGCTGGCCACCCTCCAGGGAAGTCCTATGGCAAATCCCAAGTCCTTGAAGGACGAGGCACGAGGCAAATGCCTAATCTGTAGACAGGAGGGACATTGGGCCAAAGAGTGTCCAAACCGTGACAAGTCTACTAAAATGGCTTGCTACAAAAGCCATCAATTGGGACACTGGGTGGCATTCTGCCCTTGGGACCCAAGAGCCTCAAGGTCAAGCTCCAAGCCTTCCCTCATGATGGTTCAACAGAACTGAAGCGGCCCACTCCAGCCAGCCCACCTGTCACAGATAACCATCACGGGGCTGGAGCCAAGGGTGCAGCTGGAAGTGGCAAATAGGTCTGAGAAATTTCTTGATTGACACAGGGGCTACCCACTCTGTCCTGATCTCTTATTCTGGAGCCTTCACCTCCCAAACCTGTACAACTTTGGGTCTACAGGAAAAACAATTACAAAAATATTCACCTGAGCACTTCTTTGTTTCTATATGGGCAAATATTTTCCCACCAGTTTCTGGTGGTTCCTGAGTTTCCTACTCTCGTATTAGAAAGAGATCTTTCCTTGCCTTTGAAATCTTGCAGCTATTGCAGTCCTGATAGAAGATGCTTTAAAACTCTCTCTTGGGGGCAAACTATTTTTACCAGCCACCAAGTGAAACAACTCCTGAATGGGAGAGGCCATTTATGGATGTCTGATCAAAGGACCCTGAGATATCAAGTAATGCTGATGGAAAATCCAGGCCTGACTATATCCACTTGTGAGGTTCTTAACCCAGCTACTCTCCTGCCTACCCCCAAGGGCTCTCTCCCTTTTCACTCCTGCCTAGAAACTTTGGACCCCTGGACAAAACCCTGAGAGGGATTGTCAGAAGATCTTCTGACCAGTCCTGAGGAAATCTGGTACACTGATGGAAGCAGCTTTGTCTTGGATGGAAATAGAAGAGCTGGAGAAGCAACAGTCTCCAATCTTGAGACCACAGAGGCTAAACCTTTGCCATCAGGTACTTCAGCCTGATTAACTGAGCTCATAGCATAGCCCTGATTCGAGCTTTAGAGCTGGGAAAAGGAAAAAGAGCAGCCATTTACACCTGCTCCAAGTATGCCTTTCTGGTGCTACATGCACATGCTGCTATTTGGAAAGAAAGAGGCCATTTGACCACCCGAGGTTTCCCAATCAAATATGGTGATCAAATCCTTAGGCTCTTGGAGGCAGTCCTTCTGCCCACTGAGGTTTCAGTCTCCCACTGTAAAGGACACCAAAAAGGGAGCATGGAAGTGACATGAGGGAACCAAGCAGTGGATCAGGCAGCTAAGAGAGCTGTATTAGAGAACAATGATCTAATAAGGGTTGCCACCTTAGTTCCACAGACTAACTTGCCAGAAACTCCTTCATATATTGAAGGTGAGACTCTTAAAGCTAAGAGTGAGAGCTTTCAAGAAGATCATATGGGGTGGTTCCAAAAGGAGGGACTCCTTTTCCTGCCTGGGAACCTCCAATGGAAGTTGGTTAACTCCTTACATGCCACCACTCATTTAGGGGAAAAGGCCCTCCAAAGATTACTAGAAAGCTCCTTCAGAGGAACAGGCCTCCAAACTACTATAAGACAAGTAGTCTCCTCTTGTCCCACTAGCCAATTAAACAACCCCCGAGGAGCTCGAAGACCCCAGCTGGCCCAGCCCGTCCAACGACAAGGGACCTACCAGGAGAGGACTGGCAGATGGACTTCACCCATTTGCCAGTTTCTCAAGGGTATAAATACCTATTAGTCATGATAGATACATTTTCACAGGATGGATTGAAGGCTTTCCCACCTGGACTGAGAAGACTGAGGAGGTGGTAAAAAACTGCTCCATGAAATTAATCTGAGATTTGGTCTGCCCAGGTCATTAAAAAGTGACAATGGGACATCATTTACTTCTAAGGTCACCCAAGGGGTCTCTAAAGCACTGGGCATTACTTATTATCTCCTACTTATTGTGCCTAGAGGCCTCAGTCTTCAGGAAAAGTAGAAAAAGCCAAACAATTCTTAAAATCAGTGATAAAAATGATAACCCAGGAGACCTACCTGGGATGGAAGGAGGCTTTACCAGTAACTCTCCTCCACACCCATGTTGCCCCTAAGGAACAGGCTGGTCTTAGTCTTTATGAGATATAATATGGGAGACCTTTTGTTTATGTCAATGACCTCTTCCTAGATCCAGAGGCTCAGACCCTCCAGTCTTATATCATGGTCATTGTACAACTCCAACAAGATATATGCTTTTGGAGTATCAACCAGGACCCAAAAGATTCTAAAGAGCCACCACTATATGCTCCAGGGACTCAAGTCCTAATTAAAATCTGGAAAGATGGGTCCCCAAAAGTTCAATTCCAGCCCACATGGAAGGGCCCCTACCCTGTAATACTTTCTACTCCCACAGCGGTCAAGGTGCCAGGACATGACTCCTGGATTTGCTACTCATGAGTCAAGCCATGGAAGAAAACAGAAGAGGACACTCAATTCATTTGTAAGCCCCTGTGAGATCTCAGATGCTTATTCAGGACTACAAATGAGTGCCATTCTAATGAACACCTCCAAAATTAAGTTTCTGGGGATAAGATTTCTCAGAACAGCTCTAAAGAGCCAATGCAGTTTGGCAGGGGTTGTATTCCAAAATAGACAGGAGATAGACCTTCTGATCCCTGAACAGGAGGAACTTGAGCCATTTTGAATGAGACGTGTTGTTTCTGGGTAAACACCTCCAGCTAAGTTTAAAAAAGTCTCACAGTCCACAAGAAAAACATTCAGATCCTACTGGATCTCAAAGAACGAGCTGGAGAGTTCTCAGCGTGGCTACAATCTCTCTTTGGGGGACCCTTCTCCTGGCGAGGGGAAATTTGGAGTTGGCTAATGCCCCTACTTGGAAAAGGAAATGGCAACCCACTCCAGTATTCTTGTCTGGAGACTCCCATGGATGGAGGAGCCTGGTGGGCTACAGTCCATGGGGTCGCAAAGAGTCAGACACGACTGAGCGACTTCACTATCACTAATGCCCCTACTAATCCCTGTCATCACCAAACTGATGGTGCTTATGACTGCTTCATGTATTATCAATTGTCTAACCCATTTCATCTCTGCCCAGGTCAACAAGCTACAACATGCAGTGCCAGCTCAACAAGGATATATAAAACTACAGCTGACCACAGAAAATATCACTCACCCTTAGATAGACACAGCTATAAGGACTCTGAGGCTTGAGACTAGCAAGAGGGGGAGGACCAATGCCCCTCACCATCCCAGTTCAGCAGGCAGTAGCCAGAGAGACCTCAATGTCCCTATTCCCAAAGAATTGGGCCTCCCATCTCTGGAGGGAGGAATGTTAGGTAGTTAGAATAGGAAATAGGAGTCCAAAATGGTGGTGGCTAAAAGACAAAGAAGGGAAAACCCACAAAAATAGAACAAAGGAAGGTCAGAGGCCTGGAGTGAGGACCTCAGGTAAAACAAACAGCCCTCCTGGCTAGCCCAATTTACATAGGGCAGGCTCAGAGGGAGGAGAAAAAACATTTAAAAAGAGGAGCCAAAATTAAGCTAGGGGCCTCTCTTCTCTTCATCTTTTGGGTCGGCCTGTCTTCACTCCTCAAAGGTGTGCTATCCTTTGTTTTTCCTCATAAAACTGAACTGTAACATAGAGCTGTAACACTGGTCTGCCCAAGGAAATTTCACAGGGCTGTAACACTGGTCCATCCATCACTTCAAATTTTTGTTGCAACAAGACAAAACCAAGGAAATTACAAACTCCCTCAACATTACTAAATGGGTTTCTACATTCATTCATGTCCCAAGATGAAATATAAGATAATATTGCAGTCAACAAAGGGGTGCATGTATCTTTTTGAAATAGTGCTTTTCTTTGGAAAAATACTCAGAAGTGGAATTGTCAGATTGTGTGATGGGATTACAAGGTGGCAGGGTAGAAGTATGTGTGCTCATCTTCTCCTGCAAGAACTCCAAAATTACAACTCACTGCTGAACAACCATCGACAGGAGAGTGTTGGATTCCACCGAAAAAGATATCCTATGTCCAAGGGCAAAGAGAAGCCCCAGAAAGATGGTAGGAGGAGCAAAATCATGTTTAGAATCAAACCCCATACCCACCAGAGATGCTCGGAGGGCTCAAATAAACCTTGGGCACACCAGGACCCAGAGACCCCACAGAGACTGAGCCAGAACTGTGTTTGAGTGTCTCCTGTGGAGGTATGGGTCAGCAGTGGCCTATTGCAGGGGTGGGGGCTCTGGGTGCAGCAGACCTGGGTATGGCATAAGTCCTCGTGGAGGAGGTCGCCATTAACCCCACCATAGAGCTGCCAGAACTTACACAGGACTGGGGAAACAGACTCTTGGAGGGAACAAACAAAACCTTGTGTGTACCAGGACCCAGGAGAAAGGAGTAGTGACCCCACAAGAGACTGACCCAGACTTGCCCGTGAGTGTCCTGGAGTCTCTAGCAGAGGCGTGGGTTGGCAGTAGCCTGCTGCAAGGTTGGGGGCACTGAGTGCAGCAGTGTGTGCACAGGGCGTTTTGAAGGAGGTCACCATTATCTTCATTACCTCCACCATAGTTTGGTCTCAGGTCAAACAACAGGGAGGGAACACAGCTCCAATCAACAGAAAACTGGATTAAAGATTTACTGAGCATGGCCCCCGCTCATCAGAACAAGACCCACTTTCCCCCTCAGTCAGTCTCTCCCATCAGGAAGCTTCCATAAGCCTCTTATCCTTACCCATCAGTGGGCAGACAGAATGAAAACCACAATCACAGAAAACTAACCAAACTGATCACATGGACCAGAGTGTTGTCTAACTCAATGAAACTATGAGCCATGCTGTGTAGGGCCACTCAAGATGGATGGGTCATGGTGAAGAGTTCTGACAAGACGTGGTCCACTGGAGAAGGAAATAGCAAACCACTCCAGTATTTTTGCCTTGAGAACACCACGAACAGTATGAAAAGGCAAAAAGATAGAACACTGAAAGATGAACTCCCCAGGTCAGTAGGAGCCCAATATGCTACTGGAGATCAGTGAAGAAATAACTCCAGAAAGAATGAAGAGATGGCGTGAAAGAAAAAACAACACCCAGTTGTGGATGTGACTGGTGATGGAAGTAAAGTCCGAGGCTATAAAGAGCAATATTACATGGGAACCTGGAATGTTAGGTCCATGAATCAAGGTAGATTGGAAGTGGTCAAAGAGGAGATGGCAAGAGTGAAATTGACAATTTAGGAATCAGTGAACTAAAATGGACTGGAATGAGTGAATTTAACTCAGATGACCATTATATCTACAGTGGGCAAGAATCCCTTAGAAGAAATGGAGTAGCCCTCATAGTCAACAAAAGAGTCCGAAATGCAGTGCTTGGATGCAATCTCAAAAACAACAGAATGATCTCTGATCGTATCCAAGGCAAACCATTCAATATCACAGTAATCCAAGTATATACCCCCACTAGTAATGCTGAAGAAGCTGCAGTTGAATGGTTCTATGAAGATCTACAAGACCTTCTAGAACAAACCACCCAAAAAAGATGTCCTTTTCATCATATGGGACTGGAATGCAAAAGTAGGAAGTCAAGAGATACCTGGAGTAACAGGCAAATTTGGCCTTGGCGTACAAAATGAAGCAGGGCAAAAGTTAACAGAGTTTTGCTACAAGAACGCACTGGCAATAGCAAACACCCTCTTCCAAAATCACAGGAGAAGACTCTATACAAGGACATCACCAGATGGTCAATACCTAAATCAGATTGATTATATTCTTTGCAGTCAAAGATGGAGAAGCTCTATACAGTTAGCAAAAACAAGACTGGGAGCTGACTGTGGCTCAGATCATGAACTCCTTACTGCCAATCTCAGACTTAAATCTAAGAAAGTAGGGAAAACCACCAGACCATTCAGGTATGACCTAAATCAAATCCCTTATGATTATACAGGGGAAGTGACAAATAGATTAAAGGGATTAGATCTGATAGAGTGTCTGTAGAACTATGGACGAAGGTTTGTGACATTGTACAGGAGGTGGTGATCAAGACCATCCCCAAGAAAAAGAAATGCAAAAAGGCAAAATGGTTGTCAGAGGAGGCCTTACAAAAGCTGAGAAAAGAGGAGGAGCTAAAGGCAAAAGAGAAAAGGAAAGATATACCCATCTGAATGCAGAGTTCCAAAGAATAGCCAAGGAAAGATAAGAAAGCCTTCCTCAGTGACCAATGCAAAGAAATAGAGGAAAACAATAGAATGAGAAACACTAGAGATCTCTTCAACCTTCTGTGGATATCCATCCATTCCATCCTAAAGGAAATAGCCCTGAATATTCATTGGAAGGACTGATGCTGAAGCTGAAACCACAATACTTTGGCCACCTGATGCGAAGAACTGACTCATTTGAAAAGACCCTGATGCTGGGAAAGATTGAAGGTGGGAGGAGAAGGGGACAGCAGAGGATGAGATGGTTGGATGGCGTCACTGACTCAATGGACATGAGTTTGTGTAAACTTTGGGAGTTGGTGATGGACAAGGAGGCCTGGCCTGCTGCAGTCCATGGGGTTACAAAGAGTCAGACACAACTGTGTGACTGAACTGAACTGAACTGAGAGATCTCTTCAAGAAAATTAGAGATACCAAGGGAACATTTCATGCAAAGATCGGCACAAAAAGGACAGAAGTGGTATGGACCTAACAGAAGCAGAAGATATTAAGAAGAGGTGGCAAGGACACACAGAAGAACTATACAGAAAAGATCTTCATGACCCATGTAACCACAATGGTGTGATCAATCACCTAGAGTCAGACATCCTGGAATGGGAAGTCAAGTGGGTCTTAGGAAGCATCACTACAAACAAAGCTGGTAGAGGTGACAGAATTCCAGTTGAGCTATTTCAAATCTTGAAAGATGATGCTGTGAAAGTGCTGCACTCAATAAGCCAGCAAATTTGGAAAACTCAGCAGTGGGAACAGGAATGGAAAAGGTCAGTTTTCATTCCAATCCCAAAGAAAGACAATGACAAAGAATGTTCAAACTACAGCACATTTGCACTCATCTCACACACCAGCAAAGTAATGCTCAAAATTCTCCAAGCCAGGCTTCAACAGTACATGAACCATGAACTTCCAGATGTTTAAGCTGGATTTAGAAAAGGCAGAGGAACCAGAGATTAAATTGCCAATATCCATTGGATCACACAAAAAACAAGAGAGTTCCAGAAAAACATCTACTTCTGCTTTATTGACTATGCCATAGCCTTTGACTGTATGGATCACAATAAACTGGAAAATTCTGAAAGAAATGGGAATACCAGACCACCTGACCTGCCTCTTGAGAAATCTGTATGCAGGTCAAGAAGCAACAGTTAGAACTGGACATGGAACAACAGACTGGTTCCAAATTGGGAAAGGACATCAAGGCTATATGTTGTCACCCTGCTTATTTAACTTATATGCAGAGTACATCATGAGAAACGCTGGGCTGGATGAAGCACAAGCTGGAATCAAGACTGCCGGGAGAAATATCAATAACCTCAGATATGCAGTTGACACCACCCTTATGGCAGAAAGTGAAGAGGAACTGAAGAGCCTCTTGATGAAAGTGAAAGAGGAGAGTGAAAAAGGTGGCTTAAAACTCAACACTCAGAAAAGTAAGATCATGGCATCTGGCCCCATCACTTTATGGCAAATAGATGGGGAAACAGTGGAAACAGTGACAGACTTTATTTTGGGGGGATCCAAAATCACTGCAGATGGTGACTGCAGCCATGAAATTAAAAGATGCTTGCTCCCTGGAAGAAAACGTCTGATCAACCTAGACAGCATATTAAAAGTCAGAGACATTACTTTGCCAACAAAGGTCCATCTAGTCAAAGCTATGGTTTTTCCAGTTGTCCTGTATGGATGTGATAGTTGCACTATAAAGAAAGCTGAGCACCAAAGAAATGATGCTTTTGAACTGTGGTGTTGGGAGAAGACTCTTGAGAGTCCCTTGGATGGCAAGGAGATCCAACCAGTCCATCCTAAAGGAAATCAGGCCTGAATATTCATTGAAGCTGAAACTCCAATACTTTGGCCACCTGTTGCAAAGAACTGACTCTTTGAAAAAGACCCTGATGCTGGGAAAGATTGAAGGTGGGAGGAGAAGGGGATGACAGAGGATTAGATGGTTGGATGGCATCACTGACTCGATGGATATGAGTTTGAGTAAATTCCGGGAGTTGGTGATGGACAGGGAAGTCTGCCGTGCTACAGTCCACAGGGTCGCAAAGAATCAGACATGACTGAGTGACTGAACTGAACAAGAATAGAGTAGAAAATATTTCATTAGTAATTTTTAATATTGATGAATGTTGAAATGGTAATAGTTTGGATATACTGGGTTAAATGAAATATAGCATTACCATCAATTTCTCCTGGTTTTGCTTTTTAAATGTGGCTACTAGCACATTTAAAATTACATTTTAAAAATTACACATATGGCTTACATCTGTGTCTCATGTTTACAGTTCCCATTGTATTTCTACAGGACATATGTGTCCTAAAGACTAGGAATTGAACATGTGACTCAAGCCTGGCCAGTCAGAGCAACCCATTCCCTTGGTCAAAGTGATTGGTTCAGGGACATAGGATGCCACTAGCAAGTGAGACACACTCTTGTTCTTCCTAGATGTCTATCTAAGTGGATATAGGAACTGGAACCATTGCAACTGTTCTGATCCCGTGCATGGCCCTAAGATGGAGCAAACACAAGGACCTAGAGACAAGACAAGGAGAGAAATGACATTTCAGTGACATTTTTTGAGCCTTGGATAAAAAACTATGCCTATCCTTTGGACTCTTCAGTTATAGGAGCTCATAGATTCTCTTTTTTGCTTAAACCAGTTTGAGTTAGAATTTCTATCACTTGCATCAGAAAGGTTCGTAGCTGTTACACCTTTGTATTTGACACTGGAGATCTTTGAGAGCAAGTTTCAATCCAAAAGAGGTAGACATCAAAATCCAAGGGCTGAAAACTGGAATGGTAAGGAAATGGAGGAAGAAGGTGAAAACATGATATATTGTGGTTAAGACAGAGAAAGATCAGGTTCTACTCAGAGAAGGAATGGGTGAAAAGGGCTGGGAATTCTGTCCATTTGGGTGTAGTTGCTTGGTTTGGCTTGGAGAGAACAGGAATATTCTCACTGCCTGGTTTCCCTGGCTTTGGGGCCAACAAGAACTGGGAGCTTCCTTCCATCTCTCTCTCAGAAGAGCAGCCTTCACATGGGGGCTCTCCTCACCCCACAAGAAGGACCTGTGGAAGTAACCCAGGCAATAGGTGATGAATGCTTGAGGTGGAGAAGAGAAAAGAGAAGGAGATAGTAAGAATACAGAACTACAGGGCTAGGGGTTGACGGGATAAAGGGATGAAAAAGGAAAAGAAGATCATGATGCAAAATTTCATTATCTGGAACATGGGGTGGTTTGTGGTGATGCCTTTCACCTACGAGGACACATGGGAGAGGGAACAGGTATAATGGAGGAGGTGGTTATAAAGGATGCACGGGAGAGGCTGCAGGTCTGATGGAGGAGGTGGTTATAAAGGATGCACGGGAGAGGCTGCAGGTCTGATGGAGGAGGTGGTTTCAGAGGACGCCCGGGAGAGGGCAGCAGGTATGATGGAGGAGGTAGATTTAGACACGATAGTCCAGTTCTGTGCTCTCCAAGAACCACGGGAACTGGGGTGAGGATGCCCCCTAACATATCCCTCCCAGTCATACTCCACTAGTCCCTTCTTGTTCTTCCCAAAGGCTTCTAAAAAGGTCTCTGCCTCTGGAGATCTTGAGACAAGAATCAGATTCCCATCTTCCTGAGACAGGAAACCCCTCACCTTCGGAGGACTCACCAAGAAGGCTCAGCGAATGCTCCACCCACGCCGCTCCGGAGCCGACCTCACGCTTGGCTATCCAGCCAGTGTCAAGCCTGGGATCAGGAAGCGGGTCTCCCCATCTTGTGGGCTCCCAGTCTCTGTGAGTGATTCTCTCGGAACCCCACAGCACTCTGCTTGGGGGTGCGGTGGGGAAGAACCTTCCCAACAGGTAGGAGAATATACTCACTAATCAAGGCTAAGAACTCTATTTTATTTTTTGGGCACACCACACAGCCTACAGGATCTGGACCTTGTAGTGAAAGCACAACGTCCTAACCATTGACCACCAGGGAATTCCCAAAGCTAAGAGCTCTTGGCCCTACTCTTCTATAAATCATCTCCCCTGCCCCCACCTTCCCTTATTTAGAGGAGGAGCAGTGTAGGAGCCAGTGGTGGTTGTTAGCAGTAGGCTGATCAGGCTGCCTCTCATTACACTTACATAAAATTATGTATATGTATCTATAAACATGTATTTATGCACTGAAAGCTATCTAAAGGTTATTTACCAAAATGCTTACCATGGTAATACTCCTAGATACCTTTAAAAAAAAAAAATTCCTTTGGAAACAAAGGTTTAGATATAATAGTGTAAAAAGTGTTAGAAGATAAGATATATAGGTGCAATATATGGAGGTATTCTTATGCCTCATACGCTTAAAAAACCAAAATCATATAAGAATAGATTGAAAACATAAACTTCTGAAATTTCTATATGGGATAAATATCATAATCACCATTGAAAGGCAAATGGAAAGGTAGGAAAGATATTTGCAATGCATATGACAAAGTTTTAACATTTGTAATATTCAAAGGATCCTTAGAAAACAACTTTAAAGAACAGAACATCCCAACAGAAAAACTGGTGAAGGCAGTTTACAAAAGTAAGGCTATAAATGATGAGAAAATACATGAACCAAACTATAAACTCTATCATCTATTCAAAGTTATTGATTGGGACTTTTTTTAAGCTCATTTAAAAATTAACTCATTTAATCCTCAGAACAAACTAATTTTTATGTTATTATTTTTACTACTTATATTATATGTCATAATTGTTATTTCTCCCATTTTATAGACAAGGAAGTGGAGATACAGAGAGATTGACTACCTTCCTAGACATCACACAGGTATTAAGTGATGGAGCAGGGATTTGAATTGAGAAAGTCTGGTTCCAGTGTTCATCTCTTAATATTTTATTATATGTAAGCACAGATCACCAAGCAACATCTAATAATACTGCCTACCTCTTCACACTCGTCTCACTTCATTACTCCCCAGTTCTCTAGCCACACTGGCCTTCTTTCTGACCCAGACATGCTGAGATCTTTTCTACTGTGGAATATTTGCATTATTGGTCCTTCTGCCTGGAATATCCCTTCCCCACTTCTAGTTTTATTCATTCATTCACTCTTTCTTGCATTCATTTATAATACATTTAAACTTTGTACCAGGCATTGTTCTAAAATCCTGGTTCTGTCCCATGCTGTAGGGCTCATTCCAGATGTTACCTCTTAGAGATTTTTAAGCAAAGTGTTCAAGGGGGCAGCTTGGTTTCTCCTGACCACTTACAGTGACATGCAAAAGGAGAGAGACAGTTGAATAAGAATGGAGACTTTGTTTAATTAACATTTGTTAAGCAGTGCCCCAGGGTGTCAGATGGTGAGCCCCAGTGCGAAATACTGCAAAGAAAAGTGAAATAGACAAGTTTATTATTCAAAGGTCCTGGGGGAGGGACACAGCACACCTGAGGAGCCTCTTGGGGAGGTAGAGGCAGAGTGTGGGTAGTGACCCCTACAGAACCTCGAACTCTTGCCTTATTAAGGTGGAGGGCTTTTAGATTCTCGAGCTACGGCCAGATTGGTCAATTCAAACCAAGAGTGAGGCTTCGGTAAGTTTTGCAGGAGTCTTATCTAAGGGGTGCACAGGGTAAGGTTGTGGGCTAAGGGGGCAAGTGTTTATCACAAGGGTTATTGGAGAGTCATATCAGGAACTTGTCACATTTGCTTGTGACTGGAGGTTGTTATCTAGGAAGGAGCTACTATCAGTACAAGCCCTCTTTAGGCCACTCAAAATGGGTGCTGAGTCAGCGATATTATGGAGTAGTTTAAACTCGGAACAACGGAATTGTTAAGCAAAAAAGAACCAGAATTTAAAGACTTAAAAAATTCTCAGTCTGTCCACATGGCAGAGAACGAGAAAGTTCATTCTTAAAGAGAATGATAAGGGTGTGGCTGAACAACCGTTTGATAAAGTTACCACAACCATGAACCATGATCTCATCACCCATCTCAGCAGAAGCTAAGAACAGAGATGAGGCCTTACCAGCAGAAACCACAAGCTGAGATAAAGGGAAGCTGAACAAAGGGGAGGACTGAAGGAAGGCTGCAAGCTTGTGTTATCTTTCAAGAAAAGGGAAGAATGAAACCAAAGGTGATCATGGAGTTGCCACTCCCACCACAGACCCAGGGAGCAAGGCTGCTTCCTTCTACCAGAGGGCGAGGCCCCAGCAGGGACCTGCAGCTTGGGAGGTGGGAGCCCTGCTGGGCAAAAGGGACTGGGTACCCTGCTGAGCCCTGGGTATGATGGTGCGACCCCAGAGAGCCTGGATGACAGAATACTGAGCTAAAATGGATGGTTCTTGAGCCTTAAGATCTAGTGGAACTAATTTCTTCCCACTTAGGTAACCACAGAGCACTGAGTCGAGTTCCCTGTGCTATAAGTAGGTTCTCATTAGGTATCTATTTCATGTGAGTGTGCATGCATTCAAGCCCGCTAGGGTCCTCTGTCCATGGAATTTTCGCAGGCAAAAATACTGGAGTGGGATGCCTTTTCTTACTCCTTTAGACGTAGTATCTATAGTATATATATGCCAATCCCAGTCTCCCAATTCATCCCCCCCATCCCCCTTCCCTTTTGGCGTGCATACATTTGTTCTCTAAGTTTGTGTCTCTACTGTTTAGCAAATAAGATCATCTATACCATTTTTTCTAGATGCCACGTTTATGTGTTAATATACGATATTTCTTTTTCTCCTTCTGATTTACTTCACTCTGTATGAGAGACTCTAGCCAAAAAATGGATATATGTAAATACATAGCTGATTCAATTTGCTGTAGAGTGGAAACTAATACAACATTATAAAGAGATGATACTCCAATAAAAAATTAATTTTTAAAAAAAGATTTAATGGGATTTACATATCTAAGTTTTGGACTTCCTTGGCACCCACCACTCTTTGCACCCACCACTCTGTCCTTTTATCCCAATTTCTCCCTTTTTTAGAATGAGAGTGTCTATCCTATGTCTGTCCCACCACTGTATTTTGGAAGAACATAACTTGTTTGATTTATACATAGGATGGATAAAAAACAAGGTCCTACTGTATAGCACAGGAAACTATATTCAATATCCTGTTACAAACCATAATAGAAAAGAATATGAAAAAGAATATATATATATATGCATAACTGAGGCACTTTGCTGTGCAGAGTAAATTAACACATTATAGAGCAACTATAGTTCAATAAAATTTTAAAAATTAAAAAAAATAACTTGGTTTTACATGTTCAAAGTGAAGAGGAACTTTGCCTGTGAATCAATGTACCTAGACTCTCACCCGTATCTGATTTCAGTGATATGAAGATGAGACTTTGGACTTCAGGTTTCTGAGTTAGTTAAGACAGGGGGGACCTGTTTGGATAGAATGAATGAATGTATTTTGCATGTCAAAAGGACATGAATTTAAGGGGACCAGAGGTAGAATATTATGTACTGAATTGTGTCTTCCCAAAATCATATAGTAAAGCTGAAACTCCAGGATGATGGTATTTAGAGATGGGGCCTTTCGGGAGACACAGTGTTTCCGCCCTAATTGGAAGCTTTGTTTTCTGTAGCTTCAGTTACCCAGGCTTTGTTTTCCGAAGTTTCAGTTACCCAGGGTAAACTGTGGTCCAAACACAGTAAATGAAAAATTCTAGAAATAAATAATTATGTTTAAAAGTGCACGCCCTTCTGAGTAGGATGATGAAATCTCATACCGTCCTGCTCTGTCCAACCCAGAACATGAATCGTCCCTGTGTCCAGCATAACTACCCCTTAAGCACTTAGCAGCCGCCTCAGCTATCAGATTGACTGTTGTGGTATTGCAGTGCTTGTTTTCAAGTTACCCTTATTTTACTTGAATAATGGCCCCAAAACACAAGCACAAGAGTAGTGATGCTGGTAATTCTGGTATGCCAAAGAGAAGATTTAAATGCTTCCTTTCAGTGAAAAGGTGAAAGTTCTCAACTTAATAAGGAAAGAAAAAAAATCACAAGCTGTGGTTGCAAAAATGTAAGATAGGAATGAATCTTCAATCCATGAAACTGGGAAGAAGGAAAAAGAAATATGTGCTAGTTTTGCTGTTACACCTCAAACTACAGAAGTTATGGCCATAGTGGTTGCTAAGTGCTTAGTTAAGATGGAAAAGACAGTAAATTTTTACAGTAAGATATTTTGAGAGACAGAGACCACATACAATAACCTTTATTACAGTATATTGTTATAACTTTTCTATTCTTTTTGTTAACCTCTTAGTATACCTAATTATAAGTTAAACTTCATCATAGTTATGTATATGTGAGAAAAATACAGTATATCTAGGCTTCCATACTATCTGCAGTTTCAGGCATCCCAGTGTGGGGGTTCTTAGAACTTATCTCTCACACAAATGAGGGACTACTGTGATTAAGTTTAGATGAGATCATAAGGGAGAGGGCTTCATGATGGGATTAGTGCCCTTATATGAAGAAATATTCAATCCCTCCGCCCCAACCCGCTGTGTAAGGGCACATGAAAAGGTGACCATCTACAAGACAGGAAACCAGCTCTTGCCACTAGAACCCGACCATTCTGGCATCCTGATCCAGGAATTGCAGTTCCCAAAACTGTAAAGAAATAAATTTCTGTTCTTTAAGCCACCTAGTTTAGGGTATTTACTTAGGGCAGTTCAAGCTGAATAAAGCAAGGGGTCTCCCCACTTTGTCTTTGTCACATAACCTCTGTGTTTTCAAATTAGTTATCACTCTCTGTAACTATCTGATTTGTTTTTACTTTATTATCAACTTCATTAGGATAGGAGCTCTAAAATGACAGAGACATTTTCTGTTCTACCCCTCAAGCCTAGAACAGTGCCTGGCATGTAACAGCTGCTCAATAAATGAATGAGTTAACAAGGAGAGAGAAGAACTGAACACTTGCATCTTTAGTTTTTCAGAAACACCTGCTGAGCTTTTTTTTCAGGCTGTAGACTCCCTGTGATCCTCAGTTTCCTCCTTTCTCCCGTTCCTTCCTCTTCTGCTTTCAAGAAAAAATTTAAATCAGATTCATTTGAAGTGCCTCCAAATGGAAAGCAGAAGGAAATAGAAGGGTCACTGTTATCCTTTTCCATCTGTTTGATTTTTAGTTAGAAGAAGAATTTTTTCCCCCAGTTCTGAAGAAAGAGAACAAAAGTCAAGAGTCAAGAAAAGGCCAAAGGTTACAAGTTATATAAGCTACAGCACAGCGCAGTTTTGTGTTTACTGCATCGTTGTATTTGTTAAATTAGGATCAATAAACAGTCATCCAAAGTGTATTGTTTACACTTTGCACTAAATACACACAGGCTAGTTATAGAAAACACAATGATGTTTTTGAAAGAAGTTAGAATTCGGAACTGAATTTTTTCTTCTGGGTCAATCTTGGCCAAAGGCTATTCAAAACAAATGCTGTGCTTTTTCCAATGAAAGGTCAAGAACGAGCAAATTGGCAGCCCTTGGATCACACCCAGCCCGGACAGTTGCTTTTCCAAAAATCCAAATTTTGAGATTCTTTTCAGTCTGCATTCCAATGGCAATAATCTGCTGGAACTATGTCAGAGCTATCCTCTGGGCATGATTTCTGAGCTTTAAACCCTGACTGGATCTCACTAGTGTGTCTTACCCTCAGCTCCCATCCCTTATTTACATCATTTGCTTGGTTCCTGTATGTATTCAAGATTAAAATCTCCATCTTAAAATAGAAATCAAAATGTCCTAATGTATACCAACTAAAATTAGGCCAGTGTTCATCCAGGATACAGCAGAGTGGTTGTATCTATTATTTACAGCCAATGATCATTTGATAGGTCAGTTCTCATACTGTACAAATTGTTAACTCTGTCTCTTTTTTTTTTTTTTGCAGAGCTACCAAGCTTGTGGGATCTTAGTTTCCTGACCAGGGATCGAACCTATGCCCCTTGCAGTGGAGTCCTAGCCAATGGATCATCAGAGAAGGTCCTAAATATTGTGATTATAATTCCTGCCTAAAATTCTTCTGGAAGAAAAACATTCTTAAATTGGAATTATATATATATTTAGGTTGACAGTTGTTTGAATTGGTATTATGGATATTCAAGAAATGAAAAGCTACTAATATAATACAATGGAGGCAAAGAAACTAGACTTGTAGGCAGACAGGTTAAACTTTGTTAGATCTGAACTTAAAAAGAATGTCAAACTATGGGTCAGTCAAAAATATTTACTAAATGGAAATAATTCGATAATATATAATTCTTTAGGTGAATCCTGTGCATGTTTATCAAGTTAGTAAATGTTACAATTAATGGTATAACTGACAACTCATTCTTGAAAAATTAATCTCATAATCACAAAATATTTGCAGTAATACATAGGAGTTTCACCTACTTAGTTGGGTTTCATTACTGTGATGAAAATTTTTCATGAGCAATAAATTCGTGCCTGTCTCCCGTGTCTTTGCTTCCCTTGTGGCTCAGCAGGTAAAGAATCCACCTGCAGTGCAGGAGACCTGGGTTCGAGACCTGGGTTCAATCTCTGGGTTGTGAAGATCCCCTGGAGAAGGGAAAGGCTACCCACTTCAGTATTTCTGGCCTGGAGAACTCCACGGGCTATATAGTGCATGGGGTCACAAAGAGTCGGGTCCAACTGAGCAACTTTCCCTTTTAACCATGTCTTTGCTAAACGAATTGGTGAATGATTTATGTTCCATGTTTTTGTGGAATTAACTAGTTTCAAAGCCACAGATATTCTCAGCACTGCAAGTGCTGGGAGTCACCATAATCACATTATGAGAGTCACCATAATCACAAGGCAGGTTTTTGTGCAAATCCCAGAAAAAATATTCTAATTAATCCAAGAGTCTCAAGCGATCCCTTTCCATTTTGTTGCATGCTGGGAGCCACAGCTGCCCTAATATGTTTGGGTCGTCTGTCTTTTTAGCAGGGAAACTGGTGATGATGAGCCCTGGAAATGGCTTTAGTAGCCATTGGTGTCTTAGTCCTCTGCCTCTTTACAGCCTGGTCCACTCCAGAAATCCAATCACTCTCTTTCTCTTGTTCTGTCTCATCAAGAGAAGCAAACAATTCAGGGGGAGTGGTTTGGGCCTATATAAGTGGGTACAATCATTGAATTATGGAATATTATGGAAGCAAGGAACCTTTCTAGTTATTAATCTGCTCCATCTCATTTACGGTGGAGGAAACAGAGGTTCTTAAGAGGTCTTACAGCTGGTAAACTGCAGTCAGTTTAAGAAGTTATCCCTGTTGTTTCTGATGCGCATAATAGCATTGCTATCTTGAACTGTAGTATCAGCACAGGGAAACTTCACAATGGTAAATGTACTATATCTCAGAAAAGCTATACATTTCACTCTAAGATATCACATGTCACTGTCCTGCTAACTTGAAAGTGAGAAAGTGAAAGTCTCTCAGTCATGTCTGATTCTTTGAGACCCCATGGAATTCTCCAGGCCAGGATACTGAAGTGGGTAGCCTTTCCCTTCTCCAGAGGATCTTCCCAACCCAGGGATCGAACCCAGTTCTCCCACATTGCAGGCGGATTCTTTACCAGCCGAGCCACAAGGGAAGCCCAAGAATACTGGAGTGGGTAGCCTATCCCTTCTCCAGCGGATCTTCCTGACTCGGGAATTGAACCGGGGTCTCCTGCATTGCAGACATATTCTTTACCAACTGAACTATCAGGGAAGCCCCTATTTTTAAATGACAGGATTCTCATTAACATGGTACTCAGGTTTGATGTTGAGAGTCAAGACTTCTGGCAAGATTTAGAAGAGATTTCAACATATGCCCAGTGTGATATGAAGAAGAAAACAGGAGCCTGGTGGTTGACTGTGATCAGTGTGAGCCTCTCAGAGGTGCACGTGACACAAGAAATCCCTCGTCCCCCTTGCTTGGATTCTGTGCGAATCTTGTTTCCCACCTTGTCATCTGGATTCTCACTCTGTCTCTAGCCTAAACTCCAGACTCAGGCATCATCTCTGGACATTTCTAGCTGCACAAGCACATGAAAAAACCAAAAGGCTCCTCAACTAAGCCCGTGCGCCAGAACTGTTGAGCCTGTGCTCTCGAGCCCAGGAGCCAACTATTGAGTACACATTCCACAACTACCGAAGCCCACTGGCCCTAGAGCCTAAGACCCACAAGAAAAGAAGCCGTTGCAATGAGAAGCCTACCCACCGCAGGCTGGGTGGAGAAAAGTGGAGAAAAGCCCCACACCTGCCAAAACTAGAGAAAAATGTGAGCAGCAACAAAGACCCCGCACAACCAAAAATAAATAAATTATTTTTAAAAACCCAAAGGGCTCCTAATATAACATGGTAAATCAACTATATGCCAATAAAATTTTTTAAAAAGCCACAAACCCAAAGGGCTCAGCAGTTCTTAAACCATGTCTACCATTGTCCCCATCAAAGATACACTCTACCATCTATGGAACAATTTCAGTTGACCGTCCCCAAAACACATCACACAGAACTTAAGTCCTATTCCTGTCCGCCTTCACCATGGCCCTGCTGTTCCCCCTGGAAATCTCTTTCATCACAGTGAATGGCTAAACCAGCCCTCTAACTGCTTGAGCCCCAAACCAAGGAGACAGAATCCATGCCTTATTTCTTCTCTGCTTTCAATCCTTCAGAAAGCCTTGATAATTCTAGCTCTGACTGTAACTCAAATGCACCCACCAGCCTGCCCCACCTCGAGCCCCTCCACCTCACTTCTTATCTGAAGTGCTGTAAAGGCCTCTTTTATGTGTTCTCTCCTCTTCCATTCTTGCCTCCTTTCCAATTCCTTCACAAACCAGCACTAAGAGTGACTTTCTTCAAACACAAATTAGATATGGTTATTCCTCCACATAAAAATCCTCCCTGGCTTCCTGTTGTGTTTTGAATAGAGTCAATGTCAAACTCTTTACTATGGCCCTTAAGGACATCACAACTATCCAAACTTAATTCAAGCCACTCTTCCATTCACTCACCACTCCCAACTCCAGTCTCTCTCCCCCTCCTCAGTATGCCAAGCTCGTCTGGCTCAGGGCCTTTGTACACTTTGTGGCCTCTGCCTGAAACTCTTTTCCTTCACTGTTCCCATGGCTGACTCCTTCTCATCTTTAAGTCTTGGTTTAAATGACACTTTCTCAGAGAAACTTTCCCTGATCACCCTTTTAAAAGTATGATCCCCTCTTACACTCTATCTCAGCACTCTTGTTTTCTTTGCAGAATTTGTACCATTTATAATTATTTTATTTGTGACTTTCTTTGTTTTGTCTGTTTTACTAACCTGCAAGCTCCAAGAGGTCTAGGACCTTGACCATCTTGTTCATCTATTTATCTCTGACTCTGAGCACAGGGCCTGACCCACAGGAAACACTCATTAAGTGTGTATTGAATGGACGAATGAACGAAAGCCTGTTTACTTCTCAGCATCCCCTTCCTGCCCAGCAGAATTGAGGTAGAAGACAGATGGGCCCCTGGGCTGGACAGCTAGGTTTGCCAAGTAGAGTAAAACTAAAACTTTGTTCTAACCCAAATATTCCAAGGAGAAAGCTAGTGGCAAAAGCTGAGCTCTGCTAAAGTAGAGAGATAAGGTACCTGTTTCTGAGGTCAAGGGAAACTTCCCTGTCTGCACATGTGCAGGAAGGCTTTTGGGGGATTGAAAAGGGGAGGGGCCCCACCTCATAGTAAGTGTGGACATGTATCCATAGGCCTCTGCGGTGGAATCCATCTTAGCAAAAAGTTGCGCAGGCATCTTGGCAAGGGTCTTAGGACCAGTCAGATGTGAAGAAAGAAACAAGATAACTGGCCACAGGTAAGCAAAGCCCTGGAAGACTGTCCTATACAAGCGATTTAAATCACCTCCTTACTGTGCTCCTCTTCATTCAGGATGGACTCTTCTCCGGTATGTATTTCTGCCTAGCTTCTGACTTCAACAAACTGTTTCTCTGGGTGCTCTCCCATACTTTGTGCTGTGTCTCTAATAATAACCCTTGTCCCCTTTTACAGTTTTTGCCTCCTTGAAACATTCTTCTTTCAAAGAAGGGAAAGAGCCAGCGCCACTTTGCTTCTGGCCTCTGGCCCCTGGTGATCTAGTGGCTTAGATTCCCGGTTTTCATTCAGGCTGCCTAGCTTAGAGAACTAAGATCTCTCTTCAGGACCACTCACTGCAGTCTCTCTGAGATCACTGTGGCAACTCTATCCTGTTGTCAACACCTCTATCCCCAGAACCTAGTATGGTGAATGAATACTCAATAGATGTTTGTTGAGTTAAAATGAAAAACAGGAGACCAGTTAGGAAACAGTGGGAGGAATCTTCATTGGGGGCAATGGAGAATGAATTTAAAAGGTGGAAGGCAAAATAATTATATTGGTATTTTTGGTACAATCACATGTTACATGTGTCCTTTACTATAAGTATGCAAAATATTATGCATTGTTGAATTAATATTAGCCTATGGTTACATTGCCTTTATTGTCTCTTTTTTCTGAAGCTGATAGTTTTTCTTTACGTAGCTCTCTGTGCAGCTATCATTAAGTTCTTCCAAAACTCTCTCTCTCAGAATTTTAAAGAACCTCTAAATACTCTTCTCTTTAACCGTGTGCTCAAATCCATCAGATGACCATTAGTTCTGTGTCTTGCCTTGCACCCTCCATCCTCCTGCTTCTCTCTGCACCCTCAAGTCTTGCTGCCCAAGATTTCCTTTTGCTTTTCTTCTAGCTTGGATCTCTTATTTCTAGAATCCTATGTCCTCTTTCTTAGTCTATCCTCTCTATCCTCTCTTTTGGCAAAGCCATCTCCTGCTGGAGCTTCTTGAGGAAGAATGAAAGGGAAGTCTCCTCACTGCTAAGAATCCCACTTCTCATTTCTGAGGATTAATCCTGCTTCCTTACAATCTCCTTTAAGGCAGAGGCTAAGAGTTATTTTTCTTTCAATCTCCTAGTCTGTACATGACTATTCCCCTACCAGTCCCTGTTCATCACAGATCCTATAATTATTCTAGTTATTTTTCTGTTTACCAATATATTATCTTTCCACCTTACATGCCTTACTCCAGCAGTGTATCTTCAGCACATTAAAGTGGCCAGTCCCGCTAAAACCACTGAATAAATAGACAAACGAATTAAAAGAAAAAAAAGGGGGTGGAAGGGAGAGTGGAAAGTGGAGGGCACAGGTCACCATTTACTACTGGGAAGACTACCCTGGTACTGGTTTTGCCTTTTCTAGGCACTATTATGTACAGAGTCAGACAAACCCAGCAGAATTACAGAATCTAGGGAAGTCTACAGAGATGTTTCTTTCTTTTAGAATAATTTTAAACAACAGATCTCAGTGTGTAGATTATCCTGTAGAGAGAAAACCAATGCTGATTCTAGAATACAGATGCTTACAGCACTATATCAAACAGAAGAGTTGTAGAAGTACACATTTATCTTGGTAACTGTTATTTCTTTCTACTCTGTGGCCCTGTGATGTTGGTATAGACCAGGAGAACTCTGCCTAGGCAGGAAGAAGTTAAACCTCCTGCGTCCCCCTCACCTGACCCTCCGTATCTTCATGCTATTAATCTCTTTAGGTTGGAAAAGGTTCCTGGATGTCTTTTGACTGTTTAAGTGTCCAGTTCAATATGTTTGCACAAGTGTACAAAGATGTATATTCAAGGATATTCTCTGCACTGTTGCCTCTATAAGCAACCCTCTGGATACCCACAGTGGAGGCTGGTCCCTTTATACTTCCCAGTGCTAAATCCAAGTGGGAAATCTCTGTTGATGAACTCTGCTGATTTGAAGGCTACTAAGACATGCTTGTAAGTGAAAACAGCAAGATGAAGAATGATTCGTTTATTCCTATTTCTATAGCTACAGAGTTTGTATAATTTAAAATATATGTCTCTATGTATAAAAAGTTTCAAGATTCTCAAGATGCTGTTAATGCTTGCCTCTAAGGAAGAAGACGGGAGTCATATTATTTAAGGTACCTTTTTGCCATTGGACATGTATTACCTTTTTTCAATAAAAAATACTACTTAATTTTTAAATTGACAAATACTCTCTCATGAATTGTAGACTCCAATTCTTATCAAGCTTAGAGTAATTAACTAGAATAACTAGAGTAATTAACATCAGGTCTGATTCCTTCATAATTAATTAAAATACTGATATTAGGGTGGTACTTTCCAAAACACTTTCACATATACTATCTCACAGCAACCCACTGAAGGATTCATTAGCAGTAGTGAATCCAACCACTTTTATCAATGAAAAAAAAAAAAAAACCACCTTCAAGGTAAATAGGAAGTTGTGGATTCAGGACTTGAATGAGGTCTTTGAACATCAAATGCTGTTCCACTTCTCCTCTCTTCACCAAATCATTTTCTAAAAGAACAACTCTCTACATCAACTTCAAATTATAACATAATTATTGGGGTGTTAATCATCTCTTTAAAATGCTGTTAAATTTTAGGTTTTTTTAATTTTAGGTTTCTTGAAAAGCCTGAATAAGAATTTTTCTATTGTTGATGGATGCCATTTTCTGCTTCATGGGAGAAAACATATGATAATGTAAGACTTTTTTCTCCTTTCTTGTTTATCCATCTATTATCAACATTTTATTGCAGGCAGGAATAGGGTTATGGGCATAATCCTGATGTTGATCCCAGAAAATTGGTTCTTAGGAGCCTTTCCATAGCCCTGATGGGATCAGAACAGTAAAAATAGACACTTGACAGAATTCTAATCCTAATGATATAAAACAGAGGAGGGAGTTCCCAGGATTCCCCTCTTCCATGTTGATCTGAGTAACTTGATGTAGCTTTTTGATGAGCTGACTAGATGGCCCTCTGTTGCAACAAGTAGGAAAGGGGCCTCTCTCTTTCCTCCTCACCAGGGATTTTCAATCCTGTGTGCACAATGCAACCATCTAGAGAACTTAAAAAAATAAAAATTACTGGTGCTTGGGCCCAACCCCCAGAGTTTTATCAGTTAATCAGTCCGGGCTGGTGCCTGTACATAGATATTTTTTAAATCTCTGTAGGTGATGCAATATTAATAAGTGTTGGGGCTGTGTTTAGCAGCTGTCTTGTCCTGGATCTACTGGGATGCAGCTTTCCCCTGAAGCAAAGAGCAGCCCCAGCCTTATCAAGGTCCTTTAATGTCCCTCAATGGGCCTCGCCAGCACCATCTCTCCCACACTCAATGAGACCGAACTCTGAGCTTCCAGCTGAGAACTTGCTCAGGCACTTGAACAGATTCCAGACAGCCTCTTAGCAGAACACTAGCCTTGCCTAGATCCTCTCATTGTGCCCCATATGATGTGAGAAGGCTCCAGATCCAGGCAAGAACTCAGGTCTCTTTATTTGTCACAAGATGATATAGACTTTACCCACTGGAATTTAAGCTGGATGGATCTATTTCAAATCAGTAACAGAATTTCTGTATTTCAGGACTTGCTAGGGAATACAGCCTGGTACTCCACTCCGTCCAGTGCCCGAGAACAAGTCTCACTGAAATCTTAGAGTTCAAGGTCTGTGCAAATCACCTCCTTATCTAGAGTCTATATGTTCCATCCTTGCCTGGAGCAAACAGGGAGTGTCAGGCTTGCACACCATTACTTCATTTTTATTAAAAAATTTTACTGAGGTAGAGTTGATGTACAATATTATATTAGTTTCAGGTATACAACAGTGATTCAAAATTTTTAGAAATTTTTTTATAGATTATACTCCACTTAAAGTTATAATAAAATATTAACTATATCCCCTTATTGTATAATATATCCTTGTAGCTTGTTTTATATTTAATAATTGTTCCTGTTGATCCCCTACCCCTATCCTGCACCTCCCCACTTACCTCTCCCCATTGGTAATCACTAATTGGTTCTCTATATCTGTGAATCGGCTTCTTTCTTGTTATATTCACTAGTTTGCTATTTTTTTAGATTTCACATGTAAGTCATATCATACAGCATTTGTCTTTCTTTGACTTATTTCACTAAGCACAATACTCTCTGAGTCCATGCATGTTGCTACAAATGGCAAAATTTCTTTTTTATGGCTGTAGAATTTTCATGTCCCTGTTAGCTATCCCTTATGTCTTTTTTAGAAAAATGTCTATTCAAGTCTTCTGCTCATTTTTTAATCTAGTTTTTTTTTTAAAATACTGAGTTGTACAAGCTGTTTATATATATTGGACATTAACCCCTTATCAGTCACATCATTTGCAAATATCTTCTCCCATTCAATACGTTTTCTTCTAGAAGACCTAAATACAAGACTGGAAACCATAAAACTCATAGAATGAGTTCAAGAGTGTTCTTTCCTCTGCAATTTTTGGACTAGTTTAAGGAAGATAGTGTTAACTCTTATCTAAATGTTTGGTAGAATTCACCTGTGAAGCTATCTTGTCCTGGGCTTTTGTTTGTTGGGAGTTTTTTTTTTTTAAAACCGGTTTAATTTCATTACTGCTGATTGGTCAGTTTATATTTTCTATTTCTTCTTAGTTTAGTCTTGGGAGACTGTACGCTTCTAGGAATTTGTCCATTTCTTCTAGCTTGTCCACTGGTGTTTATTTTTTATTGGAATTTAGTTGTTCATAATAATCTCTTATGATCCTTCATATTTCTGTGGTTTCAGTTGTAACTTCTCCTTTTTCATTTCTGATTTTATTGATTTTGGCCCTCTCTCTTTTTTTCTTGAGTCTGGCTTAAGTTTTACAATTTTTGCTTATTGTTTCAAAGAACCAATTCAGTTTCAGTGATCTTTTCAATTTTTTAGTCTGTATGATAATTTATTTCTGCTCTAATCGTTATCATTTCTTTCTTCGTACAAATGCTGGAGAAGGTGTGGAGAATGGAATCTTCATACATTGTTGGTGGGAATGTGAGCTAGTGTAGCCACTGTGGAAAACAGTATGGTGGTTCCTCAGAAAACTAAAAATAGAATTATCATATGATCCAGCAATCCTACATGCTTCCCAGGTGGCCCAGTGGTAAGTCATTCGCCCGCCAATGCAGGAGACGCAGGTTTGATCCCTGGGTCAGAAAGATCCTCGGGAGGAGGAAATGGCAACCCACTCCAGTATTCTTGCCTGGAGAATTCCATGGGCAGAGGAGCCTGGCAGACTGTGGTCCATGGGGTTACAAAGAGTCAGACACCACTGAGCACTCATGCAATACACACCAGCAATACCACACCTGGGCATATATTCAGACATAACTATAATTCAAAAAGATCTGTGCAACCCTATGTTCATAGCAGCACTATTCACAGTAACCAAAACATGGAAACAGCCTAAATGTCCATCAACAGATGAATGAATAAAGATGTGGTACATATACACAATGGAATACTACTCAGCCACAGAAAAGAATGAAATAATGGCATTTGCAGCAACATGGATTTAACTAGAGATTATCATACTAAGTGAAATGTCAGAAAGAAAAAGACAAATACTATAGGATATCACTTATATATTGAATCTAAAATATGATACAAATAAACCTATCTATGAACCAAACAGAATCATGGGCATAAAAAACAGACTGGTGGTTGCCAAGGGGGCGGGGGTTGGAGAAGGGATGGAAAGGGAGGTTGTTGTTAGCAGATGTAAGCTTTGAAATAGAGAATGGATAAGCAACCAAGTCCTACTGTATAGCACAGAGAACTATATTCAATATCCTATGATTAAACCATAATGGATATATACATATAAATGAATCATTTTGCTATACAGAAAAAGTAACATACTATAACATTGTAAATCAACTATACTTCAGTTAAAATATATTAATTAAGAAAAAAATAAAGTCTATTTTGTCTGAAATAAATAATGCTGCCCCTGCTTTCTATTGATTTTCATATGCGTGGAAAACCTTTTTTCATCCCTCACTTTCAGTCTATGTGTGTTTTTAGATCTAAAATGAGTCTCTTGTAGGCAGTGTGTGTATATATATATTGTTCTTATATCCATTCAGCCACTCTATGTCTTTTGATTGGAGCATCTAATCCATTTAAAGTGATTATTAATAAGTATGTACTTATAGCCATTTTGTTAACCATTACTTCAGATTTTTATACAAATGTCACTACAATAGTAACATTGAATAATATAGCCTTGAGTTTTTATGGTGATTTAACAAAAGGAATAACCATTGAAATACCAGCCTTGATTTTAAGTAAAAGTATATTTGAAGTCAGTAGCCTATATTTTGTTCAGTGGATGAAACAGTAACATTTTTTTGCTCATTTTATTCAATCAGCAAACATTTATTAAGCACCTCCTTTGGACAGATAGGTACTGGCCATTTATAGATAAATCAGGTAAGTGTCTATATTTCCAAGAAGTCACAGAATAGTGTAGAGAAAGAGTATAAACAAATAGTTACAAAACCATCAGCCAAGTGCAGTAAAAGAGTTTAGTGCAAGGTGCACAGAGGGGCCCCAGTTTCAGCCTTGGCTGGGCAGTCAGAGAAGCAGGTCTGAAGGGAATTTAAAGTTGAAAGTGGATGTTTAAATTTTAGAAAGATAATTCTGGAAGCTACAAGGAGGTAGATTTATTGAATAAACATATATCGTGTAGCACTCACCATGACCCACACACTATCCTAAGTGCTTACATGGAGTAATACGTTTAATCCTCATAACAACTCTTTGAGGAAAGAACTGTTATCCCCACTTACACACGAGGAAACAGGCACGCAGAGATTATGTAACTTGGTTGAGACTGTATGGCTATTAAGGAACAAAATCAAGATTTAAACTCAGACTGTTTGGCTCCAGAGTCCACACACTACCAATACGCCACAGTGGCTGAGGGAGAGAGACAGCAAAAGGGAGATGGTGGACCAGCTACAAGGCTGATGTCAAGGGGAAATGGGTACCCTGTATTTAGCAGGTGAAAACAACCGAAAAAATAGACTGAAACTCACTCTGTGGTTTCTAGCTTGGGGAATTAGGAAAATTATTAAGCTTTTAACTGAGTAAACAAATGCTAGAGGTATATGTTTCAGGTAGGCCAAAAGTTAGAGGAAAAGGGAAACAACATTTATGAAACAGAATTTATGTTCTAGGAAATCTAAATATTCAATAGACTAATTAACATGTTTAATTCCTATAACTTTAAGAGTTGGTTTTTAAATATGAGAAGACAGAAGTTCAGAGAGGTTAAGTGGAGTCACACAGTATTTTAGACATTTGCTGTTGGGCTGCCTAGCGTCCTAACAGCACTTTGGTTTTCCCTAGGGGAATCACATGCCTCCCACTACATGTAGTTCTCTTGGTGGGGCATAATTTCAGGTACCTGCCTCCCAACAAAAGCTGAAAAGCTGTGTCATTCCTCTTTCTTGTTATTGGTGTACTCAAGAAGAAGACAGGCTGGTCAGAGTTGGTTTTGGTTGCTTGACCCTAAGAAATCCTAACTGAAATCCACAGTAACTGTCAAAGCCAAAATTGTCAAACCCTGGTCCCTCTAATGCCCATCTAATGGACATCTCATGTCCATCTAATACTTTTACATTGTTTAATGATACCTTGCTGGTCCCAAGGTTTCTGTAAGCAGCATACATGGTGATTGTTCACTACAGGTTCAATATTAGAACTTTTTTTTTTTTTTTTTTTAACAAACCATTAGGTTTTTATTCCAAGTAAACTAGCAAAGCCACCATGGAAAACATTGAGCAGTATGGAGTTCCTCAGAAAACTAAAAACAACTCAGCCATATGATTCAGCAATTCCACTTTTGGGTATTTACCCAAAGAAGACAAAAATACTAACTCAAAAATGTATACACACCCCCATGTTCACTGCAGCATTATTTACAATTGCTGAGATATGGAAACAGCCTAATTGTCCATCGATAGATAAATGTGGCATATTCCACATATATGGAATATTATTCAACCATAAAACAAGAGTGAAACCTTGCCATTTGCAACAATATAGATGGACCTTGAGGGCATTATGGTAAGTGAAATGAGTTGGATAGAGCAGGACAAATACTATATGATCTCACTTATATGAGAAATGGGCTTCCCTGGTGGCTCAGAGGGTAGAGCGTCTGCTGCAATGTGGGAGACCCAGGTTCGATCCCTGGGTTGGGAAGATCCCCTGGAGAAGGAAATGGCAACCCACTCCAATATTCTTGCTTGGAGAATCCCATGGACAGAGCAGCCTGGTAGGCTACAATCCACGGGGTCGCAAAGAGTCAGACACGACTGAGCGGTCACTTCACTTCATATATGATAAATGAGAAATACAAAAAAAAAAATTCAAGCTCAAAGATACAAAGAATCAGTGGTGGTTGCTAGAGGTGGAGTGGGAGATGGGCAAAATGGGTGAAGGGGGCCAAAATGTGTAAAATTCCAGCTATAAAATAAATAGGTCAGGGGAATGTAATGTACAGCATGGTGACCACAATTAATAATACTGTATTGCATATTTGAAGGTTGCTAGTCTGGTCAAGGCTATGGTTTTTCCAGTGGTCATGTATGGATGTGAGAGTTGGGCTGTGAAGAAAGCTGAGCACTGAAGAATTGATGCTTTTGAACTGTGGTGTTGGAGAAGACTCTTGAGAGTCCCTTGGACTGCAAGGAGATCTAACCAGTCCATCCTGAAGGAGATCAGTCCTGGGTGTTCATTGGAAGGACTGATGCTGAAGCTGAAACTCCAATACTTTGGCCACCTCATGCGAAGAGCTGACTTATTGGAAAAGACCCTGATGCTGGGAGGGATTGGGGGCAGGAGGAGAAGGGGACGACAGAGGATGAGATGGCTGGATGGCATCACTGACTCGATGGGCATAAGTTTGAGTAAACTCCGGGAGTTTGTGACAGATAGGGAGGCCTGGTGTGCTGCGATTCATGGGGTCGTAAAGAGTTGGTCATGACTGAGCGACTGAACTGAACTGACTGAATGGAATACCTTTTAAAGTAGATCTTAAAAAGCCTCATCACAAGGAAAAAAACTTTGTAACCATGTGTGGTGACAGGTGTTGACTAGACTTACTGCTGTGATCATTTTGCAATATGTACAGATATCAAATCATTACACTGTATACTTGAAATTAATCTCAATTACACCTCAATAAAAATAATAAAAAGGTACTTATTCCAGGGTGAGTGAAGAACTTTATCAGGCAATTAAAATCAGGTTTATTGAGGTATAATTGACATACAACAAAATTCATCTTGTTTAATGAACAGGTCTATGATTTTAACAACATATACAGTTGTGTAATTCCATCAAAATCAAGATATAGAATTCCCTTACACCATTTTGTAGTCAATTCCTACTACCCCAACCCCTGGTAACCACTGATCTTTTAAAAAATCTCTATAGTTTTCCATTTTCCAGAATGCCATGGAAGTGGAATTTTACAACATGTGGCCTTTTGAGTCTGCAAAATGCATTTGAGAGTTATCCATGCTGTTTCATGATCATTAGTTCACTTATCAGGTAAGTTTTACTGAATGTTAAACTTGTAAAGTTGTCAGACAATTAATAAGAAGTTGTTAGCCTAGGCACTATTCCAGGTCCTGGGAGTACAGCAATGACCAAAAGAATCTTAAATTCCTGCCTCTAATGAGCTGATATGCTAGTGCTGGGTAGGGAGGCAGACAGGCAATAAACACATAAATAGGACTTTTAAAAGAATTTAATTTCAAAGATTTGCAGGTGCTAAAATAGGATAAGGATAGAGAGGCAGAAGTGAGGATTGGGGTGCTGATTTATCTAGGGTGAGCTTTTAAACTCTCTCTAAAAGATGGAAGTTGGGATCCACATAAAGAGATGTGGGCAACCATGCAAAGATCTGGGAAAAGAGCAAATAACAGGAAGAACAGTAAGGGCAAAGGCCCAGAAAGGAACCAGGCTTGATGTGTTCAAGAGACTGGAAGAAGGTTGAAGGGACTGGTATGCTGAGGACCAGCAGCAAATTGTAGGTTAACTGGGAGAGCAAATCAGGAAGGTTTAGTAGCCTAATGTGAGAGTATCAGTCTTCTAGTTGCAAGGGGAAACCTTGGGAGAGATTTGAATCAGAGTAATGTGCCATGATATACACTTTATAAAGATAGCTCTTGTTGCTCTGTGGTGGATGGACTGTGCTGGGTGGGTAGGGGTTAAGAGTAGAGGAAGGAAGATGGGTCTGGAAATTTTCTCAGAGTTTCAGAGACAGTTGGCAGTGGCTTGAACCAGGACTGCAGCAGCGCAGATGGTCAGAAGTCTTGAAATTTTCCACTTTTGTGGCATGGTAGGAAAAAAGAACAAAAATCTCCCACCCTGTCACATTTTAATATATCTTTTAAAAGCTTTGACCTTAAAAATCTCATAGATGAAAATTTGGAGAAATATACAAAAGTTTAAAACATTGAAGTAACGTAAAATAGGCTAGTGACTAATCTGCATGTGTGCATGCTCAGTTGCTCAGTCATGTCCAACTCTTTGCAACCCCATGAACTGTAGCCCACCAGGCTCCTCTTGTCCATGGAATTCTTCAGGCAAGAATACCGGAGTTGGTTGCCATTTTCTTCCTCCAGGGGATCGAACTTCATCTCTTGCATCTCCTGCATTGGCAGGCAGATTCTTTACCACTAGCACCACCTGGGAAACCCAGTCTATACAGTGCAGGTAAACTAGTCTTGATGATTAAGGTCAATATATGCTAAATAGGGGAAATTCGTTTGATTCACTGTGGGCACTGATGAAATTAAGCCAGAAGCTCACCTTTATCTACTCTGTTGTCATAACAACAGGCAAAGACCTCACAAGGGCCATAATCTAAGTACAGTCACATGAACCCCAAATTTGAAGAGCTATATATGTGGGTTGGATTCCAAAGTAAAAAGAGTAGGAAGAGATTCATTGCTGAGGCTGTATCTTTAATGAGTCAAAGTCCCATCACAGTCACACTTCGCAACCTTTAGGCTTAGAAATGAGAAACATTATAAAGTTGAGTCAGAAATACAGTGAGCCTCTAACTAGAGTAAACTGGAAAAAAAAAAAAAAAACATGTTCTCCTACAGCTTTCAGTTTTTATTTCTTTACATTCTCCATTCCATCAGGACATGCAGGTCCTCAGAAGGCACTGGTTGCTGTGGTCTGAGATCATCATTTGGCTTTATTATTTTGATCTACAGCTAATTGCCACTTTTCCAATCAAGACCAGCCTCCCTTAAAAACAAAGATCTCAACTTCAGAGGGAATGAAGAAACGTATCTTAATGGAGTGTTTTGTTCCTTTCACTGTTCAAAGGATTTGAGAAACTTATTTGTTTTGAAACAAGTAACCAGCCTCCTCCACCTGCATATTACTAACCTCACAGGGGCATGGTGCAGACCTGCAGAACTGGGTGACCCTCTGTTGTCATCCTATCCCATTCTTGCCCTGCTTCCTGTTTACTTATTTTGTTTTGTTTTTAAACTGAGTTTATATCTGACTCACCTTCAGACTTTCAGTTAGGGTAAAATATACTGCAAGTGTTTGCCAGGGAGGAGATTCAGAACTGGGACTGCAGCCTTTCAGAGACAGTGTGTTAGTTAATCATCAGAGAAATGCAAATTATAGCCACAATAAGATATCACCTCACACCTGTCAGAATCGCTATCATCAAAAAGACTACAAATAACAATGTTGGTGACAATGTGGAGAAAAGTGAACCCTTGGGCACTGTTGGGGGGAATGTAATGCACAACAGTATGGAGGTTTCTTAAAAAATAAATAAATAAAATAGAACTAGTCAACACCATTGTTGTTGTTTTACTCACTAATTCATGCCTGACTCTTAGTGACCCCATGGACTAGGCCTGCCAGGCTTCTCTATCTGTGGGATTTTCCGGACAAGAAAACTAGAGTGGGTTGCCATTTCTTTCTCCAGGAGATCTTCCCAACCCAGGGATAGAATCCACGTCTCCTGCTTGGCGAATGGATTCTTTACCACTGAGCCACCTGGGAAGTCCAGCCAACACCATAGGACCCAGCATTTCCACTCCTGGGCATGTAACTGAAAAAGATGAAAAGCACTAATTGGAAAAGATAGACATACCCCAATGTTCATAGCAGTGTTATTCACAGTTGCCAAGATATGGAAGGAAGCAACCTAAGTGTCCCTCAATATGGATAAAGACAATGAATGAATAAATACTACTTAGCCAGAAAAAAGAATGAAAATTTGCCATTTGCAACAACATGGGTGGACTTGAAGGATAATATGTTTAGTGAAATAATCCAGAGAAAGGCAAATACTGTATGATATCATTTTTATGTGGAACCTAAAACAAACTGTGCATGCTAAGTTGCTTTAGTTGTGTCCAACTCTTTGTGACCCTATAGATTATAGCCTGCCAGACTCCTGTGTCCATGGGATTTTCCAGGCAAGAAAACTGGAGTTGACTGCCATGCCTTCCTCCAAGGGATCTTCCCGACAACAGGGACTGAACCCACATTTCTTATGTTTCCTACATTGGGAGGCAGGTTCTTTATCACTAATGCCACCTGGGAAGCCCCCAAACAAACTAGTGAATGTAACAAAAAAGAAACAGATTCACAGATATAGAGAACAAGTGTTTCCAGTGGGAAGGGAAGGGGGAGGGGCAAGATATGGGGAGGGGATTAAGAGGTGCAAACTACTATGTATACAATAAATAAACTACAAGGATATATTGTATGACACAGGGAATATAGCCAATATTTTATAATAACTTTGAATGGAGAATAACCTTTAAAAATTGTGAATCACTATGTTATATATCTGAAATATATATAATATTGTACACAACTATATCTCGATAAAAATTTTTCTTACTTAAAAAGAAAACAGATGCTGTGTCAATGGTGTTACTCAGTCAGGAGGCAGGTGGAGGATGGGAGCAGAAAATTAAACAGGATCGTCTCTACAGCCCTCTCCTTCTTTTCAGCATGAATCCGTTCCAGGGAAAATGCCTTGACCAAGGCTCGACAAAATCTGTGGGGCTTAGGAGATCCCAGAAGAGGACTTTTCAGAGAAGATAGCACAGGGAGGGGAGCATGGTGGCAGCTTCTCCTGCCTTTTCATACAGTTACACAAGTATACTCTATCCCCGGCTCCTGTGTCCACGCCATTAAAAACACACATGGTCAACCACATCCACAGGGAAGACCTCATCCTTCTGAAGCCTATTCACACCTTAAGAAGCTTTTCTTGAAAGGCAAACACACTTGTAACTAACATCACACCATTGCTAATCATCCTTTGTATTAAGTAACATCTAGCTGAGGACAAGAGTGAACTGCAAAAGATAACTCCAGAGAAAGAAAGGAGAGAGAGAAGTATTATTACTTTTTATTATATGTCACTTTAAAAAGAATTTATTGTATTAATTTTTGCATTTATTTTTTTAACTTTTTATTTTGTATTGGGGTATAGCTGATTAACAAACAATGTCATGTGGTAATGATAACCCTATATGCAAAACAGAAAAAGAGACACAGAACAGAACAGACTTTGGGACTCTGTGGGAGAAGGCGAGGGTGGGATGTTTCGAGAGAACAGCATCGAAACATGTATATTATCTAGGGTGAAACAGATCACCAGCCCAGGTTGGATGCATGAGACAAGTGCTCAGGCCTGGTGCACTGGGAAGACCCAGAGGGATTGGGTAGAGAGGGAGGTGGGAGGGGGATTTGGGATGGGGAATACATGTAAATCCATGGCTAATTCATGTCAATGTATGACAAAAGCCACTATAATATTGTAAAGTAATTAGCCTCCAACTAATAAAAATAAATGAAAAAAAGAAAAAAAACAAACAATGTCATGATAGTTTCAGGTGAACATCGAAGGGACTCAGCCATTTACATACATGTATTTATCCTTCCCTGAACGTCCCTCCCATCCAGGCTGCCACAGAACACTGAGCAGAGTTCCATGTGCTATACAATATGTCCCTGTTGGTTATCTGTTTTAAATATAGCAATGTGTATGAGGTCACTTTTTTTTTAATTGGAGGATAATTGCTTTACAATGTTGTGTTGGTCTCTGCCCTGCAACAACGTGAATCAACAATAAGTATACATATGTCCCCTCCCTCCTGAGCCTCCCTTCCACTCCCTACCCCATCCCACCCCTCTAGGTTGTCACAGAGCACTGGGGTGAGTGCTCTGTGTTACAGAGCAACTTCCCACTAACTATATTTTACATACGGTAATGTGTACGTTTCAACGCTACTATCTGCAAAGAGTTGACTCATTGGAAAAGACCCTGATGCTGGGAGGGATTGAGGGCAGGAGGAGAAGGGGATGACAGAGGATGAGATGGCTGGATGGCATCACCAACTCAACAGACATGAGTTTGAGTAAACTCTGGGAGTTTGTGATGGGCAGGGAAGCCTGGCGTGCTGCGATTCATGGGGTCACAAAGAGTCGGACACGACTGAGCGACTGAACTGAACTGAACTGATCTCAATTCATCCCACCCTCTCTTACTTCTGATGGGTCCACAGGTCTCAAGAAAGGGTATTATTGATGAAGTAAGATGCTACTAAAGTTTCTGCTGAGTTGCCTGAGACACATTATTCAAAAATATATTGAGAACAACTCTTGGTATACATTCATCTGTTCATTAAATAAATATCTGTTTTGTACCTGACAAGATAATGTAGCCATTTGGCTTGTAGTAGGTGCTCATAACTAACTGTGAGTTACAAGTGTTATTATCACTATCCCTCCCACTATTAGTACTACTGCTACTCTTACTCTTTGGCATGTTAGACATTACACTGGGTTCTGGGAACAGAGAGAAGCAAAACCTAGCCCCTGTCCTCAGGGAACGTACAGTCTAGGAGAGGGGACAGATGAGTGAGTGCAGGTTGTGACACAGTGTCGCTAGAGCTGGGTGGGGTGGCCAACACACCTAGGAGACTGGCACAGGATGGAACAGGGATGGGTCCTGCTTCTGGAGAAAGTTGTAACTGAGAGGGGTCTGGAAGGCTAGATAGACGCTAGTCAGGTGTAAGAGTCAGTGTCTTAATTGTGAGTAACAGAAAATAGATCTGGCCAGAATCTTTGGAAATGACACCAATTAGCCGCATAGTTTCAGGGAGAGCTATGGAACAATTTGGCAAAGTGGTACCAATGTGATGTGGATGTTGGTGGTGGCGTGGCTTCACAGACGGTCCCAGGAAACTGCATGCCGCCCCTGCCATGGCCAAGTAGGGTGCCTTCCCTATTCTGCTTCCTGGTGGCTTTACTTCCAGAGTCCATGTTCAGATCAGTTCAGTTGAGAGACCAAGGCTGGCTACCTATCCACTCCTTAGGTACCAGGGCAGCTGGCAAATTGAGTATTGGGTCTTTTCCACTTCTGTCAAGGAAGACACTTCTTATTTCCTGACAAGACTCATAATGTGAGGTTTGTCCTCGTATGGGAAAAAGGTTTAGAGGCTGTGAGTCAAAATGTGTCAAATGTTTTCTGTTCCAGGTGAAGCAGGAAGGAAAGGTCACCGTGGCAGAGGGGCCAGCATATGCAAAGGCCTCACCTGGGGTGAGACACAGTACAATGAATTTGCAGGCCTATGGTACTCCAGTTTGACTGGAGCATGGCCTGGGGGAGGGAGGTATCTAAAGACAGAACTAGGAAGGTAATCAGAGTCTAGATCAAGGGGAAGCCTGTTGTGTTTTATGTCCTCTAAAGACTTTTGTCTTCAATTGTTGAATAAAGTCTGGTAAGGTTTTAAGTTTGGGAGTGAGGGACAGGGTAGTAGAGATGGGATGGGGACTGGCAGGGAAGATCAGATTTTTTAAGTTTGAGCTGTGTATTCATAAAGCTTATCAGAAAATATCTTCTTTACAGTGTTAGATCAGAGGTGTCTATTCACTTTTGCATCATCTGGTCAATCACAGCTCTCCATTCTACCTTTCTGTGTCATAAACTAGATCCACTTATCCCAAATTACAACTATCACAGAGGACATTTCTGGATTGTAAATTCTTACATTCAGGCACAGTGTAGACACGAGCAGGTTAAAAACTGGCCAGGATTGCAAGAATTGTGTTTAGACCCAGCACAAACTCCCAACTATAGCAAATTTTCCCAATGGTATAAGCAATGTGCTAGACCATGGAGGCAAATCACCAAAATCAGACATCGTTTTAGTTTCTTAACCCACAGGAAATGTTTTCTTCAGATAACATGGAGTAAATTGGAGGTGTGATGATAATCTGGCCAATTCAGGGCTAAAGGTCTGATGGAATTTGTTGGCTAGATTGGAAATCAGGAGAAGGAAAGAAGTCTCCAGTCATCTGGAGCCTTGCAGCTCACTGGCTATCCAACCAGGAGAAACCAAGAGAATGAATAATGCCTAGGGGAAGTGATACTCTGGGTGACGTGCTGGGAGTCACAAATGGGAAAACCCATTTCTGTCCTTACTGCTGGGGTGGTAGGGAGGAGGAAGAAAGAGAAATTCAGACTTGGTTCAACTTGTTTTTCCAGTTTATCATCTCTCCCCTACATCTCCCATCACACCTGCCTATAGAACAAACTATGGCTGTGATCTCTGCAAAATCATCGACAGCCCCTAGCTCTTAAGAAACAGAAATTCTGGGGTATGTTGCTAATGGGCACAGGACTAAGAACCCAATCCAATGATACCTTTTCATCAAGCCCTAACCCTTAACTAGCAAGCTACCAGTGAGAATGGCCACACTAGTTAATGCCTAGAAATCATTTGAAGTGTGGATGATAGGATTGCAGTAAGTGACAAAGATTTTTACACTGTCCTTGGCAGCAAAAGGATATCAGGACTATTGTCAATTTGAATCTAGAAAACTGTGTGATTTGTTTGTGAAATCTCACAGAAACTTACAGTGAAAATCCTGTGGGTAGTTGTATGGCTACATCTTTTTGTATGATTTAGTGTTTATGAATTTTAAAGGAATTTTGAAAACGTAAACCAGGATTTTAAAATAATGAGGTGAGTCTTCCCTGGATGAATGTCTTCAGGTCTGATTCAATTATCCGGTTAACTAATGAATATAGCTAAGATTTCAAATGTATTCTGGGGGATTAAGGGGTGAATCACTTGGTTTCTTATTAAACCACATTCACTAGATAAATGTCAGATGTGCAATTAAATGTATCTGTTGAGAAGCACCTTGAAAAAATATATAGAGAGGGTGAAAGAGGCCATCATGATCACTGTTATTTATCATCAAGGGTAGAGTACGGCTTAAGGAAATTTCGGTCCCACTGTCAAAACACATTACAGTGACCTTGAGGGAACGTGGCTTGTGCCATATTCACTCAGCCAGTTTTACAGACACAGGCAAAGCTACATGAGCAGAGCTGTTTCTTTGTTCCATCAGCGTAAGAAGCAATCTCTCCTCTGGAATATTCTGAGGGGAGAAATTGCTGAGCTTTGGGGCAATTCAGACAACAAACCATCTCTGGGTGCTTTTTGTCATTATGCAATTAAAAAAAAAATTTTTTTTTATTGTATACTTTAAATACTTTAAGAAAATAATCACAATGATTTCCACATACAGTCCTTAAACTCAATAGGTATTCTTTATAATTATACCCAATCAATATCTAGAAATGTAGAAGACAATGTCTAGGAATGGCAGTAAGCCAATTAATGAATAAAAATAAGCAAAATAACTATATAAACTATAAATCTTGGGGATTAAAACATACACTATCAGTTAAGTCCATTTGCCATTTCCCACCACGTTGTTTGTTTGTTTTTGGAAACACGATCCATGGATTTATGTGCATGTTTCAATCACATATACATCCAATGCAAGAGTTAAATTAGACCACTAATATCAACAACTACAAATTGAGCCTCAACATAAATGTTAATAGTAGCATTATTCATGATAGCCAAAAGGTGGAAACAAGCCAATGTCCATTCATAGATGAGTAGACAAACAAAATGTGATCTATATGTACATTGAATATTATCCAGGCTTAAAAAGAAAATTCTGACACATGATGAGCCTTGAAACATTATTCTAAGTGAAATAAACCAGTCACAAAAAGACAGGTATTTTAAGATTTCACTTTTTGAGGCACTAGAGAAGGCAAATTCAGAGAGACAGAAAGTAGAATGGTAGTTGCTTGGGGCTGGGGAGACAGCATAATAGGGTGTTATTTTTAATGGGTAGTTTCTGTTTGGGATGACAAAGAGTTCTGGGAATGGATTGTGAAGGCCACACAACAATATGGATACATTTAATGCTACTGAATTACACACTTAAAAATGGTGAAAATGATAAATCATGTTATGTGTGAAAGAAAGTGAAAGTGTTAGTCGCTCAGCTGTGTCCAACTCTTTGCAGCCCCATGGACTATAGCCCACCAGGCTCCTCTTTCCATGGAATTCTCCAAGCAAGAATACTGGAGTGGGTAGCCATTCCCCTTCCAGGAGATCTTCCTGTCCCAGGGATTGAAGCCAGGTCTCCTGCATTGCAGGCATATTCTTTACCATCTGAGCCACCAGGGAAGCCCTATGTTATGTGTGTTTTACCACAACTTAAGGCAAAAACAGGATAGAAAGCCCAGAAATAAACCCACGCATCTATGGTCAGCTAATCAATTCCAAAGGAGGCAAGGCTACACAATGGAGCAAAGAATCTTCTTCAATAAGTGGTTCTGGGAAAACTTCCTTGGTGGCTCAGATGGTAAAAGTGTCTGCCTACAATGCAGGAGACCTGGGTTTGATCCCTGGGTCAGGAAGATCCCCAGAGAAGGAAATGGCAACCCACTCTAGTACTCTTGCCTAGAAAATCCCATGGATGGAGGAGACTGGTAGGCTACAGTCCATGAGGTCACAAAGAGTTGGACACAACTGAGCGACTTCAATACACTACACTACACTACTAAGACAAAACTAGAGTCTTAGGAGAAGCTTCCAAACCCAATGGCCCTTTTTCTGCTGCTCAATTCCACCTGGTTTTTTTAGTTCAGGGTTTTAACACTTGCTCTTCTGTCGTCCCAAAATACTCTTAACCAGCATGTCCCATAATTGGTTCCATCTTGATTGGCATTTAGATGTCACTCAAGTTCTCCTTCTCAGAATTAGGCTCCCTGACTTCAGACTATTCTACAAAGCTACAGTGATTAAAACAACATGGTACTGGCACAAAAGCAGAAATATAGATCAATGGAACAGGATAGAAAGCCCAGAAATAAATCTACACATTTATGGTCAATTAATCAGTTACAAAGGAGGCAAGACTACACAATGGAGAAAAGAATCTTCTTCAATGAGTGGTTCTCAGAAAACTAGACAGCTGCATGTGAAAAAAGAAGAAGAAAGAACCTAGAATATTATTTAACACTATACAAAAAAATAAACTCAAAATACATTAAAGACCCGAATATAACACCAGATACTACAAAACTCTTGAAGGAAAACACAGGCAGAACACTCTCTGACATAAATCACAGCAATATCCTTTTCAATCCATCTCTCAGGGTAATGCAGATAAAAACAAAGGAATGGGACTTAACTAAACTCAAAAGCTTTTCCACAGCAAAGCAAACCACAAGCAAAATGAAAAGACAACTCACAGAATGGGAGAAAATATTTGCAAATAATGCAAACTACAAGGGATTTCTCTCCAAAATTTACAAACAGCTCACATGGCTCAACATCTGAAGTGAAGTGTAGTGAAGTCACTCAGTCATGTCTGACTCTTTGCTACCCCATGGACTGTAGCCTACCAGGCTCCTCCATCCATGGGATTTTCCAGGCAAGAGTACTGGAGTGGGTTGCCATATCCTTCTCCAGGGGTTCTTTCCAAACCAGGGATTGAACCTGGGTCTCCTGCATTGTAGGCAGACACTTTACCATCTGAACCACCAACATCTGAAAAACAAACCAATCAAAAAATGGACAGAAAACCTAAACAAACACTTTTCCAAAGACATACAGATGGCCAAGAGACACATGAAAAGATACTCAACATCGCTAATTATTAAAGAAATGCAAATCAAAACTACAATGAGGTATCACCTCACACCAGTCAGAAAGGCTGTTATCAAAAAAATCCACAAACAATAAGTGCTGGAGAGTGTGTGGAGAAAAGAGAACCCTTCTATACTGTTGGTGGGAATGAAAATTGCTACAGCCACTATGGAGAACAGTATGGAGTTTCTTTAACCTAAAAATAGATCTACCATATGATCCAGCAATCACACCCCTGGGCATATATCTGGAGAAAAATATCATTCAAAAGAAAACATGCACCCAATGTTCACTGCAGCACTGTTTACAATAGTCAAGATATGGAAACAACCTAAATGTTCATCAACAGAGGAACTGATAAAGAAGTACATGTAAACAATGGAATATTACTCAGCCATTAAAAAGAATGAAATAATGCCATTTGCAGCAACATGGACAGACCTGGAGATGATCACACTAAGTGAAATAAGTCAGACAGAGAAAGACAAATGTCATATTATACATTTATATGCATTTAAAAAATGATACAAATTAACTTTTTTACAAAATAGGTTATCGGGCGGGGGGGAAGAATAACACAAAGGTGTGATCACTCACTAGAGCCGGACATCCTGAAATGTGAAGTCAAGGAGGCCATAGGAAGCATCACTATGAATAAAGCTAGTAGAGGTGATGGAACTCCAGTTGAGCTATTTCAAATCCTAAAAGATGATGCTGTTAAAGTGATGCACTCAACATGCCAGCAAATTTGGAAAACTCAGCAGTGGCCACAGGACTGGAAAAGGTCAGTTTTCATTCCAATCCCAAAGATAGGCAATGCCAAAGAATGTTCAAACTACCGCACAATTGTACTCATCTCACATGCTAACAAAGTAATGCTCAAAATTCTCCAAGCCAGGCTTCAACAGTACATGAACCATGAACTTCCGATGTTCAAGCTGGATTTAGAAAAGGCAGAGGAACCAGAGATCAAATTGCCAACATTCGCTGGATCATCAAAAAAGCAAGAGAATTCCAGAAAAACATCTACTACTGCTTTTTGACTACGCCAAAGCCTTTGACTGTGTAGATCACAACAAACTCTGAAAAATTCTGAAAGAGATGGGCATACCAGACCACCTGACCTACCTCTTGAGAAACTTGTATGCAGGTCAAGAAACCACAGTTAGAACTGAACATGGAAAAACAGACTGGTTCCAAATAGGAAAAGGAGAACGTCAAGGCTGCATATTGTCACCCTGCTTATTTAACTTATATGCAGAGTATATCATGTGAAATGCTAAGCTGGATGGAGCACAAGCTGGAATCAAATCTGCCGGGAGAAATATCAATAACCTCAGATATGCTGATGACGCCACCCTTATGGCAGAAAGTGAAGAAGAACTAAAGAGCCTCTTGATGAAAGTGAAAGAAGAGAGTGAAAAAGTTGGCTTAAAGCTCGACATTCAAAAACTAAGATCATGGCATCTGGTCCCATCACTTCATAGCAAATAGATGGGGAAACAGTGGAAACAGTGCCAGACTTTATTTTTTTGGACTTCAAAATCACTTCTGATGGTGACTGCCGCCATGAAATTAAAAGACACTTGCTCATTGGAAGAAAAGCTATGATCAACCCAGACAGCATATGAGAAAGCAGAGACATTACTTTGCCAACAAAGTTCCATCTAGTCAAAGCTATTGTTTTTCCACTAGTCATGTATGAATGTGAGAGTTGGAGTATAAAGAAAGCTGAGCACCGAAGAATTGATGCTTTTGAACTGTGTGTTGGAGAAGATTCTTGAGAGTCCCTTGGACTGCAAAGGAGATCAAACCAATCAACCCTAAAGGAAATCAGTCCTGAATAGTCATTGGAAGGACTGATATTGAAGCTGAAACTCCAATACTTTGGCCACCTGATGTAAAGAGCTGATTCATTTGAAAAGACCCTGATGCTGGGAAAGATTAAAGGCACAAGGAGAAGGGGATGATAGATGATGAGATGGTTGGATGGCATCACCGACTCAATGGACATGAGTTTGAGTAAACTCCGGGAGTTGATGATGGACAGGGAGGCCTGGTGTGCTGCTGTCCATAGGGTCGCAAAGAGTTGGGCACGACTGAGCGACTGAACTGAACTTTATGGTGAATTTTAGTTCATGTTAAATAAGAACACTCCAGGAACAAAGAGGGTGTAATGAAGTAAACTCCTTGAGCCAAGTTTCTCCTTCTCCAGTCTGCATCATTCTATCCTGTTAATCATGTTTTCCCTGTCATTCATTTACTTACTTATTCTCTGTCTCCCCTCACTAGAATGTAAGCTTCCAAGAAAACTCCATCTGTTTTCTTCCCTAATACTTAGAGCCTGACCCTGAGTTGGTGCTCCATAAATATTTGTTGAATGACTGAGTGACTGAACCAGTGACTTAAAGCATGTTCTCTATAAACAGACCTTATTTGAAATCAAGGGCAAAGAGGCTTCATCTTTATATTATCTTTTCCTTCCTATCCTCTCCTCCCAATTTTCCAAACCCTAATTCCGGTTTAATATCACTTGAGTGACTAACACCAAGCCTCTACACACTAACCTCACCCAAGTTAATGTCCATTTGGTCCACACCCGCCATGCTGCCCTGCCCATACTGGAGAGGCGGGGTCTTTTGAGAGGTGTAAGTGATTTGAAAGGTGACAAAGTCAAATATTACAGTACACTGGGCCTTGTGGGAGATTCTGGACTAAAATGAAGAAACAGCCAATCTCCCTTCCATATTCACATTTTATGATAGTCATCAGCTGGTGAAAGGCTCACTTCTAGCTTTGATGGGCCAAGGGAAAAATCAGTAGGAAAAACCAGGAGCCATCTCACACTGACATGCTTACATCTCCATAGCAGTGCATTAATTACCAGGCAGGGGGCTTCACCACTGGAGATGCACCTGGGAGTTGGGGCTGGCTCGGGAATACCCAGGGGACTCAAAAGCTCTGAGTTACTGGGAAGTATTTTTGTCATTTGTGCTTCAAGTTTTACTGGCAGAAAATTCTATTTATCTATAGCAGCTATTATAATCACAATCACCAGTACCCTAGATAAGGTCAAAGATACAGATCTCATCTGCCACCAGTGAATGATAAGTAATAGGTAATATGAGTGAGAAATGACATTTATTTCTTAGAGTATACCCTTCTCTGACCTAGGGCTTTTACCTGACCTCATTTAATTTACCTGTGGTCTTCAGTTAGTCCTTTAGCCAAGACTACAAATCATCTCTAGCCAGACACACTGCAGATATAGGTTCTTTGTCACATAAAGTAGTAGATGAAATTTGAATTCAAATGTATCTCTCTTGAAAAGAAACTATCCAAGGAACAGACTGGAAGAAGAAATGAACACCCATATATTTTTATTAGAGTAGTGAAAGAATGGTATATGATGAAAACATGTGTTTTTGTTTCATTTTGCCCTAAGGTGTGGGATTACTTAATGTATTGACTCTTATACACCCCTTCCCATAACTGCCACTCATCTTTCTGCCTCTTTTTTGTTTTCTCCATGAAGCAGGTTTCTGTGACTATTCAAGGAAGCAGGAACTGCCTTGAACTTTTACTAAAGCTGTTGAAGAGAGAAAAACAATCTAGTTTTTTTTCTGAAAAATAAAAGCAAGTACTGCCTTCTCTTCAATCACCTTGACTGAGTCTTCTCTGCTTCTGTCAGCTTCTCTCAGTTTGGGATCAAGTTATTATATCTTCTACTGTTAGTCACAAAATATACAACATTCTCTACACACATTCAAACAACATAGAATCGAATCTAGAAGTGAATGCTAAAAATTGGCCGAGGTAAAAAAAGAATCAATTATCTTTAAACAAAACAAACTCAAAAAGACTTGTGCTCATTGATTTGTTCCTGTGATAACTAGAACTTTCCTATGTTCAAAGTAGGAATGTAAAATGGTACACTGTTTTGAAAAACAGTGCAGTACTTTCTTATAAAGGTAAACAAAATACTACCACATGACCTAGCAATCCTACTCCTAAGTAGATAGCCTAAAGAAATAAAAAAAAAACTGGGCAAAAATATTGACAGTGGCTTTATTCATATTGTCAACACCTGGGAGCCACCCAATGACCTTTGTCAACATTTAAAGCAAAAAGGTAAGTGGTTTAGCCAGCAAAACCCAGATTGTTTGGGAGTAGCAGAGGAATTGCAATTTGGGACATGAGAACTATGATGAATCATAGGCAAGTCCCGAGGACAAAGGAGAGGAGCATTTCTTTTATAAAAGAAAGGAAGTTGGGAGGAGCTGTTTGAACAAAAGTTTATTGGAGGAGAACAAGAATTTGGGGTTGTGGTAGCTGCTCACTGGCTGAGTTGTTGCTGGGAAAGAAGAAAATCTTCCTTCTTCCTGTTGGGCTATTTAAAGGAAGCAGCCACACTGGTACATGTGTGACAGCTTCCCTTTCAGGGCTTCCTGACTCCATGTTGAAAGATATTTTTCTTTATTCATTTTTACACCTCAGTTGTGGAATGGTACAAAACATGATAAATCCACACTAAGGAATGTTACTCAGCAATAAAAAAGAGTAATCTACTAGTACATATAAACATGAATAAACCTCAAATATGCTACGCTAAGTGAAGAAGCCAGACCCAAAAAGCATTATGTGTCATATAATTTATTTAGGCAAAAACTGTGGGGACAAAGGGGCTTCCCAGGTGGCTTAGCAGTAAAGAATTCACCTGCAATATAGGAGACATTGGTTGATCTCTGGGTCAAGAAGATCCCCTGGAGGAGGAAATGGCAACCCATCCCAGTATTTTTGCTGGGATAATCCCAAGGACAAAGAAGCCTGGTGGGCTACAGTCCATGGAGTCACAAACAGTCAGACACGACTGAGCGACTGAGCACACAGGAACGAAAAACAGACCAGTGGTTGCCAGGAGCTGGGGGTGGAGGAGGAAATCACTACAGGGGGAATTCTTCTGGATGATAAAAATCATTCTTAATCTTGACTGCGGTGGTAGCTACACAACTTACGTGTCTGTCAAAACTTACAGCTCACATAGTAAAGAATCTGCCTGCAATGCAGGAGACTTGGGTTCGATCCCTGGGTTAGGAAGATCCCCTGGAGAAGGAAGTGGAAGCCCATTCCAACATTCTAGCCTGGACAGAGGAACCTGGCAGGCTATAGTCCATAGAGTCAAAAAGAGTTGGACACGACTGAAGTGATTTAGCACACTAAAAAATGTACTGTATGTATATGACATTCCAATTAATCTGACATAAAGAATAAGTGACACCCCCTCTATCTGTATAAGATAGAGGCAGTTTATCTTATTCTTAGCTCCTGCAAGTACTTTTGTATATGTGTGATCCATACAACCAAAGGAACACTGCTGCTTTTGGTGCTTTTAAAAACAGCCGTCATGTCATTCTTCGCAAGCTCACTGCACTCTGCTCATGCTGGCCTCATGCAGTCCTAGACACACTGCAGCCTCCATACCACCACCCCTCTGCAACACCAACACCCCTCCACTAGGGCTGCTCTGCCCAACTGCTCCCCCCGCTAGCTCCTTCTGATGCTGTGGGTCTCTGCTTAAGCATTACCTCTTTGGAGAAGCCTTCCTTGATTCTTTCAAGCTAGAGAATCTGTTATTCTCTGTCACCATGCCCCACTGGTTTGCTTTGATAGTCATAATCTTTCACTTTCTACTGTTTATTAATAAACTTTTAAAAATCATCTGAACAGATCTCCCTCAACTTATGATGGGGTTATGTCCTAATAAACCCATTGCAAGTTGAGACTATCATTAAACATTTCTTGCATCTTCTCAATCCTTGTCTCCAGGCTATTTATCTGTAACTCCATTTTGTTTTCAAGATTTTTGATCATTTTTATTATCATTATTCTAAATTCTTTTTCAGGTAGATTCCCTATCTCCTCCCCTTAGAAGAAATAAAAAAGAGTCAATTAAAAATGAATAATGCAATAAATGAGAGCAAGTTGAGACTATCGTAAGTCAAAAATGCATTTACTACACCTCACCTAGTGAACATCATAGCTGAGCCTAGCCTACCTTAAACATGCTCAGAATGTATGGGCAAAATCATCTAATGCAAAGCTGCTTTTATAATAAACTGTTGAGCCTAATCCCCAGTGTTACGGTATTAAGAGAAGGGGCCTTTGGGAGGTAGTAAGGTCATGAGTTGGAGAAGACTCTTGAGAGTCCCTTGGACTGCAAGGAGATCCAATTAGTCCATCCTGAAGGAGATAAGTCCTGGGTGTTCATTGGAAGGACTGATGCTGAAGCTGAAACTCCAATACTTTGGCCACCTCATGTGAACAGTTGACTCATTGGAAAAGACCCTGATGCTGGGAGGGATTGGGGGCAGGAGGAGAAGGGGACGACAGAGGATGAGATGGCTGGATGGCATCACCGACTCGACGGGCATGAGTTTGAGTAAACTCCGGGAGTTTATGATGGACAGGGAGGCCTGGCGTGCTGCGATTCATGGGGTCACAAAGAGTCGGACACGACTGAGCGACTGAACTGAACTGAAGGTCACGAGAGTAGAGTCCTCATGAGTCGGATTAGCGTCCTTATGAATGAGACCTCAGAGAGCTTCCTCTCCTTTCCAGCCATGGGTGGACAAAGCTAGAAGACCTCCATCTATGAACCAGGAAGGGGTCTCAGACACCACATTTACAGGCACACTGACCCTGGGTGACCCAGCCTTCAGAACTGTGGGAAATGCATTTCTGTTGTTTATTAGTCACCTGGTCTATGGTAGCTTGTTATCGCACTCAGAACAGACTAAGACAACATGTATTCATAAACCTTTGCAGAACCCAGGAGCCTAGAGACCCTGCTCAGAGTGAGCAAAACCATTCGGCAGCAGCAGAAGTCAAGACAGTATTATGATTACCTGTAAAGCCAACAGCTGCTATATCTCCTAGTCTAGAGGCATAAGGTGTCTGCACCATATTGAATTACACTGAAATCTAAGCTGTATAAAACAGTTCATCCTTTCCTCACCAGTACATTTCTTCTCGTCATTGAAAACCTTCTGGGGTGAATTCCCTGGAGTTTGGGCAGAACCAAATCATGTCTATTGTGCATTGGACCATTCTGATGATGAGCATGTGCTCACAATATACCTTTGCCCTGTGCAACACCACAGCGAGAACTCAAACACAATAGGGAAGGATCAGGTTTGATCAATATGTGATGCAAAAACCTTCTCAAACTCAGTAAGTTATTAATTGATAAGTTAAAGCTTTTCCTAATGAAAAAATGATTTCAAAGGATCATTTCCTACTTAAACGACAGTCCAAGATTCAGAGATTGATTTCTTCTCTGGTAATTATAGTCGGACACGACTGAGCGACTGAACTGAACTGAACTGAATTATGGGCCAAATGTTTAAATTGTAGGCTTCTATAGTAACTACATATTTTTCCCTCTGAATCAAAATCTATGTCAGCAAAAAACAATCAAACAACTTTTTTACTTGGGGTTTTCTTAAACATGTGTCATTAATGTTTTAGAGTGGGGTCTTGGTACCTGACCTTCTCTCTGCCCAGTACACTCTTCCCATATATCCTACGGTTTACTCCTTCATCTCCCTGGAGACTTGGCTCAAAATTTATCATATCAGTAGGTTCATCCTAACTACTTAATATCACACCCATCATCTTCCCCATCCAGCTTCTGCATTCCCCTTTCCTCTATGGTATTTATCCCCATCTGCCATATGGTAAATGCTATATGTTTTGTTTATTGCATGTGTTTCCTTATTGATTGTTGTATCCCCCAGCCTAAAACAGTGCTTGGCACATGTAGGTGATCAATAAATATGTGTTGAATGAATACTAAATAGATTGTTATACTATCAACTATTTCCCCCTAGAAAATATATATTGACTTTCTCAGTTGCCAGGTGGGAGTTCATAGCTCAGGAATTGCAAAGTCCAAGGGAAAACACATTTCTTAGGCTTTATGGGGTTCCTGAGCTATCCTCACTGATGAGAGCATTTCTCTGAAATTTTCAGGACAAACCAAGCAAGTCTCAGGGGGAAGCAACATGATGGAAAGACCAGTGTCCTGGGCTCCAGGACTCACTAAAGTCATGGTGTCAAGCCAATTCACGTGACTCTCTGAGCCTCAGTTGCCTCCACTATAAAAAGGAGATGTGCTTGCTTCCCTTATCAGGCTGAAATGTGGGTGAACTGAGAATCTTTTCCCTCCCAACCTTGTCTACCCCTACTTCCCCATGCCTCCCTGCCTGCCTTACGTTCTGGGCCCTAGTCCATTGCGGAAATGTGATAAACTAACCTGAGCCAATGAGTGTTAATGGGTTAATGTGACTAGATTTTTATTTTTTTAATTTTAAATGAAGGTTTAGAAAGTCTTCGGCCTTAATTTGGATGAACAATCTTAGATTAAATCAAGAAGGGAAGAATTTCGGCTAGAGTAGGCGGTGGGGTGGGGGTTGTGGTTAATCACTTAAGGACCAGTGTTCCTTTTGGTATGCCCAAAATAATAGACTTCAAAATGATTCATGAAGCAACAGCTGTAGGCTTTGGAGAATTATTCCTATGTATCCGGTACTCCATGAACAAGAGGCTTCTCCTGGTTACTTACGTGTACCTTAGGTACACACATGCTTTCTAATGGAAAAGTTTGCAGTGGTTTCCAGTTCAGTATTCTTTTGCTGCAAAGCAAATCACAGGCCACGTAGAGAGAGGAGCCCTGCCCTGCCCTGCCCTCAAAACCCCCTTAGCATTGTCTCTAAATTGATAGATGTTCTGTCTCCAACCCTAATGAGTATTACTGCTATCCACATATATCTGGAGATCAGTGGTTAAAATTGACTTAGCAGCTTCTACATTCCTGTCCTTTGTGTCATGTCAACATTCACCTTTCCTTCCGAGTATTTTCCTCCTGTGTTTGAATCTAGGTTGGTGGTTGATTAATGCTGAGACAAGTGTGGTGGTGGTGGTGTAGAGGGGGTGTTTAAAATCACTGTACATTGTTTCCCTGTGTGTCTGTTAAAATCTAGAACCTTCGTGTGGTGCTAGGTTCAGGGCTCAGCTTCTTGCATTCCTGGCCAGTTCAGTCTGTGCTCCATAAGGAATGTACCAGATGTGAGTTTGTGATATGTGCCTTTGCCCTTTATTAATCTTGCACAAAATATTTAGTTAGAGCCAAAACTTCCAAGACTTTCCCTGACAGAAAAGTTTAGGAAAAAAAAAAAGAACGCAGTGTCTCTTCCCTTAGTCTGTAATATTTTTGTTTACAGGGGGGAAATTTTATTTATTTATTTTTTTAGCTATAAACCTCACTCTATCCTGGCTTTCTGGCTGGCGCGCACACACACAAATGTAATCTTTGTATCAGTTCAGTTCAGTTCAGTCGCTCAGTCGTGTCCGACTCTTTGCGACCCCATGAATCTCAGCACGCCAGGCCTCCCTGTCCATCACAAACTCCCAGAGTTTACTCAAACTCATGCCCATCAAGTTGGTGATGCCATCCAGTCATCTCATCCTCTGTCGTCCCCTTCTCCTCCTGCCCTCAATCTTTCCCAGCATCAGGGTCTTTTCCAATGAGTCAGCTCTTTGCATGAGGTGGCCAAAGTACTGGAGTTTCAGCCTCAGCATCAGTCCATCTAATGAACACTCAGGACTGATCTCCTTTAGGATGGACTGATTGGATCTCCTTGCAGTCCAAGGGACTCTCAAGAGTCTTCTCCAACACCACAGTTCAAAAGCATCAGTTTTTCGGCGCTCAGCTTTCTTTATAGTCCAACTCTCACATCCATACATGACCACTGGAAAAGCCATAGCCTTGACCAGACGGGCCTTTGTTGGCAAAGTAATATCTCTGCTTTTTAATATGCTATCTAGGTTGGTCATAACTTTCCTTCCAAGGAGTAAGCGTCTTGTAATTTCATGGCTGCATTCACAATCTGCAGTGATTTTGGAGCCTAAAAAAATAAAATCTGACACTGTTTCCACTGTCTCCCCATCTATTTCCCATGAGGTGATGGGACCAGATGCCATGATCTTAGTTTTCTGAATGTTGAGCTTTAAGCCAACTTTTTCACTCTCCTCTCTCACTTTCATGAAGAGGCTCTTTAGTTCCTTTCACTTTCTGCCATAAGGGTGGTGTCATCTCCATATCTGAGGTTACTGATATTTCTCCCAGCAATCTTAATTCCAGCTTGTGCTTCATCCAGCCCAGCGTTTCTCATGATGTACTCTGCATATAAGTTAAATAAGCAAGGTGACAATATACATCCTTGATGTACTCCTTTTCCTATTTGGAACCAGTCTGTTTTTCCACGTCCAGTTCTAACTGTTGCTTCCTGACCTGCATACAGGTTTCTCAAAAGGCAGGTCAGGTGGTCTGGTGTTCCCATCTCCTTCAGAATTTTCCACAGTTTATTGTGATCCACACAGTCGAAGGTTTTGGCATAGTCAATAAAGCAGAAATAGATGTTTTTCTGGAATTCTCTTGCTTTTTCGATGATCCAGCGGATATTGGCAATTTGATCTCTGGTTCCTCTGCCTTTTCTAAAACCAGCTTGAACATCTGGATATACAGAGCCTCAAAATCCAAGTTCTTTTGTTCACTCAACAAAAATTAATTGAGGTCTTCCTTTGCACATGCAGGGGCTTCCCTGGTGGCTCAGATGGTAAAGAACCTGCCTGCAATGTGGGAAACCCAGGGACAATCCCTAGGTCGGGAAGGTCTGCTGGAGAAGGGAATGACTACCCACTCTAGTATTCTTGCCTGGAAAATTCCATGGACAGAAGAGCTTGGTGGGTTACAGTCCATAGGGTTGCAAAGAGTCTGAGATGACTGAGAAATTAACACATGCAATTGAGTGACTAAGAATGAAAGGCAGGGATGAGGAGAGGGGGTAGAGTGAGGGAGAGTGTGGCTGGAGAAAGCAGAGCAGCGTCAGGTGAGGCGGAGCCAGGCAGACTCTCCAGACATCTGCCCCTGCTCACGCCTACTCTCCCCAAGCTACCATCACCAACTTCCCCCCAGGGTCTTTAGATTATGGCAACTGTGGTGAGACACAGAAGTATCTCCTGCCCCTATTTTTTTTTTTTTTTTTTTTAGGGCAACATTGATCTCTTCCCTGCAAATAAAGTTTCCATGATGACACATTCATTTGGTGAGAATATGAAAGGAATACAGGGCACAGAAACAAAGGAAATGTGCAAGAGGCATATCTTTAAAGGTATTTATTTATTTATTATGTGGCCATACCTTGTGGCTTGTGGGATCTTAGTTTCCTGACCAGGGATTGAACCCGTGCACCCTGCAATGAACCTGCAGAGCTATAATCATTGGACCACCATGGAATTCCCTGCAAAAGACATTTTGATGCATAAAATTGAAGTATCAGTTCAATTCCAATTTCACCTCATGTATTCACGCTAAGTTGCTTCAGTGTGTCCAATTTTTTGGGATGCTATGGACTGTGGCCCCCTAGGCTCCTCTATCCATGGGATTCTCCAGGCAAGAATACCGGAGTGGGTTACCATGACCTCCTCCAGGGGATCTTCCCGACCCAGGGATCAAACCTTGTCTCTATGTCTCCTGCATTGGCAGTCAGGTTCTGTAACACTAGTACCACCTCACTGAAACCAAAACACATTGTTAGCCTGGTAGGACATCCTATCACCTGAATGGCCCCCAACTCTACTCCCCCAAACTCTTTCCACGCCCCCAACAATATCTTTTTATTTCCCCTCTGACTAGATCTTATCTCTAAATGTGGTGTCAGGAGTACATGAAGTTAGTGTGCCTTGCTGAGGTCAAAGACCTAAAGACCTGACAATTCTTGACTACTACCACTCCACTGGTGCTCCTACCTCCCCTGCAGGTGACCTTGGGATATCCCCAGAGAAGCAGAAGCCAACTTTAAGAGCGAGGAGATGCTCCCCTGGCTAGAGGCTTCGCTAGGCTGGCTGGGAGGCAGAACAGTACAAGGGGCTGAGTAACACCCTACCATCTCCCACACCCTCGTTTGGACTTGGCAAGTGTTAATAATCCTCCTCTTTGGAGTTTACCTCCAGAAAATGTCAAGGTTCCTCACTCCTTCTTTGGGCAGCTCAGGCTTCCACTTGGAAGATGAAAGAGACAGATACTTACTAAAATGGTTAATCAGTAATTCCAAGCTAATTGACATGTGACCTTGACAGCAATTATTGGAGGATAACCTGGCACACAGTAAACACTTAAAAGAGATAGCCATATCCTGATAAAGTCCATGTGATTAACACATTGCTGCAGTTATGACAAGCTCTATTTCTCCTGCACCTTAAGAAAAGTGTTCACCCATACCAAAGTAGGCAAAAGATTTTATGCACATTTGGCCTGATACGTGGCCTTCACCTCGAGCTATTGAAAACAATAGCGACTAGGGATTAACTGGTAAGCATGAGTCAGAGCCTGGGCCAACCACTTTGTCTCATTTATTCGTCTTGCCTACTCTACACAGTAACCATAGAAGGTAGGCTCTATTACCATTTCTATTTTAGAGATGAAAAAGATGAGACAAGAAGAAGGTTTAAAACTTGTGTCAGGGAGTTTGATGCCAGATCCATGTGCTCATCCCCTTGAAATTACTTAGGGTCATCTATATTTGCTGGCACTAGAGGGGATCTGCTGTGCTTTCTTCCAGTCCCCTGAACTCAGGGCAGTAGAAAGTAAATGGGATGCAGCCACCATGGAAAACAGTATGGAAGTTACTCAAAAACAAACAAACAAAAAACACTAAAAGGAGAACTACCATATGCTCCAGCAATCTCACACCTGGACATATTTCTGGACAAAACTATAATCCGAAAGATACATGTACCATTATGTTCATAGCCACGCTATTTACAATAACCAAGACATGGAGACAACCTAAATGTCCATGACAGATGAAAGGATAAAGAATATGTGGTACATTTTATATACAAGGGAATACTTCTTGTTGTTGTTTAGTGGCTAGGTTGCGTCCAATACTTTTGGGACCCCATGGACTATAGCCCACCAGGCTCCTTCTATGAGTAGGATTTCCCAGGCAAAAGTACTGGAGTGGGTTGCCATTTCCTTCTCCAGGGGATGTTCCCAACCCAGGGATTGAACCCAGGTCTCCCACATTGGCAGGCAGATGCTTTCCCACTGAGCCACCAGGGTAGCCCATAAAAAAGACTGAAATAATGCCATTGACAGCCACATGAGTGGACCTAGAAATTATCATGAAATAAGTCAGGAAAAGAAAGATAAATACCATATGATATCACTTATATGTGGAATCTAAAATATGACACAAATAAACTTATCTATGAAACAGAAATAGACTCACAGACATAGAGAACAGACTTGTGGTTGCCAAGAGGGAAGGCAAGTCGGGGAGGGATGGAGTGGAGTTTGGGATTAGCAGCTGCAAACTATTATATATAGAATGGAGAAACAGCAAGATCCTACGGTATAGCACAGGGAACTATATTCAGTATCCTCTGATAGAGACTTCCCTGGCAGTCCAGTTGTTAAGATTCTGCACTTTCAATGAAGGGGGAACAGACTGGATCCCTGGTCACAGAACGAAGATCTCACATGCCTCACAGCATAGGCAAAATAATAATAATAGTAATAATAAGATAAAATAAAGGCAAATTGTTTCACAAAAAGAATATCCTATGATAAACCATAGTGGAAAAGAATATGAAAAACTGTGTTTGTGTGTGTGTGTGTGTATGTGTCTGTATGTGTGTGTATGTGTGCACAGCTGAATCATTTTGCTCTGTAGAAATTAGCACAACATTGTAAATCAGCTATAATTCAATAAAATAAAACATTTTTTAATTAAATGAAAATCACAGGAGAGTAGAGGTGATCCAGAGACTGGGAGAAGTGGAAGGAGGACTCTTGTTTTCCCCTCATGTACAGCTCTCCTCTGTCATTCATGGATGTTTCTCCATCCAGGATTTATGCCTATCCAATTTTTGACTTTTGGATTGTAAGCATTGTGCCAAATATGGAAGAATAACTTTTTTAAAATCATGAAGTTTGGTTTCATACTGCTAATGAATTGTGTGAAAAGAAAGGGTGTGTTCCACCTCCATTAGTTTGGAAAGGGGCAAAAACACTTGCCTCACTCTCTTACCCCAGAGAAGGCAATGGCACTCCACTCCAGTACTCTCGCCTGGAAAATCCCATGGATGGAGGAGTCTGGTAGGTTGCGGTCCGTCGGACACGACTGAAGTGACTTAGCAGCACTCTCTACACTTTGCACTCAGTTCATACACAAAAGGGTGAACATGGCAGTGACTTTCCAGTTCCTGATCTTTTACCAACACTGAGTGTATTTTCTGTCCCCCTTGACCTCTCTTCTGGGTTAAGGTTTTGATCAACATACCAAGCATATACCACATGGACATCCCAGAAGTTTTGAGCTTTGGAAGCTGTTAAAAAGTTAACTATGAAATTATTAGACCATTCATCACTACTCTTAAGATTGTTTTAGGAAAAAAAAAAGTTTTTTGCTTTGGTGAAAGCAGACTATGAATGAGGGATTGGAAGAGCCTCATCCAAGTGGACTTGGATGTACCCTGATGGAGAAAAAGGAGCTAGGGAAACAGTCATTCTTTTCATCTGGGGCATCTGAGGAGTTGAGACAGGGGAAGATGAGCCACAGGTTATGAGTCCCTCCATGAGCCAGGCACTGGGCTAGGAGCTTTTACAAATATTTTACAACCTAATTATTTACAATTTTATAGCTCAAAGCTAACACCTTCTAGCACAGTCTTCTAAGTACTTTACAAGTATTAACTCATTTAAGAGTCACAACATCTAGATAGAGCAGATTCTGTTATCCTCACTTTAAAACATGGGGAAATGAAGAGGTTAACTAACTTGCCCAAGGTCCTGCAGCTGGTATGTGTTAGAATCAGGAATTAAACCTAGTTCCAGAAACACAGCTCTTCCTCTCTGAACCACATTACCTCTTAGGATGCTCAGAGAGGTTACCTGGTTCAATATTGCACAGCTAGAGTGGCAGAACCAGGACTCAGAGCCCAGGTTTGTCTGGCATCAGAATTTATGCTTCCTACTATACATTTCTGCTGCCTACGCCTACTACATCTTTCCAGTTTGCTCTTGTGATCGCAGGAAAGTTTTCATCCTACCCTCAAGGAACAAATTCAGATACACCGCTGCCTCTTTTGTTTCTCTTCTCTCTGCTTCACTTCTTCCCTCCACTTTCCTCTCCCTCTTTCTCTTTTTCTCTGGTATTTTTTCTTTTCCTTGTTTTTCCTCCTTCCCCACCCCCACCCCCACCCCACCCCCCCACCCCCCCCCCCCCCGTTTCTTGCTCAAGTCTGCCAGCTAACACACAGAAAGGGCAAGGAGGACACAAGAGGTTACTAAGCTTTGACCTCATAAGTTTAAGCCCAACTTACCAAGGTTAAGAGTAATTACAATCTGACCAGAAGCAAAAATGAAAAATTAAATGCTTATCTCAAGAAACATGTACATGGAGAATTGGTCCAACTGTTGTGACAAACGGGGCATTTTGAATTTTAATATGTTCAACCTATTGACCAATTAGATGGATCATTACATGCTCACTGTATTAATTGTTTAATGATTCTATCAAGGGTTTAGTTATTGATGTCAGTGTTAAGATGAACCAAATTACATATCCTTACCCTTAGGACAGATCCTACGAAGCCAACAGGCTCAGATGTACAGAATGCCAACAAGTTTCCAGTTTATTGGACTGGAGACAGCTACAGTTTCTAAGACACCCACAAGTGTTTCAAATAAAGGCATTTATAGAACTCATTAACACCTCAAAGACTCCATAATACTCATTCATGTCATAACCTTTTTAGTATATTATACAGTGTGTGTGGATCACAATCAACTGTGGAAAATTCTGAAGGAGATGGGAACACCAGACCACCTGACCTGCCTCTTGACAAACCTGTATGCAGGTCAGGAAGCAACAGTTAGAACTGGACATCGAACAACAGACTGGTTCCAAATAGGGAAAGGAGTACATCAAGGCTGTATATTGTCACCCTACTTATTTAACTTATATGCAGGGTACGTCATGAGAAATGCTGCGCTGGTTGAAGCACAAGCTGGAATCAAGATTGCTGGGAGAAATATCAATAACCTCAGATATGCAGATGACACCACCCTTATGGCAGAAAGTGAAGAAGAACTAAAGAGCCTCTTGATGAAAGTGAAAGAGGGGAGTGAAAAAGTTGGCTTAAAGCCAAACATTCAGAAAACTAAGATCATGGCATCCCGTCCCATCACTTCATGGCAAATACAAGGGGAAACGGTGGAAACAGTGGCTGACTTTATTTTGGGGGCTGTAAAATCACTGCAGAAAGTGATTGCAGCCATGAAATTAAAAGATGCTCACTCCTTCGAAGGAAAGCTACGACCAACCTAGACAGCATATTAAAAAGAAGAGACATTACTTTGTCAACAAAGGTCTCGTCAAGGCTATGATTTCTCCAGTAGTCACCTATGCGTGTGAGAGTTGGACTATAAAGAAAGCTGAGCACTGAAGAATTGATGCTTTTGAACTGTGGTGTTGGAGAAGACTCTTGAGAGTCCCTTGGGCTGCAAGGAGATCCAACCAGTCCATCCTAAAAGAGATCACTGTTCATTGAAAGGACTGATGTTGAAGCTGAAACTCCAACACTTTGGCCACCTGATGCAAAGAGCTGACTCATTTGAAAAGACCCTAATGCTTGGAAATGGATGAGACGGTTGGATGGCATCATTGACTCAATGGACATGAGTTTGGGTAACTGGGAGTTGGTGATAGACAGGGAGGCCTGGTGTGCTGCAGCCCATGGGGTCACAAAGAGTCGGACATGACAGTGACTGAACTGAACTGAACAGTATGTATTTCTTCTCCTATTCAAGGACTAGATCTGTCCAGGACTTTGATAGTGATCTCTTCTCTATCTGCTCATGTTCTTTCATGCCTTCAAGTTCCATCTCCCGCTGATGACCTCTAAATCAGTGTCTCTAGACTCTCAATAACTCTAATTATCTCCCTGGAATGTGAAGTCAAGTGAGCCTTAGGAAGCATCACTATGAACAAAGCTAGTGGAAGTGATGGAATTCCAGTTGAGCTATTTCAAATCCTGAAAGATGATGCTGTGAAAGTGCTGCACTCAATTTGCCAGCAAATTTGGAAAACTCAGCAGTGGCCACAGGACCAGAAATGGTCAGTTTTCATTCCAATCCCAAAGAAAGACAATGTCAAAGAATGCTCAAACTACCGCATAATTGCACTCATCTCACACACTAGTAAAGTAATACTCAAAATTCTCCACGCCAGGCTTCAGCAATACATGAACCGTGAACTTCCAGATGTTCAAGCTGGTTTTAGAAAAGGCAGAGGAACCAGAGATCAAATTGCCAAGATCCGATGGATCATCAAAAAAGCAAGAGAATTCCAGAAAACCATCTATTTCTGCTTTATTGACTATGCCAATGCTTTTGACCGTGTGGATCACAATAACCTGTGGAATATTCTGAAAGAGATGGGCATACCAGACCACCTGACCTGCTTCTTGAGAAATCTGTATGCAGGTCAGGAAGCAACAGTTAGAATTGGACATGGAACAACAGACTGGTTCCAAATAGGAAAAGGAGTACGTCAAGGATGTAGATTGTCACCCTGCTTATTTAACTTATATGCAAGGTACATCATGAGAAATGCTGCGCTGGTTGAAGCACAAGCTGGAATCAAGATTGCTGGGAGAAATATCAACAATCTCAGATATGCAGATGACATCATCCTTATGGTAGAAAGTGAAGAACTAAAGAGCCTCTTGATGAAAGTGAAAGAGGAGAGTGAAAAAGTTGGCTTAAAGCTCAACATTCAGAAAACTAAGGTCACGGCATCTGGTCCCATCACTTCATGGCAAATACATGGGGAAACAGTGGCTGACTTTATTTTTCTGGACTCCAAAATCACTGCAGAAGGTGA